>NC_047062.1:21431976-22031976 GCF_902459465.1 Asterias rubens | reverse complement strand
AGACCATGGAAGAAGAAAATTCCTCCATGCACAGACAGACAGAGATGAGTTTGTGGTGTTTTTCTCTCCTATCCTGTTCTTCTTGTTTTTTTGTTTTTTTCGTAAGGCAGGATGTGATGACACAACTAGTGTTGACCAGAAACACTGTTCATGCTAATTGCAACAGCCTTGGGACAATGATGTCATTGAAAAGAAACTCATATGATGCACAATGTACACACGATATGTGCCAGTCCAGTCCCCTCAGTATGCGTACGCTCATCAACTTTTGAATTATTCAACAGTTACAGAACACAGGGTCAGAAGTTCAAGGGTTTTTTATTTCTAATTCAGGAATTACTTCATTCACCCTCTCTATTATTATGAAGCCCACTTCTTTTTTCAAAGAAAACAAAAGTCCCACAGATGGGTTCTCCACACTTTCCCTAAAACTTCTTTACATGGAAAGAACAGAAATTTGAACAAAAACCAACATTTTTGGCAACAACAAGCAAGGAAGTCAAAATGTACACTGTAGAAGATTCAACTCCTGAAGCTTCCTTCCTTTGCAGGCCCTTGCAACTTTCCCCAATCCTTCCACTGTCTAATCTTCAAACACCAAAATCCAAATATTTAGGGCTACTTCACCCCCCCCCCCCCCCCAACACAGAGGGTTCCACCTACACCTCTGGTCAGCACTGCAGCCACAACAGCCACAGTGCAGTGAACTATGGTCAAACCATTAAACCTACGTGCAGTTATTGCACCATTGCACATGCTCACAGTCCACCAATCACTAGACGGAAGCTTGCTAAGCCAGCCAGGCTGTTACATAACAATGTTCTCATCAGGACGCTGAGAGTCTGGCTCCCTGTGTGTGAACAGTCTGTATGTGTGAACAGTCTTTATGTGTGTTTATATGAATGCAGAGAACTCATACACTGTTCTATCAGTGGGAACAGGAACAAGGCATAGGGGTAGAAGAGCTTGCATGGGAACACATATAATGCCAACTACTGTAGGTCTTCATGTAATCTTAGCATCTTAGACAGTG
Organism: Asterias rubens; assembly: GCF_902459465.1. Lineage (NCBI taxonomy): Eukaryota > Metazoa > Echinodermata > Asteroidea > Forcipulatida > Asteriidae > Asterias > Asterias rubens. Next base: position 22,030,943 of record NC_047062.1, on the reverse strand, counting down.
GGTTATTTTTGTCTCTTTTGGACCATGAAAATTTGCTGGAGTCCAAACTCAATGCTGACTCTCTATTTATGTCCAAGAAGGTCTTCATGACCCATCTTTTCAAAAACAATAACTCTTTTCATGCATAACACTCTTGTTTTGTTATTTTCTTTTTCTTTCAGAGATGTATTGTTTTTAACTGGTAACAGCCAGATGCTGAGGATCTTGACTGAGGGTGAATCGTTCTGGTCATCTCTCCCCTTTTGTAATCTATCAACTCTTACTAAATTCCTATATTTTATTATTAGATAATGTATTGCTTGTCTGCTTAATGTTTTTTAAAGTTTGTTTATGTGCTTTTCTATCTGCAATATGTAGTTGCTGGTTTTTGTATTTTGTTACCTGCTTTGACATTTTTACATACAGAAAACTTAGACATTGCCAACATCTTGGAATGTCCTTCCCCCAGGCATGATCAATATATAATCCTTACTCATGTATAGAGATTAGGATTAACTGGAGCCGATACAGGATCTTATAGAAAAGCTTAGAACATGTTCAACATCCACTCCTCTTGCGCAAGAACTTCCAGTGCTCTTGAAGAAAATCTGGGAGAGCGATTGATTTATTGCAAAACTATCTAAAGCAAAAAGAACCCCTTCTTATTTGGGATCATTACAACGATCTGAGCATGTAGGTGTAGCTATAGCTGGATGGATGGGTAAAAAAGCATGACAAGAAGACCAGCTGTCGATTTCACCAAACTCTTCCTACGTTAGGATGAACCCTAGGACGAGTCAAACTCCATATCCGAAGACGTTAGGACGCATTGAACCCATCCTCAGTTAGGACAAGTTACTTGACCTAACTCAAGATAGAATTAATCCTAGCGTTTCGTGAAATCGGCTGCAGGGCCCTATTTCATAAAGCTTGTAAGCATAAAAACTTGCTAAGCACAGACAAATCTTGCTTAGCAGAAACTGGCTCCAAGCCAAAATTCCATAAGGTTTACATTGTTGCAACTGATGACCCACTCATTTTTTTATTCTTAGCATAAGCAGTATTATTTGCTTAAAAGCTTTATGAAATTTGGCCCCGATCAGATGCAGAGATGTTTCTTGTTCAGATACTCAGACAATACCTTACATTTAGTTGGTCTGTGTTCGAACCCGTATACTGCTGCCACAACATCAAGTCAATTAAAAACACACAAACAATTGTAAATTTACACATGACAACCAAAACAAAAGCACGGTGTGCTGGTGTGATTGTCCAGTTGAATACATTTTCAGTCTCATTTACTAAAAAGTGTAAGCGAATCTCAAGAAAGTTAGGTAGACTGTGAAACCCGTACAATACCTTTTTTTCTAGTGCCCTATCACTTCCGTTTGATCTAAACTATGGAGGTTGAATACTGTAAAAAATGTAATAAATAAATCCCTTATTTTTAAATGCATGGAATTTGAGTGTTCTGTTTATTTTGTTCTGACACCAATTGGACTCAAGAGCTCTACAACACAAGCTTACAAGATAAATCACACGAGTGTGCACGTGTTGAAGTTTACTGTTTTGATTTCAGTTACTAAATACCACACTCTGTTGTCCTTTCAGTATAAAATGACACATCAATTTTATCAGATTTGCATGTCAAGTTAATACAGAACTAACTGAGTCTGATCAAATCTGGAAGTCCAAGATTTGACAAAAAATAACATTCAGCACTTGCAAAGACCAGATCAATTTTCCATGCTGCATATTTTCCAAGAATGCAGGGCTTGAACATTTTCCTCTTAATATGTTGATCCAGAACTGAATGGATACAAATTATATCCAACTCTCATTCTTCTGCCTTCTCAACGCCAGTCCCGTTTACTCGTAGTGACTGGCATCAGAGGCATGTTTACAGCTTTACCAGCAGACAGGGGGTTAATGTCTCAACAGGGAGTTTGATCTGTCTGACTTCGTGACTACCGTATCTCGCTGATTTAACACTTTGAACTCGGGCAGAAACCTTTTGATGTTTTCTGTTATGCCTCGATCTGAAAGTCTAGGGATCCAGGGCCCAATTTCATAATATATAAAAGCAAACAATAGTGCTAAGCGGAACTAAGCTGAGAGTAGGTTGCAATTGATGTCTATGAAACTGAACTTTACCTGAACTGCTACTATGCTTTTGTTGAGCATGATTTTTCCTTGCCTGGAAACTGTCTGTGCGTAAAAACATTTATGAAATGGAGCACAGAAGTGTTAGAGGGGTCAATGCACCGAGGACCTGGGTCAATAAAGTGTAATAGTACTCTGGGTTTTAGAAAATATTGCTTTGCAAACGTATCCTGCTCAGTTAAAGACACTGGACACCTTTGGTAACTGTCAAAGACCAGTCTCCTCACTTGGTATATCTCAACAAATGCACAAAATAACAAACCTGTGAAAATTTGAACTCAATTGGTCGTCGAAGTTGCGAGATAATAATGAAAGCAAAACACCCTTGTCACACGAAGTTGTGTGCTTTCAAATACTTGATTTCGGGATCTCAAAATCTATTTCTGAGGTCTCGAAATCATATTTTAGTGGAAAATTACTTCTTTCTTAAAAACTACGTTACTTCAGAGTGAGCCGTTTCTCACTATGTTTTTTAATATCAACAGCTCTCCAGTGCTTGTTACCATCTAAGTTTTTATGCTAACAATTATTTTTCAGTAATAACCAATAGTGTCCAGTGCCTTCAAACAAATAATAAACAGCTACACTAAATTTGCTGGTAACATGCTCACAATTGCTTCAAGAAACTTCTCCCCATGGTTGGTATACATACATGTACCATATATGTACATGTACATATTAAAGGAACACGTTGCCTTGGATCGGACGAATTGGTCTATTTAAAGCGTTTGAAACCGTTTGTTATAAAATGCATCTGGTTAGAAAGATGTTTTAAAAGTAGAATATAATGGTCCACACAAGTATCACTCAAAATTGCACGGTTTTCCTTTTACGTCGCGAACTATCACCGTCGGCCATTTATGGGAGTCAAAATTTTGACTCCCATAAATGGCCGACCGTGTTAGTCGACGAGGAAAAAAAAAACCACGCCATTTCGAGGCATATTTGTGCAGATCATTGTATTCTACTTTTACAATATCTTTCTAACCATATGCATTTTATAACAAACGGTTACAAACGCTTTTTATAGACCAACTCATCCGATCCAAGGCAACGTGTTCCTTAAAAGAATTGGTGTGCCTATAACTAATTCAGGCATATAAAATCTGCTCCTGGTTTTAACAATCAAATTATGTACAATACTTTTGCCTAGCTCAACCAGATGGTGAACCATAACACCAAACATACACGTTACAAAAACATACTAACAATAAGCACGTTAAACCGGAGGTCATTGGTTCAAATCCCGCTCTAGTCAATTTTTCTTTGTTCAATCCAAAATCAATAAGCATTTCATTAACAATTTGATTTACTTGTTCTCTCACTTTGTTTGTTTGTTTGTTTGTTGTTTTTTAAATTATTATTGGGGTGTTTGTTTGTTTGTTTATTTGTTTGTTTGGGGGTTTGGGGGTCTATAATGTTCAGCCAAACTGCATAAAAAAATTGTTAAAAATTGCATCCATTTCAAAATTACCCTAACTTTTTTTCTTCAAATTATGTACAAGCATTCACTATCAAAAATTATTTTTGTTGTGGACAAATTAGATACACATACTTGCCTGTACCGTGGCTGCACAATAAAATAAGCCCAGCTGAATTCCCCCCTCCCTTTTGTCAACCATTTCATACATTTTACGGGATTGTGAAATGGCTGACAACACTGTAAAAGGCTTGGCAAGAAGAAAAACCATTGTCTGGCCTTTGCAATGATTTTGAGTGGTGAATACTGTGTGCATTTTGTACAATTTTGACTGTCTCTCCTTGTTTGTGTAGAGCCTAAACCTTTAAAACTCAAAGTCAAACAGGTCCTTCACATCTGACAAGATATGAGAAGCACACTGATTTATACTACACTGTCATAAATAAATCCAGATATTTACTCAAATTACTCTCATTATTAAAAGGAACAAGTACCATGGATACACCGAGATAGATTCGTGTTACATTTTTACCTGACAGGTTTAATCCAACAGCAGTTGTTTTATGCTTGGCAGGCATACACATTGCAGAAAGAAGAAAAAATTACTCCATCTTAACTTACAGTGCAAGATTGTACTTCTTTTTTTTAAAGTAATAACCGAAGCAGGTTTGTATTTAATTTCCAAGGAAAACACACACGTGGGTTCTTGTGCGGTTACAACTAATGAAAAGACAAGAAAATGAACTGAAGAAGGGAGACTTAATGAGAAAACTAAAGCTGTCTCACAAAGACCTGAAAATTCACTCCTGAAAGGAAAGGGCAATGTAGTTGCTCCCTGGTAAAGGGCATTTCATTGAGAAAAAAAGAAAAGACTGTTCCAGAACTTTGAAGGCAATGACCAGGAGTATGGAGGGAATGCCTCAATGAAACTAAATATTTTAATGCTTTTTGTTGCCCGATACAATGTTCGTTTGCCTTTCAACCAAAAACAAAAGTGAGGCTGACTATTCTAAGCAAAGACACCAGCAAAAATAGATCTTACTTTCTTGTACTTTCGATTGCAATCATGAACCAACAACAACATTCAGAATCAAAACCTAACTTACACATGATAAAACATGTAATTACAACAGTTTCCATCGTCTTTTTCTGCTGTGTCTGTAGTATCAAAAGGCAAAATAAGCCTTTGTAATTTTGGAACCTTTTGTTAGATTGTTTGTTTTTTAAGATATCACCAAAAATCCGGATCAAATATTTCCACAAAGGAAGAATCATCCCTATCAGGACTACACAATCTACAGTGAATGATTCTCAGATTCAAATTTTGGGCCATAAAAAAAATAATCTTTTTGCATAACCACATTACTCCAAATAAAATGTTGCTCAAACTGCTTTATACTATCGAAAGCTGATGTAGGCTTCTAACCAAAGATTTTAAACGCATTAATTTTAAGAGTGATTACCGAACATATAATCTCCCTTTAAAGGCAGTGGACACTGTTGGTAATTACTAACAATAATTATCAGAATAAAACCTTACTTGGTGACGAGTAATGGGGAGAGGTTGATAGTATAAAACATTTGATTGTGAAAAGGGTGTTTTTTCTTTCATTATTTTCTCAAAATGAGCTCAATTTTCACAGGTTTTGTTATGTTATGCTTTTGTGAAGACTGGTCTTTGACAATTAGCAATAATGTCCAGTTAAGGGCATCTATCACTACAGGTGATTCGGTATGCAGTTGCTCTCTGCAGTTTGCCCAGGAGAGGCAATTTCCACAGTGTATCATGGGAAAAGGAGTTGAAAAGTATTGAGCCGTCTCGTAGTGCCTGCCGCACGAACACGACTGTTCAAGTTTAGTTTTAGTTTGCTAAGCGGCAAGGTGTTTTTTCTGTGTTTTATGGCATAAGATGGTATTTTTTGTCAATTCTGTTCACATTCAATCATTTCAGTCATTTCTAATGTCATTTAAAGGTCTCAAACTGCTTGTGCACCCGAGCTGTGGGTGTGATTTTTGTCACCTTTTAGATTGATCCCCCCCCAAAAAAAGTAAAAGAGAGAGAGCGTATTTTATCAAGTTTAGTTTTGTAAAAAGAAAATTTACATACTGATGCATAAATGAACATTGTGCTGTATACACGTACACATAAAATCATGATTCAAATGCATTGTGTGTATTTGAATGCCGCATACAATTAGTACACAATAGTCCACTCTGCAAATGTACACGCATGTCAAACTCATGAAGGAAAAAAGTCTAACGAAAATTACTTTACACACACATGGTACCTGTGTGTATCACGCTAAATTTGGAAGATAAAAAGGGAAAAACATCCAGCGCTGACAATTGCTGGTGAATACAGTGAATTTGGAGGAGACAGTGTGTCTGTGTGTTTCCTTGCTAATAGCATTATGGGGATTGACCTGCCTGCAAATGCTCTGCGTTCTTGCCACTTAACTTGCGCCTATCGACACAATCAATACAGTTTTATTGAACCAAACTCAAAGAATTGGAGCGGGCTTAAGCTGGAATTGCAGCTGTAACATAATGCAAATGGAAAATGGCAAAAAAAGAGAGGTCACAAAGACAGGACGGACAAGCAAAAAATCTTTGACGAAATGTTGACTGCTAAATTGTAAGGTTTTCTTTTCAAGTTGTATGGTTGCTATTACACCAGAAGGCTGAACAATTCTCTACCTTTGATGGAATTCAAGTTCATGTTTACGTTCACGTGTTCACAAACTCGCTTTGCTGTTGTGGGGACCTACGTTCATAGTGGGTGATAAATGTTAAGAGGGAACAGAAACTCTGTGGGGATCAAGATTATTACCCGGTAAACTTCCCTCGCTTCACAGTGCAAAAAAACATCTAACAAGAAGCAGTTTGTGTTGTGTGATACAAAAAAAAATTACGGTTTACTCTATAAATAAATACTAAATGCACCCAACAAAACTGCTCCTCAATATTTCAATAGCAGCGTTTCACTTTGTGGAGGTCATTTGGGAAATTACCTGCTAAGTTTTTAATAGAATTTGCAAATAACACAATTGTTCAACTCAGGTCTAACTGTTGTTTTGCAAAAGCTAGTTTCTTATTTGAAAAGCTTGCTGTGAATTGTAAGGCCTTAGGACACCTGTGGGGTAGGCCTACTTGTTAGGGCAAGGATGTTTTACCTTAGGTAAAAAAAGGTTTTTTTTATGAGGGAAAAACAGTTTGTACTGGAACATTTCAAAGGGCACCAAGGCAATGACCAGTTGCATGAAGCTCGATCCCTTGCCCTTGTTAGTACACGAAGCAGGACTGAGTCAACAAATCAATACAGAAATGAATTTTGTTGGTTGGAAAAGGTTTGTTGCAACAGATTCGCCGACAGATTACCGTTTCCCTTTCTAACAGGAACGGTGTCCCGGATTTCCCTAGAGTTCAAAAGGCACACAAAGCAACAGGCCCTTCTTTTTGTAAACTATTATCCCCAAATGCAATTATTGTCAAAACAAAGGTTTTAACGACTGTTTGCTTTAAGGAAGTTGTGCATGGCAGTTTGCAACATATTGCCCACACTTATGTATGAAATTAAAAAAAATTGGTACTTGACAACTGTCTTGCCTTTGTCATGAAGGTTAAACTTTTCAACAAGTTGCTGGTGGTAACAAACAACCACCAACTGCATTACAAATGTTTTCCGCTAATAGTCCAGCCATTAGCGTACATTATCTTGGTATCACAAAAGACAAAAAGTGTATTTATCTTTGCTTGCACCCTCTCCCTTTTCAAATTTAAGCACATTGCACATGTAGTGAATACATGTATCCAATGATCAAAAGTGGTTTCAAATACCATGTGCCAAAGTTGAGTAGGTTTTTCTTTTTTTAAATAAGTGTTTAAATGTAAAAAAAAAAAAAAAATGCAGTCCCAACAATTTGTGCCAAAGGAATCTATGAATTTCTTATAGGTTTGAACAAAATATGAAATACAACTTCCCAACTTCCAACAATCATTTGAAGCCTTCAATGAAGATTTCCTATACTTTGATGGTTTTATTGAAAAGGTAATGCAATTATGTAAAGGCCCATCAGAACATGTGACTATTGACTGGGAAAGTCCAGAAAAGGGGCCCCCATACAGTTCGCACAATTGCTGTAAAAATACCCCAACCAGGAAACACTTATTTCTTAGTGACTTTCTTTGACCTTTGACATCCTGGTGGGACGTCAGACATCCAGGCCAAAGAGATTGTAGATCTTCCATGAAAAGTAGAGCAATGTACTCTGGGAGTAATTTTTACTTATAGAGAAGCCAGAGTTCAGATGGTCCATTGCGTGAGGTAAATTTACAGGATTAAAACTTTAAAAAGGAGACTGCTTTTTGTTTTGTTTTGATACTCACCAACCCGGAGACAAACAGAATCTTAAGAGAACGGTACATGAAAACAGATCTTTGACATTGTTCCCGCCATATATACTTAATGTGGTTACAATCTATCCATTTTAAATCCGGCAAGATCTGGTCTAATTTGGTTACCTCTGCTAACCACTGGATTCTGCCCTTGCAGCGCCCTGTAAAACATGTAGTGCAGAACTCTGCGGTAAGCAGAGCCATGAAATTGGGACCTGGGGTAGCGTTTAGAGAAGTTGGCACAACATTTCACAAAGTTCTTTTGTCAAAATTGTTTGGTATTTTACAAAAATTCTTTTAACATATTCCATAACAAAACATTACTTCCAAGAGTGTTTTGAGGGAACAATAGTTACTGAAATAGTGGGAATTGTAGTTTGTACCGGCCTCTTCCAGAAGAGCCATCAATGTACAAACTGGAATAATAACAGATGTGTAGTACAATCAAGACTGAAGCCCACACTCTGACAAATCTGTACCCAACAAAGTGGGTGATTTCTACGACCATATACTTGTAGATGGGGATGAAGACTCACTCTCATTCTCATTAACGGACTTAAACAAGGTTTTTGCATCTAACAGGCATGTTTTGTTTGGGCAAACTGGGCAAGGCAGTTATTTCTTAAACCAAAAAGGTCACCTCTATGGGGAAATTTCAACCGTAACATTTCAAAAGGTATCAAGGCGTAGACCAAAGGCAATAAGGCAATTTCATCTAAAGACCATAGCTTCTGTAAAGGTACATATGTGTACCTGGACTGATCTTACTTCAGACAGAACATTTTCAAATCAAAACATTTTATTCTTCTATCAACAAAACAAACAAAATTTTACAAAGCAAAATTATATTCACACTGGCCTTTTCAGGAACAAATGCTAATTTCTGCCTGCAAGAAATTTGAGAAAATATGGCCTTTGTGTGAGAAAATGACCTATTTTCAAGGATCGCTTATAATTTTGGAATTATAGGCCTACTCTCCGGGGCAGATATTAAGAGAGAAAAAATTCCATGCAGAGTTTTTGTAAACATTCCAAGGAGTCCTGGGGAGTTCTAGCAAAGTGGCGTGGCCAATTTGGAGATGACTTTGGCACGGCACCAAAAAACTTTACAAAACATGGCCAACCTTATTTTTTTAGGAGGTGCCTTTACAAGTTGGAAAATGGAAAAATCCAGTTTACCAACAAAGAGAGGATTACCATAATTCTATTGTAAACATCAAACTGAAAAGAATTTTGCAAGTCACAAACCAAAAGCTCAGGTAATAATGGTAAGCAACTAATTTTTTTTTAAAGCAGCGCTGCAGCGCAACTGTGTGAAAAATAGACTTGTCATGCAAAATTTGTTATGTTAACCTATATTGGTGTTATTGTTATTGAAAGAAATTGTGAGGGTTGATTTTTACATCAGTAATTTATTCATTTGTAATATTTGACACTGACCCAAATTGTCCATTACTTAATGATGATGGTAGTTTTTCTGCGCCTGTTGCGGAAAGTCAACTATTAGGTTATTAAAAAAAAGTATTCTTTAAAAATTAGCATTTTCATCAAGTAGGCCATCTGCATCAATTTATGTATACTATGCTGTAATTGTGTATATAACCATTAACCTTCATTTTTGTATCATTTAATTGGTGATGAAAATACTACATTTTTGTTAATCGGGACACACAGTTTGCAGCTAATCAATGTAAGTATGATGTACACAAATGTACTTGGTATGTCTGGGTACATGCAAGGCATATGTCTGGGTACATGCAAGTTGTCTAGTACATTGTAATTAGTTAGCCTTTAAAGGCAGTGGACACTATTGTGGACACTATTGGTAGTTGTCAAAGAATAGCCTTCATAGTTGGTGGTGTATCTCAACATATACATAAAATAACAAACCAGGGAAAATTTGAGCTCAATTGGTCACCGAACTTGCGAGATATGAATGAAAGAAAAAATCACCCTTGTCACACGAAGGTGTGTGCGTTTAGATGGTTGATTTCGAGACCTCAAGTTCTAAATCTGAGGTCTCGAAATCAAATTCGTGGAAAATTACTTCTTTCTCGAAAACTATGGCACTTCAGAGGGAGCCGTCTCTCACATTGTTTTATACCATCAATCTCTCCCCATTACTCGTCACCAAGAAAGGTTTTATGCAAACAATTATTTTGAGTAGTTACCAATAGTGTCCACTGCCTTTAAGTGCAGGCCTTAAACTTCGCTCTTGATTGGGCACAGCAGTTTTCCTCTGGTACGGGGCACTTCTTTAAGGATGTAAATTTGTATTGAAACTTTGCAAAAGGGCACCAAAGCAACCCAACACAGGGCACCACAGCAATTGCTGCAGGTGCTATAGGGTGGGCTATATCGAGGCCTGTAAGTCATACCACTACGTTCCTTCGGTAAAATATGACTATGGCACTCGGAAACAAATTCTTGCCAAAACTGCCATTATTACATGACTTGGTGAGTAACAAATCTTTAAATAACAAATAAATATACTAAATGATATACAGTATGGTTAACAGGACGTGAAATCCAATAGCCCGATTGACAGAGTGAAATTCCTAGTGCGGATGGTCTAACCACGGTACACACCATTTCCTTCCCTAGAACTAACACACTAAGTCTGAGTCCTATAAAAAAGTGCATTACATTGGAATACGAAGTATAGACATGGACTCCAGTAAACCCCGACCCAGATCCCACAAGTATACCTCCCTGTAGAGAATTCTGTATATAATTGTGGAGGCACCTGCTTAGGAGGTAATTGGGCAGGCATGCGTAACTGATATCATACCATTTTTACAATAATAGCACCAGCTACATGTACAGTGCTGGGCCATACAGTGTGGTCTGGTGGCAAAGGGGGTACTGCCTGATCATGACGTCACAGAAAGGGGTACTACCAAGGGGGTCATTTCATTGCTGGTGCCGCCCAATGAAAAGTAAAAATGAGCCACTTTAGCCACAAAAGTACATGTAGGGGCCCACTGACGTAAACAATGCCATGTGGAATTACAATTCCAAGTGAGATTACAATTCCAGTGAATTTTTGTATGATAAAAAGATCTGGGCCCAATGTCATAGCGCTGCTTAACGGTAAGCAAATTTGCGTGCTTACTGTAGCAAAAAAAATTTGCTTAAGCCTTAGCGTATTTCACAGGTGACCAGAAAAATTGGGCGGCCATATTGCGTGTTTACCGTGGATTTGCATTGTGACGTCATTTATTTTCGTGCCATAAGCACCGGAAGGTTAGCATGCCTTTTCGTGTGCTTACGGTTAGCAGCGCTATGAAATAGAAATTGCACAGTAGGCACAAAATCGGCCGCTAAGCAGCGCTATGACATTGGGCCCTGTACGAGGCACAATTGAAATCTGCAGAGATGATTGTTTACATTGCTGACCAGTGATTCGGATAGGCCTATTGTTTAACAAGAAATTCATTCACTCTCCATAATAAGCTGAAACCCCAAGTCTAAATTTTTTACAAAAAAACCTATTGGAATCACAACTACTTGCAGACAAAAGTGCCTTGTGTGGGTTGGCAGACAGCAATTTTTATCGCAAGCGTCAATGATCAAATGTCATTTAATAGACCATTTACAGGTAATTGGCCAAAGTCACAAAGCTCTAAATTCAATTGGCTACCAAAGTCTACACCAAAACTTACAATCAATGTTCACACATTTGAAGTCAATGACCGGACGAAACTGTGCAATTATATCGTTTAAAAGAAAAGGAAGTGCATAAAAAGTGGTTCTCCCAAGGACTTTCCAAAACTATGGGCATTCTGCTGATATTGGAAGTTTGAAATTGAACAAGGTCCTCGGAACATTTTTTACTTGGTGTTCATCTTCGGTTTTAAAAGCCCTACTCAGCAATATGCAGCACTTAGTATGTTTTTTCTTCTACTTTATGATTGTTAGAGATTTGATCTGAACATCGTCCGTCCCACCATCAAGTATAGGCTAAATTTGCATACGCTAGCTTGAACTTTAAATTTCACAGATTCTTTGTGGCAGAGATGTGATGCAAACTTAATTCATAACTGAAGTTGCTCAATACAGTCAAACTCCGATAATTTTATTTTTAGACAGATAAAGATTGGATTGTCACTTTTTTACCAGTAAGTGCTTTTGATCATTATGTAAATTAGACCTCTGATAATTACCGAGTAATGTGTGTCATTGTCTAAAGTCATATACGCCTCTCTTAATATTTATGCATGAGTACGTCACAACTCTAACCCAAAACGAGGCCATAGGCGCAGCCACTGCAAGTGGTGGTGGACGTGCGCCTATAGCCTCATTTTGGGTAAGAATTATGACGTCATACATGAATATTAAGAGAGGGGTATTATGGTCATGTGTTTTTTGTTTAGATTATGATGATAACTAAATGAAATATTACAAGAACTTTACCTGGAATTGAGAGAGCCAGGCCATGACTCACTACTGGAAGAACTTGACCTAGGCCTGTGGAAAATAAGTACAAAAAATAAAACATTTATTAGTATCAATGGTATTCACAAATAATATAATGATCAAATTAATACCTATTAATCACAATTAAAACAAAACATAAATAAATAAATTCCCTCAATGAAAGTATATTATGATCAAGGGTTTCCGATACTAGTTTATGGTTGGTTGAAGAGAGTTAAGAAATCTTGGACCACAGGACCAATTGTATTTGATTTACCAGTGTGTCCAAGGTCCAAGAAAGATTTTAAAAATATAACAGACTGGATAATGCAACCAGTTTTTAACAAGTGAAAATCTTTCCTTTACATTTCATACCAATCAATATATCTTACAAAAATGTATGTTACATTGCTATGTAATGTACAATTGATTTATCTAAGACGAAAAAAAAACAACTTAAATGAATAACAATTGAATTTCAGCTCAATGCACAATTAAGCTCCATTACAGGGTTAATATTTTTTTTCAAATGAATACTCTTAAAAGTAAAATGAAACAACCCTCCCAACAAATCAATGTTACATACATACATAAACAACCCTTTAGGTATTTTGATCAAAACAACATTTAGAGGTAGGGTCAATGTATTGGCTTTTGTCAACGTTATGCTGATTTATGGGCCAAATTGCCAATAAAGATAGGCCTTTAAGCCACTTATGAAAGATTCAGCTGACTACAATGTCTACTTGTTGAGAAAACTACAAGAAACTGTCACAGTATTTTCATCACATACATTTTGTACACCACAGACTCATGTTTTTGAGTCGAGTTTTGGAGATTCAATTTGTTTGACATACATTTAATTCTAATCAACAGGGACATTTCAGACGAAATAACTTCACAGGACGCTGACCACCACCATCTTTATAACAAGTTTAAGAAAGAGATTTACAACAACCAAAATGTGGGGTCATTACACACCTAAGTATGACCCTCTCTTTCTACTGTTCCATTCATTGACCACAAAGAAAAGTTATTAGCTAAAACTCCAGGAATACTTTGAATCGGTTACACATTGGTGTTAAAGGCAGTGGACACTATTGGTAATTACTCAAAATAATTATCAGCATAAAACCTCACTTGGAAACAAGTAATGGGGAGTGGTTGATAGTATAAGACATTGTGAGAAACGGCTCCCTCTAAAGGGAAGTAGTTGATTTCGGGACCTCAAGTTTAGAATTTGAGGTCTCGAAATCAAGCAGTGAAAGCACACAACTTCGTGTGACGAGGGTGTTTTTTCTTTCATTATTATCTCGCAACTCCGACTACCGATTGAGCTCAAATTTTTACAGGTTTGTTATTTTATGTTTATGATAAGATACACCAAGTGAGAAGACTGGTCTTTGACAATTACCAATAGTGTCCACTGTCTTTAAGCCCGGTCACACAGGCCCTGATAACCGGAACGATAAAAATGCACGCCCTTAATTGGTTGAATGAGCGTGGGTGTATTCTGCGTGGAGCGTTTCAACCAATCGAGGGCATGCATTTTTATCTTTCTCGTTTTCATTCTCGATATTGTTCTCGTTGTCGTTACCCTTTTTTGCATGGTACTAGGCAGCCACTATATACATGTACTCAGTGGGGTCAATGTAGAAAAAACACAGGCACACTACATGGGGATTCGAACCCGCAATGCCTGCATCCTGGAGCAGATGTCTAAGACAAGTGTACCAAACCTAACCAATAAACCAAATTCTGTTAACTAGTGGAAGCCTTCAAAAACCAAATTGGGGAGAAAAACGAGAAAAACAACAAATAGATGGGAATAGACTTTAAAATCAAATAGTTCCAATTGGGGAAAAAAATAAACAAAATAAGGAAAACTCAGAAGTGCAGAGGGGATAAATCAAACAGTACATTATCGTCCATATAAACGAACTGTTATCTACCACACTGATTGACCATACACCCCTTCCCCTGAATCACTAGTCTTGGTTCAAGACCTTCTAGTTTGTTTTGACACACGGTTCACTCAACAAGAGGACACTATAATCTGGTTCGTGTTGTACATACATGTAAGAGCTGTTCATGGATAACAGCGCTCTCTCGCAGGGAAAATAATGTGGGTAACAAAGCGCAAAGGTCTTGCTCCAAGACTACTTAATTATGAGCCCACTTTTTGAATATTTGGCTCCACCCTTGGCACATGCCAATTAATAATGTTCCTGTTTCCAGCTGCAACAAACCATGGAGAAAGGAACAACCATATATAGAGAGCCACACCACTTGGGGAGTAATTGTATTAAAAAACACACAGCAAGGTTAAAACCAGCTAAAAAGGTCTACAGCATTACACATGTTTATTAAATCAGGCACCATACATAGATAAAGAATTAGAGTGTGGACCAAACCTGTATTTGATTAATACGTAAAGTGACTGGCCATCCACAAACCCTACACTTATTGGAAGTTCCGTTTTTCCACTGGTTCTTCTACCTACCCGGGATGCTAGATGAAATTTCCATGTAGTTCTGAACCAAAATTGCTGTATTATGTATGCAGGTTGATAATGAGAATGCAGGCATCCTCACCACAAGCCTTGGTTCTCTTTGAGTTAGAAAAAGGCTGGAGAGGCAATGGCTCCTTCGGCCTGCAGTCTTGGCCTTGGTGCCCCCCACCCCAACCCTCCTTCAAAATATCCCTCAAACTCTCTGACGTGAAATGGCCTTGCATCTTTCCAAACTTTCTTAAACTTAAGACCCATCACTATAATTTTGTTAGATACAGCAAGGAAAAGGAACTATACAGGAAGTAACTGTTACCAACTTGCTGACTACAACCATATGTGTAAATTCTCTTTAGGAGGAGATTGGCTTTAAGAAAGATCTGGGGTCTCGATGTTTTTAACAGTATACTCTGCTCATCTTCACATGCACACTTCACTGCTCCTCGACTCATCTTCATTTACAGAAAGGAGTGTTTGGGGCACTAGCAAGTTCATTAAACTTAATCATCATCTTGTTAAGATGTTCAGGATGTTTAGGAGCATGATTTATTTACTTATTTATGTATATAATATACTTCTTTTTTTATGGGGGCTTTTAGTTTGATTAAACTTTTGACTATTTTAACCTTTAGACCTCTGTCTAATATACATATAATAAAAAAATTTTCTTTCTTTTTTTATGGGGGGGGGGGGGTCTTCTAGTTTAATTAAACTTTTGAATATTGTAACCTTTAGACCCCTGTCTATGATTGTTTTTCTATTACTTTAGGAAACAATTGTTGAAACAAAATAAGTTGAGTCAATATGAGACACTCTGTTGTGCAAACAAAAATATGTTCTGTTTCCGATAAACCCAGCTGACCCTTATTCTACGCCGCGACCCTAGAGCACAAACAACAAATTGTGCACAATTTTGCCCAATTCACCGTGCAAATCCATTGAATGCATTCACCACACGAACGAGCATGGACGAACCACGGAAGTTGCGTGCGGTCCCCTTTTGGACATCATTTTAGAAAGGAAAACATCTTTTTTTTACAGAAACTTATCAGATACAATCAAACTTCAACATCTTCTACGTACCTCATCAGGGCTTGAATTTCACGCTGGACCGCAGGCCCGAGGCCAGTGATTTTAGCTTCGGTCCAGTAAACTTTATGCCGAACAAGTCCGGCGGTCTTGTGGTTTTTTTTAATGCATACTAATATAGTTACTATTACAAATAATTATATGAAATATATTATCTTTCATTAAAAATGTATTTCAATCTCATTTAAAATAAAAGTTGTTGTTTTACTTGTCGTCAAATCAGTGTTCTGAGCACGCCTGCGGCACGTCAATCCGTCCTTGTTTCACGTGCATCAGGCTGCATACAAGTTTTCCATTCAGTTTACTCATGCCCACACCTTGTACATCTAGTCTCAAACCATTTATGTTTATGCACCCGGGGAGTGAGCGAGCGGTGAAGAGGGAGTGAAGTGTTGGTACCCGGCGCGGCGGCACACCTTAGTACAGCGATGTTTGTTTACCACTGACCATGTGTAAAGTCTGATACCTTACAAAGGAGTGTTGAATTTGCATTAAGAAGGTCTGGTTGCAATACCACATATCCCTGTGTTGCATGGATTAAAAGTAAGGTCTTGTTGCCAAACGTCTTGCTAAGTATGGCTACCAACAGTGATGAGCTTCTACCTACTGCTGTAAAATTTTTTGTCAATCTTTTTATGACGATCTTTTTATGAATGCTGCACGTTGCAGTGTTTTGTTGGTGATTTGCCTGTCAAATCAGAATTTTTTTTTTTGAGGCGGCGAGAATGACGTGAAGTAGGTATATGGAACTTTATTGATTGTTTTTCACAGCAAAAAGGGATGAAAAAGGCCTGCTGTTCTATCGTGTTAACTTTTTTTTTTCCTAATAAAATTTTGGTCTTGTAAAAATCTTCCGGTCCAGTAAAAATTCTGAGCAACAAGCCCTGCGGTCTTGTGGATTTTTCTCCCAAATTCGAGCCCTGCTCATGTGAGTTTTTGTAGGCCTATCCTACAGAGGTATCTTATGGATTTTTTAGATGTTTTTTGTCACTTTCTGATTTTTGGTTGAATTGGATCACCAAAGAGGACATTTACACACTCAACAACCATATCAGACCCCCCCAAAAAAAAGCAAAAAAATAATACAAAATTCCCTACATACCCTTTTTTTAAAATGGCATGACGTGAAACTGAATTTTTTCTTTTTTTGAATGGCATAACAGGTTGATAAAGCCTCTCAAAAAAATATTAATGACTGTTTGCTTTTCAGAGTGAGTGTTGAACTTGATACTATAGGGAGTTGAAACTTCATCTGTTTTGCAGTAGTAAGTGGTTTTTCTCTGACAATCCAATATTTGAAGAACAAAATTACCTCAAAATGTAAATAAAAACCTGTATGTACATACATATTTTTGTATTTAATATAGCCCTGGGGTGTACTTTTTACAATAACTTTTTTTTAATGCACTTTTACATCAGTGCCATGTCTATTGTGCAAATAACATTCCTCTCAACTCCCTGGGGAGTATACAGTCCCAAACTACTGTGGAATTCTGGAATCTACATGAAAGGCTTTTTTTAAACACAACAACATCAACCCTTGCATGTACCAATTTATACCCCTGATTGAAGATCAACAATAGAACTTTCTTGCTCAAGGACACAAGTGTCTTGACCGGGATCTGAACCCACACCTTGATGAGTTGCTAGAAAATCTCATTTTAGAGAGTGTTAGTCTAACACACTTTAGAGTGTTAGTCTTTACACTCCTTTAAATTAGATTTTCTGTTAGAACAGGTTTTGTTCTGAAACATTAACAGGGCAGCACTTTAGGGTGGACAGTTTTCTTTAATCCAACCAGTATTGACTTACAGAGGCTGGAATACAAATAGCTGTCATCATAGTCGCTTTGTTTTGGGTCATGGGGGGGGGGGGGGGGCCATTGGGCAATACTGTGGAACCTTTATTGAAACAAGCTTCTCAAGAAACCACAAGTTCAAAATGAGGAACTATCTTGATCACATGGAAAAAGTGAAAAGTTCTAAATACAGTGATTTGCTTTACAACTGTGTGTTTTGAATTTATGACAGCGCTACACCCGGTGTGCACTGCAAGCAGAATATTGTGGAATAGTGCCACAGTTTTTGAATGCTATGTAAAATGTTCACCAACTCGCCTGCTGCCAAAAGCAAGGGGAAACCACACTGCCGTAACTTCCGTACACCTACCTTTCCATGAAATTTGGCAGAAATTTTCTTTGTACACTATGGACAACAGTAGTATTGTATCAACGACAAAGTACGCTACTATTTTACGTGTATAGGGTACAACAACAGAGTGACTTTACTTGTGGGCTAAGGGGATTTGAGAAAGGTGTCGTGAGTCCGTTCTGGTTCTGGTTACTGAAACTTGAGAGGGAAAGGTGCTTGAAGCGATTCCTATGATTATGAAACATGTGTAGTGTACAAGCTCCCTCAGGATCACGTATACATTGTGTATTCCCTCTGCAAATTCCCAACTGCAAATTCCAACCGGCAGTGTGGGTGTGTGTGTGTGTGCGTACCTCAGGCAATGAAGCACTTTGAAATCTGGACTTTAAGGGAAAGGTATACCGTTGGTTTTTGGAACTGCTTGATTTGTTTTCATCCTATAAATATTTACACTAAAAACCAACCTGTGAAAATTCCATTTCAAAAGGCGGTTGCGTTTTTGAGGTATCGGCGGAAATCCTGAGTGATTATGTCCTTGGAGGAAGAATAATCAGCCCGAGAGACTTTTAGAGACTTTATTGCTTCTCAGATTTAAAATTTGGTGGATAAAAACTTATATATTTCTCCAAATTTACATCACTTCAAAATGATTCTCAAAATGCTTTTTGAAAGCTGCTGTACTTCTATACCAATTTTTTAAAGGCACTAATTTTATGAGTGACAACCAAACATATGCTTCCCTTTTAAATGGGTTGTAGAACTTTAGCAAGCCTGATGTAGCTTTCTGCTTTCTCTCTTTCAATAAGGGAATCAATGTGTGGTGAAGAGGTTTTTAACTAGTGGTTTAATCCCAACGAGGCCTGGTTCTTGATAATTTTACCGAGACGAAGTCGAGGTAAATTATAAAGAACCAGGCCTCGGCGGGTTTAAACCACTAGTTGAAAACCGATTCAACACACTTTGATTCCCATTCAAAAATACCTTTTCAGTCAAAAACATCATCACTTTTTGGTCAAAAAGTAAAATAAATGCAACATTTTTAATTGTTAAATGATTTCTTTCAACACAACACCCCTCCAGCTATGAAATGGTAAAGCCCTCCGCCGCCATCGGGTAAACAACTCCTTATAAGGGAATGCTGTGCACGGCGTGCGTATCGCGTGATGTGGCACAACTGTTTCAGCCGTTGCTCTCAACCAATAGGAATGAAGAAACTATAAGAACAGGTGCAAGGTCGCGTGTCACGCCCATAAATTAACACTTTTTACCGGTCATAAACAAAGGTTTATACACACCCACGTGACGTGCTCTCCACCAATAGGAATAGCGAAACTGTCTGAGGTATATATGAATTTAGTATTTATGGTTAGAAACTGAGGCTGGAAAAACAATTTGCTTGGTTCCAAAACAAATCTGACAACAGGTTCCTCTTTTGCCCGCAGGGATATTACAAAGATGGTGACAGCCTGACAAATGAGAATGGTTTTAGTTAATGGTGCAACCGCTGCGCCCATTTGATTACCAATGCTGCATACTCATAAGGAGTTGCGTTGGTTTCAGAAATGTATAAGGGCCTGATGAACACTGATAAAATATAAACTTACATGTAGGTGCTTTGATTAAAATGTTTAAGATCGTCTAGGAGGCCATTCAGATATGTTACAAAAATCAGATTTTTGTAATTGTGGGTGGGTAGGTCATAAGAAATAACTAAAAATTTAAAATAATTTTTTCTAGGGCTTTATTTCAAATTTGTATAATTACTATTTATCAATGATTTTGATTATCATGTAAGCAACGTGTTGTTTTGTCTCTATTGTTTTCTGTGTTTTGTTTGTGTTGGGTCTCTCTGATTTTGTTTTTGTTTTTCTAATTTATTAAGTTTAATGAAATTCCCAATTTTGTTGCTGCACAAAGTTGGAGTTTTTCATTTCCTGATGAGGCACTACAAGTCCATGACTATGTAGAATAAGGTTTATCGCGAATAGCAAAATATCAAGAGAGGGCGCTGTTGAACCCGCACAAAGGTATAGGTGTTGCGTGCGCGAGTCGTAGGAACTGCATAGAAACCGCCCCATATTCCTTCCCACAATGCATTGCGTTTCTGAATTGCGATAAACCTTATTCAAACGCTTACATGTAACAGGGCCAAAATTCAAAGCATTGTTTAAAGCAGAACTTCTGAAATTGGGCCCAGACCTGTGGTACACTACCATAAACAGATGCAATGCATAATAATAAACATTGATTAATTCCAAGTGTCATCCTGCGAGTAGAGCCTAGGGATGCCAGGCAACAGTATCCATCCATGTTATATATTTTCTATATTTTACACTATGGAATACGATGGGGAATTAAATCATGTGAGCAGCATAAACCCTGGAAAATGAAAAAGTTAACTCCTCTGTGTAAGAATGGACAATTGATTTTACATGTGACACATTGCAGGTGAAAAACCTTTTCAATTTTTTCCCCCAGTAAAATCAGACATCCCATGTGCACAAAATCTTCTTAGGACATACAGGTTGACAACCTTTTCACTGTGAAATGTCACTCAGTCTGTAGAGTTCCAGCTTTTTAAATTTCTTGATTTGGGGTGAACGCTTACACAATGCAGGCCTAAATTCAAAGTTGCATTGTAGCATTTTTGCTGAAAGTTGAAGAAAAGATGACGTGTTTCAAAATTAAAAACATAAAACAAATTTTAACGTATGCCACTGACAATGCCCAAAACACATGCAACATCATGGGCTACACTTTGTGCGATTCGGCACCCCATTCGCGCATATTTGCCCGAAACGCTTACTAGAGCTTATATAGGGAGAACCCTGCTTATTATTTGTACACATGATGTGTTAGTGGGTTGTTTATTTTATATGCGGACAACAAAAAATCCAACAAATATACATCTGCAAAAAGCAAGGTATTCTACAGTGTGCACGCGAGTTCATTAAGGTCACTGTACCCCCACTTGATGGTAAATGGCACAAAGGTCACTAGGCCCTGGTAGAGTTTATCACATTTCAATCAAATGACACACATCACAAGATTGACCCTGCTCCTATCTAAATAATGAAGCAGTTCAAAGCAAGAAAATATTAACTGAAGTGCCTAGATATATTTGTAATCAAACATTACTGATTTACACCATCCGAGCCAGATGAAAACATTTTATCAATGTTTGCAAAACTATTCCTAGACTGATATAAATCACAAGACATGTTGGCACAGGTGCAATGTGGGTGAAACATGAACCCACCATAAACAACTGCAGTAGGGATGGTTTTTAAAAAACAATTATTAAAGTTTAAATTGAAATTAAATGGCTTTTTCTTGGAAATTAAGTGACAAACAACAAACTACAATTCATGACAGTGTTTTATGACATCTTCAGTTTTAAAGTTGGTTACTTTTACAAAATGTTTCTTGCAAATAAGATTAAATTGAGGACCATGTCTTTAATACTTACATAGGCTAAAGTTATTGTATCTGGTCTCTGTGCACATTTTAACCCCCCCCCCCCAATCTCTTATTACTTTTACTTTTTTACACAAATTTGTTTTTCCAGAAATTCAAATAGTTTAATTTTTGTATTTAAATTCAGAAAATTTTGGCTTAGAAGCTTTTATTGATCAAAATAATTTTGTTTTGTTTGTTTGTTTGGCGATTGCTTATTGACTATCTGAATCCATTATTTTTTACGTATTTTCTAGCTTATTGTTGACCAAGTGATTGAACAGAAACAAAAATATTAATATCTGCTTTGTTTTACATGAGAAGGACAAAGAAAGAAAGTGGAAGCAATACATTTATGTGCAGTCTAGGAAACATTGTTTTAAGCTTGGTCTGCTGAATGATACAAATTTAATAAAAAGAATTCTGTGCACAAAAACCACTCATGTACACATAAAATATTGATAAAACTCCATAGAAACTCATTTATAACATCCATATCAAGGATATATTGTGTGTCATTCATGTAAGTAATGGACATGGCAATAAATTAAGGCAAATGCAAATTTCCTTTGGAAAATGTCTTTCAAAAAGGTTCAGCTATGTGAGCACATTGTTAGGGATCTATGAGTCTCATCAATAATACTGAATGATGAATATTAAAGGGACACTTCGCCTTCGATCGGGCGAATTGGTCTTTGAAAAGTGTCTGAAGCCATTTGTTATAATTGCATATGGTTTAGAAAGATGTTTTAAAAGTAGCATTTATAAAGATCCACACAAATATGCCTTGGAATTGCACACTGTTCCTTAAATACGTCATGAACTAACACAGCACGCTATTTTGTTTTTTGACTCTACAAAATGGCCGAGGGGTGTTAGTTCCCAAAGTAAAAGGAAAACCACGCATTTCTACTTTTAACACATCTTTCTAACCACATGCATTTTATAACAAACGGTTTCAAACACTTTTCAAAGACCCACTCGCGCCGACCCAAGGCAACGTGTCCCTTCAATGATTTAAATGGGACCCATTCCCATGTATCTTATTTTGTCCTGAAAATGGTATTAGTGGACATGGTCCAGAATTATATTGTTATCTATAGAAGGTCTATAAACGAACACTATTATTTTAAGAATCTTATTGATATTTATGGCCCGATGTTTTCCATTACATTGTACATCTAAACCTATCTGTTTAGTTATGGTCTAAGAAAAACTGATGATGCAAAACAGACTGTATCATCTACATGAACATCAAATAGCCTAAAATAAGCCCTCCACAAAATCAGCCTTTTTTTAAAAGTCAAACTGAAAGTACATGGTTGATTATGACCACAGTCACAAACTTGATCTAGGCCTATACTTAGAATGTGTGTGTCCCCTAACTTATTCCAATTTTTCCACAACAAAACGACATCCAGCTAATGTAACACTACCTCGCTCCACCTGAAAAGAATTTACAATATGAGTTTTCATTTTGGAAATTACTTGTGGAGCTTAACATGTTTTCTTCGGAGCCTACCCTCTGTTAATAAAACATGTGGGGAGTAGTAATGACATTCCTGACACAGTGTGACCTCAAGCATTGCCATATTATAATACTGTGATACAAATAATGACTTTGTGAAGTTCACTGGCCACCAAATTTGCCGGATATGGAAGTGAGATTACTGTACAGTGATGTGCAAAGGAAGGGGCTGGGCATCAGTGAGAAGGGTTGGGTGGTGGTGGGGCGGGAGAAGTGAGGCTTTGGCAGAAGAGTGGGACTTACTATCATAGAGGTTTGTAGATAAAACTGGGGTTGGACTGTAATCCCACCTCTGAAAACACTGAATTAGAGAATGGCCTCTCTCTGAAATATTTGGCCTTTTGAAAGTGCCTTCTTTTATGACTCTTTCTATTATTTGTTGCTGTTATACAGCGAACATTAGTAGTACAAAACAAGGATAACTTTAATACCAAATCTCATGTATGGGAATTTGTTAACTGAAAATGTCTGATTTATCTTAAAACTCATGTTGCTTTTAAAACTATATTGTAGGTGCACCAAGAGTTTTAAGTTGGAGAGTTGGACAAGTTGATCAATGAACACCACATAAAATTAATACATTCTCATTCATGTATGTGTCAACTTGCACAAACAAGCCCAGTTAACACTTTATGTAAGTTGGAGAGAAAAGCAAATTTATTAATCATGTAGGCCTATGCAAAAAGAATGCAAGCTGATTGTTTGCAATTTTCTATCAAAAAAAAAACTTTGTTATTTAGCTTTTGCATTAAGTATGAGCCAGTCTTTGCAGAAGGATAGTGTAACAGAGAGTCATAAAGTGAGTTTGTTTGTTTGTTTAGATGATCTTCCCAACAAGGGAACTCGGCAAACTCCCACAACTTCAAGGGGATATAAACACCAAGCTGGCAACAGCCAATCTCTCTGATACAAACATTGGTTTAATGTCTATTATTATGAATTACACAAATCAAGTGGTTGCATGGTTGATACATAAAAAACATTCAATGTTGTAATTGTAAGAAAGGGAATTGTAGTACTTTAGTAGTATTCTCAATCTCAGTCACAGAAGGAACTGAGCATCCCTCCCTCTCACCTCTGTCCTGTGTGAGGAAATTTACAGTTATATTCTAATATATACAGTTATATTACAACATTCCTACAATATAAGTGCCAGACACTACAGACACGATTACAGCACATCCCAGACAGTATTACGTAACCTTTATTATGCTGCGTAAGATTATTTCGTAAGACCAACTGCACCGCCCGCGAGGGAGAGAGTGTGCAGGTCCGTACTGTTTGAAGTTATATACGTGATGTAAACACACACCGTGGGTTTGTGCATGTCTACCCGTGTGCGGTTGGCTGGGATGCAAGAATGTCCGCTACTCGCAGCCCCTTACTAAAAAAAAGTACATACCGTTTTTCCTTTGGTTGCGGCATCGTCAAAGCTCTAACCAGTCGGTTACAGCATGCGAATTGAGTCAGGGGGGTTTCACCGTTCCAATTCCGTTCCAATTTTCGACTAACATCGCCGCAGCGGCGAACAAATTGAGTAAAAATCCAAGCAACTTCCTCATGTACTGAGTTCCAGGTTACGTGCACACTGTGGCCATTTTGGATTGTTGTGTGTGTGTGTGTTGTAAACTAAACTGGGCCGGGGAAAAAAACATAATGGAGCGCCGTTCTGTCGCCACAGTCGGCTGACCGCTTTTAGTGGCTTGGTTAATCCATTTCAGCAAGAGGGCGCATTCACTATTGTTGGGGCAGTTCTTGCATTGTGCCGATATGTTTTCATTTCCTTACTTATAATTTTTTGATATGGTTTTTTTAATCCCCTTTTGTTATGTTCAAAAATTTCCGGTCAGTGAGCGTAAAATGCAATTGATTGTTTTTCTCAGAAGTTGGAGCACCTGGATGGAATAATATGTTACACAATGTGAATTATTAATTTTGTATGAATTTTTGTTAATGAGATGGCGGAATTTCTTTTGTTGACCAACCAGTCAACTTTTATAAAAAGTCGAAAGAACGAAAAAAAAGATCAAAAATACACTAAAAAAATATGATTTTTAACAGTACAATAACTTCATCAAATAAGTCAGTCCATCTTAATACGGACAATTCAGGGAAGCGTTTTGCCGCCAATGAAAAAAAGTCTCTCTTATTTGTGCGTACACATAACTTCGTGTACGTACACAAGTACAAAGTTCCAAACTTTAAATACCCTCTATCTCTCACTGCCCCATCATAATTGTAAAGTCTAAGCACCGCCTATATCTCTTATTAATTCATAAATAAGTTATGTGTACGCACAAATAAGAGAGACTTTTTTTCAAAATAAGGACAAGTCAAAAACTGTTGAAATACTTTGAACAATTTTTACTGGTTATTTCAGGGGGGGGGGGGGGGTAGTTTAAGAAACTATATCAGCCGTATTAATTTAGTTTGCAATAACTTCGCATTAATCGACCTTTGCTAGTCTATTTAATGACCCAATAGATTCATTTATTTCAAAAGAGGGCGTTGTTTACAACTAATGGTTATTATTATTATTATTATTATTTATTCGGCCAGTGTCAAAAACAAATACATACAAGTAAAACAAAGGATAATAAGACTTCAAAAAAGGTAACTTAAATACAGAGTAACTAGAGGAGCGGGATTAGACAAAAGGGTACAGGACAGGTACGGGATGTGGAGGAAGGAAGAGGAAGGGACAACAATCCATTCTAAGACGGCCAGGATAAACAAAAGCGTACTACTACACTATGACTCAAAAGCCTGCTTATCCAATCCTCGAATAGAGTATAAATAAAAAAAATCACTATGATAAACACTTAGATACTATAAAATAAACAAATATAAATATATACTTTGAGTAAAACTAATAAAAAATTTGAAGCACTAGATAGATATTTGATAGATTAAGAGCTGCTAACAAACTTGACAACAATTGAAGCTATTTAAACAAGTTATTTAAAAAGAAAAACAGAATAGATAAAATAATAAATACTTACATTAATACATGAATAAATGAATAGATAGATAGATAGATAGGTAGATAAAGAAATAAAGGAAGGGAGGAAGGAAGGGAGGAAGGAGGGAGGGAGGGAGAGGGGGAGAGAAAGAAAGAATTAATTAATTAAAGAAAGAATGAGATAAGTAAATAAATAAATAAATAAATGAAAAAGTAATTTAGTAAATCAATAAATAAATAAAGGAATAATTAAATAAATAAATAAATAAATGATGAATAATAAACAAAAGAACGAACGAACGAATGAATAAATAAATTAATTAATAAGTAGCTAAATGAACAAACAGATAAATAAATAAAAAATATAAAATAATAAATTAATCAATCAAACAAACAAAAGATAATTTCAAAAATAGATAAATAAATAACCATTAAGTGGGAAAAAAAGTCAATACAGATCAAATCAAGTCAAAACAGATAAAATCAAATACAATCCAATACAATAAAAAGGATTAGCATTAAACATCATTATTGAAATAACTAGACAGTTGGTTGTTAAAACCCCTCCAAGAGTCAAGAATGACCGAGTTCTTAACGGCGGTTGGCAAGCTACTCCAGATACGGTGTCGGGAGTGTCGAATATTGGCACGTTTTTCAGCGAACTATTGAAATACGTTGACAAATTTCAAGGGGTTATTTCAGTTCAGGAGGGGAAAAAATATATTTAGAAACTTAAGTCGCCTTTTCGACGCAATGGCGATATCCACCTAACTTTTGCAATTACTTCACCTTAATCGACTTTTGCCAGTCTATTTAAATACCCAGTTGATTCATTTATTTCAAAAGAGGGCGCTGTTTACAATTAATGGTGTCGAATATTGGCACGTTTTCCATGCCACACAACACCGTCGAGACTGTTGAGTTTAAAAAAATCGTGTATTATATCTGATAATTTATCGTTGAAAAAACTATTTCAAAACATGTAAGTACATTATAATTAGATTGTTTTGTTGGTTATGTTGATCTATTGGATCACTGATAAAAAAGGGTTGTTGATACAGATTGACTGTGGACACGGACGTCAGTTGTTTACAGGGGTGGCACGTGTATAAAACCACTGGTTGTATTTGATTTACTCAACTGTCTGTGTTAGTTGATTGTACCATGTTTGTTTGAGTACATACATACCACTAAAAACAGTAACAGTTTTGAATGTATATTATGCGGTAAACCCTTCTTCTCAGGTAAGAAAAACATTCTGTGGTTTTGGAGTTTATTAACGGCGGATAAATTGGTGGCGACGTGCGGAAGATTATCCATTAATAAAACTATTTCTAGATGTCGATGCACTCGAATTTATCAAAAGAGTAATCTGGTAAGACCCCCAGTACACACTTATCGCTAATAATAATAATAATAATAATAAAACTAGGGTAGTTGTGAGAGTTGTCGGGGACGGTCCAATTCAAAAACGTTTCGGTGGTTTATACAACAGCAAGATGTCACTGAGGAGTTGGTCGAAGTGGTCGACCAGGGCATTCTGACGGCGCCACATGTATTCGGCCAACCGGAAACCGAAGCCGTCAGTAGAGCTGGTAGCTCGGCAGACTCCTCTTGATCTGCCACCACTGGCACTCAATATTTTGAGTTATTTAAATTAATAAACGGTAATGTGTTGGTTGGTTAACTAGTATGATTCTATCTTTGGATTTATTTGTCTGGCATTTCAATTCAGTCATGATTTAGCTGCACTCAAAAAGAAGGAGAAGAAGCGATAAGTAATACGATTGATGTTATTTTACCATCATATTTGATTACACTTTATAGGGCGGAGGAACCAACAATGGATGCAGAAACAGATGATCGCTTCTCCGTGATTACGCACGACCCTCGATTTAGAAAGATCTCCCAGAACAGCCGCAAGGTCAAAATTGACAAGCGCTTCCAAGGCATGTTCAAGGACAAAAGCTTCAAACTCAAATACAGCGTGGACAAGAGAGGGCGACCCGTTCGACTGACATCGGACGAGAACTTGCGGAGGTTTTATGATTTGTCAAGCTCATCAGACTCTGAGGATGAGAAGGACGGAGAAGATGGTAAAGATGCGGATCCATCATCGGAAGATGAACCTGAAGTCCAAACGAGTTTGCAGAAAAAAAAGAAGAGACTCTCCGGAAAACAAAGACTTAAGGAGGAACTTATAAAGAGGAAGGAGAAGAAGAGAAACAATGAAGGAGCGACTCCTAAGGAAAGGAAGACACTTTCTCTAAGACAACCTGCTGCAGATGATTCTGAAGGTATGCTTCGCTGTGACTATAGGAACAAGTACACAGGCTGGGGTGGATTTTACAAAGAGTTAAGACTATCTTAAGTGTTTAATAAACTAGGACTAGTCCTAAGTTAGGAGTATCTTTGTGAAATTGACTCTAGAAAACAATGATAAATTCTGCCACTTTTTTATTCATTATGACTGAAAGTGGTATCTGATTTACCCTGATGGCGATCTGATGATGATTTTGGTAATGATGAATGCAAAAGTGGACTTCAGATGTGACATCGTTGCCAAGCATTATCTCTAAGAGATGTGAATATCCAACTGAGTAGTGTTGGTCCTGAAAAGAACCGGTGGTTAACGACTCAACGTTTTGATCAGTAAGCCTGACCACCAGTTCTTTTTTCGAACCAACACTGCTCAAAAGAGATATTCACATGATGTTTAATCGCACACCTCTCTTAGTTTTATAATGCCACCATGCAAAGTTTTAAATCCTATTGAAGCATTATCTCACACATTCATGCTGAAAATTTATAGTTAAAAGGTTATTATAAAAAGGGTTTGTCTGATTTGTTGCATAGATAAGAAAATTACAATTTTGTACTTTCAGATGATAGCAGTGATCATGACCAAGATACTAGCGATTTGGACATCAATGGTCCCTCTGCACCCCTTCCAAGCAATCGGAAAGCTCACTCAATCCCCCAAGCCATGGATCTTGCCAGAGGTCAAGGCAACCAAGACAGTTCCTCAGACTCCGACTCCGACTCGGACTACGGAGGCAGTGACAGCGACGGGGAGGGCAGCGAGGCGGAAGTCAAGTGGGGAGAGCTGGACAAAGAAGCCCCACGGAGTAGCGATGAGTCTTCGCGCCTTGCCCTGTGTAACATGGATTGGGATCGAGTGACAGCCAGTGATCTGCTTGTGTTATTTAATTCTTTTAAGCCTACCGGGGGTGTGGTGCACTCAGTCAAGGTACGATGGTTAACCGTTTTGTTAGTGGCAAAGGATTTCGTGTACGTACACGGTAATTTCCAGCTTATCATTTATGCACATGATATTTAGGTTTTGACTTATCGAGTACGTACCCGATAAGTGATTGCCTGTAACAACAGAAAAGTGACTTTATTAACCCTTATTGTCAGTGGCTTAGCGAGACATTTTAATTTCTTGAGGAGGGGGAGGGTTTGCAAGCCAAGGAAAAAAAAACATGATTAGGGGGGCTAACTTATATATCAAACCATTCATTGATGGTTTTTTTTATGAGGGGGTGCAAGTTTCTCTGCAGGGGGTGGCCGGCCTCTGGTTATGCCACTGCTCATTTTGCCATGATTGGATATGAACCTCAAAACTCTCAGAGCCCTTTTTACTTGACAAAAAGGGCGGTTTACACATTTAAGAATGAAATTTTGAGAATGCATTTAATCTTTTTTCTCCCCTCAAGATATGTCCATCTGACTTCGGTTTGGAGAAGATGAGAGAAGAGGATGCGAAGGGTCCGTTGGAGTTCACAGACGCAGACAACGGAGAAATGAATCCCACCACAGAGGAAGATCATAAGCTGCAAATGAAGCTCAGGAAATATCAGCTGCAGAGGTGAGAATGGGTTGCAGAGCCAAACATTCACGCTTGACTGCGGGCCCTACACTGGACTGCGGGTCCAAGGCCAGGGTTTTTAACATCACTCTAGTAAACATTCTACTGAACAAGTGTGGCTGTCTTGTGTTTTTGCATGTTCATGTGATCTGCTTGGTGCTTGTCATCACTGGTTGCACAATCATGTTACATGTTTGTGTGCATTTTGTGTTTTTTTTTTTTCCCCACCAAATTTGAGGCTTGGATTGAAATGAAATGGTCTTGATAAGCCTGGGATTAATTACAAAGTGTTTGTTTTATAAACTCTGGAGGTCTTCTGAACTTAAGGAGCTCTTTTGGATGCTGGGTTCAGTTTCATAAAGAGCAAAGATTGATCTTAAGTTGTGCATCAATTTTTGTTGCTCGGCAAAGTGTGACAATACAAATCACTATGGCAATATTGCCAACTTATTTTTAAGCAAAAATGTTGTGCCTTGTGAAATTAAACCATGTTTACAAACTTGGGTCTTAAATTTCACCTTGTTTCTTGTGAGGTCCCTCAAGCACAACATAGAAGCGACTGTTGAGGAAACAAGTGTGGATGTACCCTATTTTCAATCCTTAAGCTGTTCTTATGAATGCATTGTTTATTTCTCAGGCTAAAGTACTACTTTGCAGTGATCGAGTGTGACAGTGTGGCAACGGCCTCTACAGTGTACGGGCACTGCGATGGAATGGAGTACCTGAGTAGCTCAACCAGACTAGACCTCCGGTAAGCAATCATTGCATGGCCATAATTGTCTGGAGCCCCTGTTTGCTTATATGATTATACTACCATCCATAATCAAGGAACCATTTTTTTATCATGGGTTCTTTTGTTGGGTGGGGGGGGGGGGAGTTAGGGTATATTACTTTGCCATACCAGAGAAGTAAACCCAATACCATGGTTTGGCTGACAATTTTGTGTCCGTTGCAATGACATTGAGAACAGTTATGACCATGTCACAAGAGTCAATTTACAGGCAACCAGTTCCAGGCAATCTCCATAAAGAAAAGCCATTCTTGTTTCAATGTTCACCTATTTTTCTTGTGGATTGTAAGACTCGTATGCTCATTACTCATGTGCTACCAAAGTGGTCCTTCAGCAAGCCCTGTGGTTTGTTGCCTCCAAGTTGACTGTAAGACTTGCCCAAGTGACAAGGAGATGCAGCCGTGTTTTAATTTCCTTGCACTAAAATCCATTTCTGAATGTTGTTGTCTCGGACTGAAGATTTATTCCAGACAGCGTGACCTTTGAGAAGGAGCCAAAGGATGTTGCTACCGACATGCCGGATGCCTCCCTGTACAAACCCATTGAGTTCCGCACCTCAGCGCTGCATCAGTCCAGGGTGGAGTTGACGTGGGATGAGACGAACCATCATCGGACGGTCAAGACGGCCGAGGCCTTCAAGAAGAAGAGCATCGAGGAGATGGACGTCAGCGCCTTCTTGGCGTCCTCTAGCGATGACAACGAAGAAGAGGGTGGTAAGAGTTACTTGGTGTCAGGAGTAAGCCCGGGCGACTAGTGCTACTAACAATATTGAAGTCTTATATAGCGCACGTATCTACCAAATAAGGTACTCAAGGCGTTGAGTATATACAAACTTTCAGAAAGATAGGTTAATGCAGTGATGAATTCTGAGACCCAATTAGTTAGCACCTAACTAGTGGCGAAGTTGCGACCTGATTGCTTAGTCGACTATCGTTTTTCAGCTACTAGCCACAACTACTACAATAATAGTCGCGACTACCTGCTAGGTGAACCAATTGTGTCACTCACGACTATTCATGGCAACATAATTTACTAATGAAAAACAATCAGTCATCAGTGACACAAGCCTTCAATCCATTCAGATTGAATTTTACTATATTGCGCCAGCAGACACTGGGCTTGTGACAGCAGATGAAATATCTACATGCTATGGGACAGAGGGATCTGGGAACACCTCTATTGTAACATCATTGATCAAGGACACCACTCGAAATAGAAGAAGATAAAGAGAGTGGAAGTGACATGATGGGGGCGATGACCGGTGACTTTGTTTTCTTGGAGCTGGAACCGGATTTAATAATCCCCAAATCTCTTTTTTCCCTTTCAATTTAACCTCGCAGATAATTGGGAGTTCGATTTTGAGGAAAAGAAAGAACCAGAACAAAATCGGGAGACGAAAGAGCACGTCAAAAAGCCCTTAAGTGAAGATCAGCAGATTGCTAAATACCGAGCCCTCCTGAAAGATGTAGACAAGGGTCAGCAGCAGACGGACAGGGATAAACAAATGGAGATGGAGATCACTTGGGAACCGGGTAAGATTGTTAGCATATCCATGCAAATTAGGTGCACACCAGACTGAACCTTTTTAGGTAATTAGCATATCCATGCAAATTAGGTGCACACCAGACTGAACCTTTTTAGGTAATTAGCATATCCATGCAAATTAGGTGCTGACCAGACTGAACCTGTTTACGTGATTAGCATAGCCCTGCAAAGGATGTGGAACCATGTGAGATGTAAGAATACATATTTCTGCAAGTTGATGTTACAAAAGAACCTGATCCTCCTCACATTCTGGCCATGCACTATGGAATGTACTTCGATAAGTCACTACATATATACCAGCTTCAAAACTCATCTGAAAACGTATTTTTGTGCTATAGAGTTTCATTGATGTAACTCATTGTAGACACACTTACTTCTGCATCTCTTCTGCGCCCGGAGTGTCTTTTAGACAGACAAATGAATTTGTTATGGTATTTCACAAAATGTAAACGTTATTGGAATTATAATTATTATCTTTTTTTGCAATGACAGGCTTGAAAGATGCAACTGAGGAACTTGTCAAGAAGAAATCTGAAAAGTCTTCGGAGTCCACGCCTTGGGAGAATTTCCTTGAGAAGAAGAAGGACAAGAAAAAGAAACTAAAGGGGCTGAAGAAACAGGTAAGAAAAGCTGTGCATTTTGTTGAGAGAAAAACCCAAAACAAAACAAGAATATAATCAGGTCCTTTGCAAAAGGAAGAAACTCCAATGAAGACATGTGGATAAGAGCGGCAGACTCAAGTGCTGGTGTTTCGATTCAAGTGCCGGTTGTGGCACTTGTGTCCTTAAGCAAGACACCTTCCGTTATCTGATAGGACGTTAGGTGTAAGTTCTGTATGTTGTGTAATACACGTAAAAGAATCCAGTGCACTAATATCATAAAGAGAAGGGGTTTGCCAGAGTGTTTCCTGGTTCCTGGTTTCACCTGAGCGTCACTAAGTGACGGATTCGAGCGCTTTATAAGAAGCCACGATTATTGTTATATGGTGATGCTCAACTTATTTACTTGTTTTTTTTTCAGCAATTGAACGAAGCAAAGGAGCACTCCGATGGCGCCTTTAGTGACGATGAACTTCCTACCGGAGTAGACCTCAATGATCCGTTCTTCAAAGATGCTCTGAGAGAAGATGGGGTTGAAGGTAAGTTCCAGTCACATTCCTCCCCAAAGTCCTTTACATCTTCCTTGAGCCACTAACTGTGCGAGACGAATAACATTAAAACTTAGCTACTTGCATCATGTTTCCTTGTTTGTGAACTGTTTTCTCAATGAGTTATAATGAGTTTTTTAATTCCTTGGGTCTCTCAACCATTACAACATCTCGGACCTTTGGTATTTCTTCCATGAATGAGAAGAACTCTTGATAGATTGCTTGCAGCTCGGATTCTAATCACAAGCTGCTTATTTCTTTAAAGGTATCAAGAAGAAAAGTAAGAAGACAAAAGGCAAGAAACAAGAGGCAGAGATCGATGATGAAGAACGAGAAAGGATCAAACAGAAGCAGGTAGGAGATGGTTTGAAATTCTGTATCATTGACACCGATACATTGACTTCACAGTCTTGCAAGGAATAATTCGCAAGGAATAAATTAACATTCGTAGTGAAAACAGCCCTGTGAAGTAAAAAATCATTGCGCATTTGCAGGAAGTATGAACCGGGCTTAACCACAAACGGCTCACTTGAATGTCTCTTATTGGAAACAAATTCACCTGAGAATATCTTTTTAAAATAATGGTTGGGTGTTCTACTCTTGTTGAAATCTTTTTAGTTGGAGCTTGAACTACTGTTTATGGACGACGAAGACGGCAAGAAACATTTCAACCTGAAGGCCATCATGGAGAACGAGCAGAACCAAGGCAAGAAGATGTCGAGGAAGAAAAAGAGGAAACTCCAACAGGAGGAGACAGCCAAGTTTGAGGACGACTTTGAAATCGACGTGAAGGATCAACGCTTTCAGGCGATGTTCTCATCTCACCTGTATGCAATGGATCCGTCCGATCCCCAGTTTAAGAAGACCAAAGCGACAGAGGCTCTCCAGGCCGAGCGACAGGTTCAACGAAAGAAGGAAGATCAGAGAAGATTGGACACTGCAAGAAAGGTCTCTACCGTCACATCAAAGACAGTGCCCGATGCCACACCCAAGGCTTCATCCCAGAGTGATGTCTCAAAACAGAGTAGCAGAGGGGCGGAACTTTCAATGCTTGTCAAGTCTGTTAAGAACAAAACAAACCAGTTCAAGGCACAGAAGTTAAAACGTCAGAAAGTCCACTGAAAATTGAACTATACAAACAGATGGTATTTAAGTTACCATGCTCAAGCCACACCCGAGGGCCACACCCTGGAACCACACCTTAGAGCCACACCCAGGATGATTTTGCAGAGTAATCCGACATTAAGAGCAACTATAAATATAAATGTTAATAGTGAACTTGCGGGTACAACCATGGGTCAAAAAACTCTTTTGAAGGAGTGGTGGCTCTGAAAAGAGCCGGTTTGGTCTCGACGTTTCGAATCGTATACTCTGCTCGTCTTCAGGAGAATGCTGGACTACTGGAGGTGGTGGAGCTTATGTATGACTGGAGGGATGCACTTTTGGGCGGGAAGGAGAGGAGCAGAGTATACTGTTCGAAACGTCGAGACCTAACCGTCTCTTTTCAGAGCCACCACTCCTTGAAAAGAGTTTTTTTACTCATGGTTGTACCGGCAAGTTCCCTCTCAATATTTATATTTATAGTTGCTCTTATTCTCTACACCATGCAAAGCTTCAAACACCATTTAATAAGACATTTATGAACATATTGCAATCACTTGAGACAACAGATGATCCATAATCAAAGTAATTTTCAAAGAAAATAATTTGTTTGAATGATTTTCATCTTATGAATTACAAATTACCAAATGAGCATATATCAACTTGGTGACAATTTTTATGTGAAGAAATAAATAACGTAATGCTATATTCAACATTTTTTAGGTCTTTGTCTTGTAATATTTATTGTAAATGGTCAATTTGCCACATTATGTTATGTTTGTCTAGTATGTAAAGTCTGTTTGGTTTGAGTCAGAAGGGGAAACATCCTAAATAGTGAGAAAACCGTGCTCTAAATTTTACAAATTAAGTGTAAAATCACAAAGCAAGGACAAACCGAGTACTTTCTGTAAATCTAGGTTTTTAAGGTTATGGCTCTCAAGGATTGTTGAAAAAATAGTCCAGTATTGTTTCCTGAGGTTGTTGACTGTTATTCTGCAACATTTTGGGTATACCTGTGGGGCCCGATCAAAAAGGGGACCTATTTTGCTAAGGTTTGTGGGGCCCTTTTAAAAAAAAAAAAATAATTGGGCCACTTTTTGGGTGTTTCATTTTGGATGGTCATTATGCTCAAAATTTTATTTTGGAAAAGTTATCTTTCAGCACCCCCCCCCCCCCCGCCCCCATAGATCGTAACTTGCGCGCATCTTAACATGCATGCAACAGCCGCAGGCTTTTGTTATAAGTAGGTTGGCTAAAAATGAACGCGTGGCGGCGCTATTTCTCTTTAGCGGTGGCTTTTCGTCATCAAAAAAGTTGGTAAAAGTTGTAAATTACGAATGACACCTGTGTAAAATTGTAAAGAGAAGTTAACTGTGACACTTTGTACTCCCGTTGCTGTTTGATAGATTCATACTTTTAGCGATAAATAACATTAACATGCAAGCCAACTGTACCCGATTCTCTCTAGGAAAATACAAATAACAAAAAAAATTGCGCCCTCAAGAGTAATGCGCCTTTTAGTTTGTAAACAAATTCCGTGCAGTGTTGTGTTAATTTTCAAGACATTCCGATCCCTCTTATCTGTCTAAATTGTGTTCGCAATTAAGAAGTTATTGCTAAAGATGGACCGATGGCTACAAAAGGAAATTGAGCTGAATCAGAAGCATGAAGAAATGTGAGTTCAAAATACGACGAGTATGTAGTTGTGATCATGGAGCTATCCATGATGTGATATTGAATGTGATGCAAGCCCAGACCAGAGGTGGCAGAGTCATCATGAATTGAATGTTTATGGAAATTGATGTTTTACTAAACTCAAAACTGTAGTGTAACTTTATCTATAGTTTATAGTATAAATTACAAGTATGTCACTCAAATCACTGGTGAGCGGTGACAAGTAAACAAACGAGAAAGATACCTGTTTCTTGTTACCTCTAAAAAGATAGTTGAATTGATTTTATTTTTATGACGTGATGACATCATGAATTAGTTAGAACTATTACAAATTGACGAATAAGAATGTTACAGATCAACGTCTCTTTGCCACTTGTTGATTGTTCACTCAATATCTTCCATATTTTGATGTATCCATGGAGAACTCTGATCCACCAGGACTCATTTCGCTTGTTATCATAGCTGCATTTACCAATCATTATCAACTAACTCAAGACAACTCGACAATTTTAAAGAAAGTCTGACTCTGACGGGTCGATAACCCTGTAGGGTATAACTTTACAATAATATACACTTACCCTATTTCTGAGTCTGGGCAGAATTAAGCTTCATTTGGCGGCGCTGGTCAGCTTTGGCTTCATTCAAATTATTTAAGATCTCCCAAATACAATTACTAGCTACTATTTATATTTAATTATTAAGAGATATTTCTTTATACCCTAATGGTGTCCTCCAGCTGAAAGGTTGCTGTATAGGAGTAGTGTACTACCAATTCAGTTTCCAGTCAGCCCTTGGACAACCACAATAAATGAACCTTAACAAATACTACGACTACATGTATATAAGTTAGAGAGATACAACCTTTCTGTACCAAAATCTGGAGAAGAGTGAGGGCGACCAATTGTCTGCATTCACTTTTATATGGCTAAGGAAAAAGATTAGGGCCTGCTCAATGGGCGTGCACAAAGGAACTTACAATAGCCTTTTATACTACACTGGGGGTTTTGGAGCTGATTGTTCACCATTTACAGCTGACATTCCCAGATGGTCACATACAATAGGGGAATGGTAAAAGTCTCTGAGTGCAAGCACTAAAAACTAACACATGCTTGGCAGCTGTCAATGGAATTCACTACAACCCCAACAAAACAACAAGTTTACAATACTCTCACAAAAATGTGCGATGATTCTGCTCAACCTCATAATACTCAAAAGTTCTAGGAGGAGTACCCTACTCCTAGAACTATGAGGAATGTGTCGCTATCATTTCTACTCCTAGAACTATGAGGAATGTGTCGCTATCATTTCTACTCCTAGAACTATGAGGAATGTGTCGCTATCATTTCTACTCCTGGAACTATGAGGAATGTGTCGCTATCATTTCTACTCCTGGAACTATGAGGAATGTGTCGCTATCATTTCTACTCCTGGAACTATGAGGAATGTGTCGCTATCATTTCTACTCCTGGAACTATGAGGAATGTGTCGCTATCATTTCTACTCCTAGAACTATGAGGAATGTGTCGCTATCATTTCTACTCCTGGAACTATGAGGAATGTGTCGCTATCATTTCTACTCCTGGAACTATGAGGAATGTGTCGCTATCATTTCTACTCCTGGAACTATGAGGAATGTGTCGCTATCATTTCTACTCCTGGAACTATGAGGAATGTGTCGCTATCATTTCTACTCCTGGAACTATGAGGAATGTGTCGCTATCATTTCTACTCCTGGAACTATGAGGAATGTGTCGCTATCATTTCTACTCCTGGAACTATGAGGAATGTGTCGCTATCATTTCTACTCCTGGAACTATGAGGAATGTGTCGCTATCATTTCTACTCCTGGAACTATGAGGAATGTGTCGCTATCATTTCTACTCCTGGAACTATGAGGAATGTGTCGCTATCATTTCTACTCCTGGAACTATGAGGTTCGTATCACTAGTTCGTGGAGACAATAAATAGCAGAACGAACCTCGTATAGTTCTAGGAGTAGGAGTACCCCATCACCCCACAAACACAAGTGCCCTTTTTTTATCAGTGTTTGAATGATTCAGCCTCATTTATATTTTTGTTGTTTTCCAATTGAATCTCAATGAATGTAGATTAGTACGACGTGAGGCGTTATTGAAGCAGACAGAGTTACGTCTTGGAGATACTCAGGAGCTTAGTGCATCGGTGGCTCATCATTGGGGCCAGGCTAAACAGAGGAACCAAGAACTAATTCAGGTGAGGGTCAGGATGCTAGACTTATCATATATAACACATTTAAAATCTTCCAAGCTGAATTCTTGCTAGGCCTACATATTTTTGTATACTAGTGGTGTCATATTCATCTCAAACATACATGTATCAACTTCAACTTTAACTTATATTTGGGTTTGAACAAAGACAAATTTACTGGAGCGGGACCTGAACCAATGATCTCCGGATCAACGTACCGGCACTCTACCAACTGAGGTATCCATTATTCAACCCTATGTTGGTGGTCTCCCCATTATGCCTTGTTCGGGGTAGCCAGGGATCACACCCAAGTTTTCATCACAACCTGGAAAGCAGTGGCCAGGGGATCACCTTAAGGGAATGCAACCTTTTAATATTGTATCAAGTAGCCTAACAAGTCACAAGGGAAACTGACTTGGTAAGTCATGTTTCCCTTGTGGTTTATTACTTGAACTTGAAATTTAAACTACACTCATGATTTCTGATCATATATTGATTATTTTGATCTTTGAATAGGAGATAGTTCAGTGTCAGACAGAGGCACGCATCCAGTCAGCGAGACCGTCATCATTTCAACTGACTGCACTTAAGGTAAGTTCTTCAACCATTTGACCTTAAATACGTTTGACCTAAAAAAAAATTGGTGCAGAGTTCAATACTATTGCCACAATGATCAGACTGTTAAAGGCACTGAACAGGTTCGGTAATTGTCAAAGAAGACCAGTATGTTCACTTGGTGTATCCCAACATATGCATAAAATAACAAGCCTGTGAAAATTTGGACTCAATTTGTCATTGAAGTTGCAAGAAATGGTGAAAGAAAAAGCACCCTTGTTGTACAAAATAGTGTGCTTTCATATAGGAATAAAAGACTTCTGGCCAGAAGTCGTTTATTAATTTAGTGAGAAATTACCTCTTTTGCAAAAACTACGTTACTTCAGAGGGAGTCGTTTCTCACAATGTTTTATACTATCAACAGCTCTCCGTTGCTTGTTAATACAAAGTAAGGTTTTATGCTAATATATATTTTGAGTAATTACCAAACGTGTACAGTGCCTTTAATTCACAAAGTACAGGATTGGTCATTTTTCAGTAAAAAAGGATAAAACTTGGAGGTTGACTATAGCAGTGCCCAGTATGTAATATGTACCGCTATTCATTGTAAAATGTAAACTATAGCTACTTTTTGTGTGAAATTGCAAATGAAAGTTTGAGAAACAATGACCAATGGAAGAATCTGTAACAAGAATACACAATCTGCTCGGCAGGTAAACCTTCTCTTTAGTGTGGATCAAATTAGAGGAAATTAGTAAATCTTCGGAGTTTTGCCATCTACAGGCCTTACTGTTCGATCAGTGCACGTTGATCAACAGCAAGACCACACAAAAGACACAGAGACACAACATTTGTGAATTAATGGTTAATTCTATTGTGCCTGCCTTCCACAAGAGGGGGCTATTTGTCTCATCCAACAAAAATAAACGTGCTCTTGGTTGTTTGATTTACATTGAAACTCATTCAGAAATACAGTTCATTTAATCACTTTATTTCATGAATGTTTACCGACCCTGTCACAACCGACCCTGTCGGTTGTCTTAACCCTTTGGTGCACAGATTAATTTTATTGTTTTAAACAAATCTCGTTCATCCATGTTTTTCTCAAAATTTAATTAGGGCCCCCTATTGACATCGCTCTGAACAACAGAATGAGGGCATGAGAATGAGGGCAGTATATAGAATAGGTGTTGTAGGTTTTAAGACCGTTTATCAGCGTCCAATTTGAATGTGTTCTAGCGCACCAAAGAGTTAAAGACAAATGGACACGTTTGGTAATTTTAAAAGACACATCCTCTCACTGGGTGGATGCATAAAAGAACAGACCTGTGAAAATTTTAGCTCAATTGGTCGTTGAAGTTGTGAGGTAACAATGAAAGAAAAAACACCCTTGTCACATGGAGCTGTGTGCTTTCAGATGCTTGATTTCGAGACCTCAAATTCTAAACTTGAGGTCTCAAAATCAAATTCGTGGAAAATTACTTCTTTCTCGTAAACTACGTCACTTTATAGGGAGCCGTTTCTCACTATGTTTTATACTATCAACCACTCCCCATTAAAGGCAGTGGACACTTTTGGTAATTGTCAAAGACTAGCCTTCACAGTTGGTGTATCTCAACATATATATGCATAAAATAACAAACCTGTGAAAATTTGAGCTCAATCGGTCATCGAAGTTGCGAGATAATAATAAAAGAAAAAACACCCTTGTCACACGAAGTTGTGTGCGTTTAGATGGTTGATTTCGAGACCTCAAATTCTAAATCTGAGGTCTCGAAATCAAATTCGTGGAAAATTACTTCTTTCTCAAAAACTATGGCACTTCAGAGGGAGCTGTTTCTCACAGTGTTTTATACTATCAACCTCTCCCCATTACTCGTCACCAAGAAAGGTTTTATGCTACAAATTATTTTGAGTAATAACCAATAGTGTCCACTGCCTTTAATCATTACCAAGTAAGGTTTTATGCTAATAATTATTTTAAGTAATTACCAATAGTGTCCTCTGCCTTTAAACAATTTCTTTCACCAGACTATGCAAGTCCTTGATCACACCTTGCTCTCTCAATGGGTGTTTATTACTCTCATTGGGTCATGGCCAAGTGGAACACACTTCCGATGAATACGTACATTTATTACAACCTGTCAAATAATAATAGGGACAATAAAAAAAAGGCTGGTACAACTACACAACAGAGGGGTTCATCTGTTCCATCAGTTGTTTCTTCTTTTGGACATAAAATTGTATTTATCTACTTCCAAATAAACTCAAAGGGGCCAGCTTTGATTTAAGAGATATCCAGGGAGGGATGCTAGATTCAAATTGTAGTATTCACAATTCCAGCGAGTAGCATTTGATACTAGGCCAAAAATACTAAAGATTCAAAATTCAGAAATTTTATGTATTAACTTTATTAATTCTTAAATTATTTAAAAACAATTTTTTTTACAAATACATGTACATTATTTTCTTTCTTGTTTTCTTTTCTTTCTTTTTAATTTTTTAATATAAAAAGTAAAGCAAAACCAAAACAACGTTTTCAAAATCCTTTCAAATTACCCATCTACTCTCATGAGTTCACATTGAAAACCTAAGTAGCCTCCTTCTATTCCATGTACTGTTCTCACCCCCTCTGTTGTAAATGACAACCCCACCCTCTTAGGATGATAAATAGCATTGTTATTTCTGTGTGTCAACCCTTAGTCATCTATAATAAAACAAAAGGCAGCGTGTCTTTGTTGTGTGCCACGTGGAGAGAAGTAGGTTCAAAGTCTATGTACAAGTATACAGCTGTTAGTGTCTCTTTGTACAACGGCACATTATCTGAATATGAACAAACATTTCAAAATATAGAATGGTTTAATAACTATATCTAAATGAGTTGGGGTGGTTCTGAAAAGAACCGTTGGTTAACTCGACGTTTCGATCAGTATGCTCTGATTGTCTTCTTTCTCCAGAAGACGA
Organism: Asterias rubens; assembly: GCF_902459465.1. Classification (NCBI taxonomy): domain Eukaryota; kingdom Metazoa; phylum Echinodermata; class Asteroidea; order Forcipulatida; family Asteriidae; genus Asterias; species Asterias rubens. Next base: position 21,989,000 of record NC_047062.1, on the reverse strand, counting down.
TCAGAGCATACTGATCGAAACGTCGAGTTAACCAACGGTTCTTTTCAGAACCACCCCAACTCATTTAGAGATAGTCATTACATGGTGTTACCGCAAACCCTTCTATATCTTATTTCCACCATGCAAAGTTTCAAAATAATAGTAATTGATGCAAATGGCAGTGGATCAAGTTGGCAGAGTGGAATGCTTCCTTGTCTAAAACCTTGGACACATACATGTAGGACCTTGGTTAGGATCCCAGATCACAGTCTTGCAACCTATTTTAGTCCCATTTTCCTGGTTTCATTTCAATAATTGAGTCACAGTTTCTGGTGATTTAAGATCCTTATTATTAACTTCAAATGATGCCTTGCCTGTTACTGTCACCATGCTACTTTAAAACAAAGAACTTTATGATTTACCTTACGAAAATGACTAAAGATGTACCAATCTAAGGGAGAGATTGAAAAAACTGTATTTTCACCACTGTCTCGGCACCCTGGAACTGCTACTGTCAAGAGGGGGCCCTACACACAAAATAGGTCATGATTTGGCACTAACCAGAATTTTGTTTCTTAGGATCTTGGGTTTTATTACCAGAAAGATACAATAAATGAAGTAGAGTAAAAAGCCTTTAACATGTGTATGGACTAGCCAGTGGAAAATGGGCCTATACGGGTATGTTTCGGTTCATATTCCCAACTTTCTCAGAGCGGTGTTTAAAACATGACGTCATTGGATTTCAACAACTAATTAAATGGGTCTCTACATTCCAAGGAAAAATTCTTTGTCGACATACAAAATGTCAAGTTCATGTCCCTTTTGAGGAATGAGCCAAAACGTTCCATACAGACCATTTTTTCTTAAAAAGATTTCCTAGGATATTTTTATGTTGACATTTTGCCCCTTAAGGGTATCGAATACTATGGCTTTTTACACAATTTTGATGCGAGGTTAGAGGATTGTAATTTTGTCCCCACTCACATTAGTACTCGTTCTATTAGCAGTATCAGGAAAGTCACACAACAGAATTTGATATATCCCTTGCTCTTCAAGCTTTTGTCCCAGCAGAATAACAGTCCCAAGTACAGAAACTACAAGTCATTAAATGTATTGTTAAAACAAATTGCTTTCAGTTTTGTTGTATTCTCAGTGCACAATGTCATGAAAACAAAAAAAACGGTTGCAACTTACTCATGGATTGATACTGTCGAGTGAAACTGTCCAATTTATGCAACAAATTTCCCCAATAAATTGCGCACTTATTGTCTATAGAATCAATATGCATGTCTGTGAATAGTTTAATTCAAATTGCTCTTCACTACTGTTATATTTTGAATAGTGCTAATTACTGTACAAGAAAAGCATTTTTTAGAGAAGGGGTGGCAGAACATAAGTCGGTTGTAAATTACTAAGTTGTAATATTTCTTAAAGACAGTGACATTCCCTAACAAACCCATACTATTTTAAATTTTTGACCCCCCCCCCCCCCAAAAAAAAGAAGAATTTATATTTGTCTTCTAAGATAGTCTCTAAGATAGTAAGGATTATTTCAGACCAGAATCTTTGTTTTACAAATCTCCAACTCGTATTGTTTTACATGCATGGAGCTCTTATCTGAAACATCGTTGTCCATTCGTTTCCTTGTTTTCATCAGCCATTATTTTTGGTTTTATTATTTTTTCTGTTGGAAGTAAAATAATCAGAGACAGTTGAATAAAAACATCAATATATGCAACAGCTGCACGGGTAGATCTGTATAGTTGTTGTTATAAAAAACTTTCCAAAGAGTATTGGACGATTTTAAGTGCATTGTTGTTGAATATAATCACACGGCAAAGGCCAAGGCTGGACTGTTCCATTTCAAGGGGAGAAGCCGGGGGGAAATGGATTTTTTTTTTTTTTAATTAATTGAAAACATTTCAAAAGTCACAGCAAGAGATTGAATTTGAAATACAATCATAATACAATAAATATGTTAAAAATATAAATATAAATATGAAGGGCACAAAAGGCCATAAAAGATCTACAACAAAAACATGGAACACCGAGGAAAAACAATAATTATAATGATACATACAAAATACAAACTAAAAATACTGTGTTGCAGTTACTGTGTGGGTATCCTGCTTATTTTAGATAAGCAGATTACTTTTATGCAGTATTTTCTGCTTAAAGGCAGTGGACACTAATGGTAAATACTCAAAATAATTATTGGTATAAAACCTTTCTTGGTGACGAGTAATGGGGAGAGGTTGATGGTATAAAACATTGTGAGAAACGGCTCCCTCTGAAGTGCCATAGTTTTCGAGAAAGAAGTAATTTTCCACGAATTTGATTTCGAGACTTCAGGTTTAGAACTTGAGGTATCGAAATCAACCATCTAAACGCACACACCTTCGTGTGACAAGGGTAGTTTTTCTTTCATTATTATCTCGCAACTTCGATGACCGATTGAGCTCAAATTTTCACAGGTTTCTTATTTTATGCATATGTTGAGATACACCAACTGTGAAGGCTAGTTTTTGACAATTACCAATAGTGTCCACTGCCTTTAAGCAGCTCTTCAAAATTAGGCTCTGGTCATTGCCTTGTTGCCCCTCGAAACGCTCCAGTACAAATTAACAGTAGCCTCATTATAAAGTAGCCCCGCCTTGCCCTCACAGTGAAAGGAATCCTCAGACCTGCCCCTGCCTGGTACGAATTTGGATTGCTTGACCCTTTATTCTGTTACTCATTAATCGAATGCATTGGTAAACTTGTTTGCTTACATCCTTTTCGTGTGTGTCATTACTACTGTGAAACCATAGGCAGATGCTGCTTTGTTGGTCTGAGGGTCTGGGGACAAAAACACTGTTATGAAATCTACATAAAGGCTGCATGTCACTGTCAAGAGAATTTTTGTTCAAAACAAATTTATTTTATGGACTAGCTGAAAACCGAGATGACAGATGTGCCAAATTTTTTTTGTTGTTACTATTAGGGATCACCTGTTTTTTGTATTATTAGGGATCGCCTTAGTATTTTGCAGATGTCATATTCCCTGCACGCTAAAGCAAATATGAAGGTTGATTCTCATAAGTTGAAAAGGGGCCAGACTAAATTTTCTTCGCAGTTTTGGTTTGGTTACAGCAACCTGATTGAGGTTTAACAACATAGTTTTAGATGTGATTGAAAAAGAAAAGAGAGAAGATTTTTTTTTTACGCCCAATTCATTGTGTTTATATCTGTAACTTTTTGATTTAGTACTCATAGTTTGTGTGGTAAGGTTATGGGAAAATGTTACTGGTCTTTTGCCTGTAGGCATAAATAATTTCCGAGCACAGACAAATCTTGCTTAACAGAAATTAGTTACCAGCCAAAATTACATAAAGTTTACATTGTTTGTTTGTTTGTTTAAATGATCTTCCCATCGAGGGAACTCCGCAAACTCTCACAAGGGATATAAACACCAAGCTGGCAACAGCCAATCTCTCTCTCACAAACATTGGTTTAACGTCTATGATTATGAATTACAAAAATCAAGAAATTGTGATTCATTAACTAGACGACAATATTTATTCAAGTCATTGTGAAATCAGTGGTTAGCTGGGGGATTCGAACCCACAACCTTGTGATTGCAAGTCCTGCAAACTAACCACTTGACCACGGTGGCAGCCCCACTCATTTGTTGTTTGCTTTAGCATTATTTTCTGCTGAGCAGCTCCATGAAATCAGGCCCTGACAGAACACACTGGTAATTCAACGATTGCTTTTGTTGGGTAACAACACTCCAATGATGGTTTTATTTGCTGTTTGTGTACACAGGAGCGATATTGGGAGATGGTGGAAAAAGAAACACCCAAGTGGAAGGAAGAGGTAAAGAAAGCCAAGAGAGATAAGATTAATCCACCAAGTGCTAGGTGACAGATTACCAACCAACTGACTACCAGCTAACTGGGTAGGAAGAGGTGAAGAAAGCCAAGATAGATAAGAAAAATCCACCAAGTGCTAGGTGACAGATTACCAACCAACTGACTACCAGCTAACTGGGTAGGAAGAGGTGAAGAAAGCCAAGATAGATAAGAAAAATCCACCAAGTGCTAGGTGACAGATTACCAACCAACTGACTACCAGCTAACTGGGTAGGAAGAGGTGAAGAAAGCCAAGATAGATAAGAAAAATCCACCAAGTGCTAGGTGACAGATTACCAACCAACTGACTACCAGCTAACCGGGTAGGAAGAGGTGAAGAAAGCCAAGAGAGATAAGAGTAACCCACCAAGTGCAAGGTGACAGATTACCAGCCAACTGACTACCAGCTAACTGGGAGGAAGGGCTGAAGAAAACCAACAGAGATAAGAGTAATCCACCAAGTGCAAGGTGACAGATTACCAGCCAACTGACTACCAGCTAACTGGAAGGAAGAGGTGAAGAAAGCCAAGAGATAAGAGTAATCCACCAAGTGCTAGGTGACAGTTTACCAGCCAACTGACTACCAGCTAACCTTGTAGGAAGAGGTGAAGAAAGCCAAGATAGGGTGCATTCGTTTAGCTTCCCTGGGTCGACCCAGGGAAATGCTAGTCTTAACATTTCAACTTTGTGTAGTCTGTGAGTTTCTTAATTGAACTCAATGCATCATGAACTTCAGATGTGAAGACGGAATCATTGCTTAGCACTGTTAGGCCTACTGTAGAGATTTAGCTTCAATCATAATTTGAATGTTGACCACCTTGCTTTAAAAAAAAACTTTCACACTGCACGTGTTTCAAGGGAATTCCTGGAAAATTCCCCAGGAAATTCCTGTCGTAAAGTTCCCTAAGACGTTAGGGGGGGGGGGGGTTCAAGTTTCCAAGGAAGTTTAGGGGTTTGAGTTCCCTGGGATTTTCCTGGGGTTATATTTATCATGTTGATTTGATTTGATTTGAATTTATTCAGATAAATGCAGCAAGAACATACACAGCAGCGGAGGTTACACAAAGACAGGAGGTTATTCATTCATTTTTGTAATGCTGAAAAAGTCCTTTGCCATTAATCAGCAAAGGAGCAAGCATAGTTACTCTGATGCAAGTCTGATGCAAAAAAAAAAAAAGAATTAGAAGAAGTAAAGTCTGCCTTGAGCCATGATGTCTATCTGGTTTTATTGGCATTAAATGACTGAGAATATTTGTGTATCTCAAAATGTCCTGTGTGCAAACCTTCTATTACAACTTAAATCTAAAACATATCCACCATAACTGTGCAATTTGTTTGGTTGTGATTTTACAGCACCTAAACTTAAACTTGCTCAACCTTGGACCGGCAGTCCAATCTGGTTTATCAAACCTTGATGTCAGAGCTGCCCCTTAGTTTAGAGCTAACCTTATTAAAATCTATTTTAAAAACATTCCCTTTTGAAGAAACTATGAAGTTAATTTTGATAACTCTAATACTTCTCTTGCATTCCATAATTTTTGTATATTGCATAAAATATTTGTTTGTACACAAATACCGTGTGTTCTTTTTGTAAATTGAGTGAGGAATATAGATTTCTGTATATTAAAAGATCATTAGAGAGATTATTTATTTGTCTGTCTAAATTATGTGAATCTGTTGAGTTGACTTGAAATAAGGAAAGCCAACAATGTATGTACAGTATGTAATCTAACAATTTGTCAGCCGCACAAGTAATACTTGTGCGGTTCTGACAAATTGTTAGACAGACAGACATACATACATTGTTGGCTTTCCCCATTTGATTCCCATTTCTTTAATCTTTCTTGTTAAAAAATGGTGTGGTTAACCTCGTACTGAAACAAAAAACCACATACAAAGATGGAAAAACAAACAGAACATATTTTATGTTATATAACTCGCAACAAAATGAGTAAATGAAAGCAAGACGAAACAGACAACCAACCTGAACAGTCGCTCTTTATCAGGACTTTGGACCCCTGCCATTCTTGCTCGTGAGAAAAGAGCTGTCCTATAAAATCCAACCCCCCCCCCCCTCCAAATTGCATCTCATTACTTATATGAGTCTGAAAGAAAAAAACCTCTCTTGAAATACTCTGAGTTCAATTTCATAGAGGTACTTAAAGGCAGTGGACACTATTGGTAATTACTCAAAATAATTATTCGCATAAAACCTTTCTTGGTGACAAGTAATGGGGAGAGGTTGGTGGTATAAAACACTGTGAGAAACCGCTCCCTCTGAAGTGCCATAGTTTTGGAGAAAAGTAATTTTCCACGAATTTGATTTCCTCGAAATCAACCATCTAAACGCACACAACTTCGTGTGACAAGGGTGTTTTCTTCTTTCATTATTATCTTGCAACTTTGATGACCGATTGAGCTCAAATTTTCACAGGTTGTTATTTTATGCATATGTTGAGATACACCAACTGTGAAGGCTAGTCTTTGACAATTACCATTAGTGTCCACTGCCTTTAAGCAGAACATAATATTACTCAATAATTTGTTTCTTAGCAGAAATGAGCAGGATACAAGTCACACATTGTACATGTAACCTAATAGTTTGGCTGTATAGCATAATTTTAGTTGTGCTTAGCTATACTTTTTGTGTTTAAGCAGCTCTGTGAAATTGAGCCCTGGTGCGATCAGAATGACTTGTATAAATAATGGCGCATCTTCACTGCGATCTGTGATTTGGATATAGATAAAGATGTGCTAGAGGGGAAAAGACTGATTGCATTTCAAAGCGTTTGACGAAATCAGGCCACGGTGTGGGCAGTTGGGCATTCATATACATGGTTATCCGATATAGCCTGGGAATTAAACGGATGTGAAATAGACATCTCAAAAAGGGGCCTTGTATTTCCAGAGAATAAGATACATGAGAGCTGGAGTTATTATGGAAATGTCTGTGGGAACTCCATGTGACATGCAAACAAGCTGATTAACATTTTTACCAGCCGTGCGAGGCAAGTGTAAACATAAAAAATTGAAAAGAGAAAAACCATTCATCATTTGAATTATATTTTTACAAATAAAGCCGAATACTTTTGAAACGTAAGGCTGTTAGTGTACTTCAAGACAGTATGATATACTGTCTGAACATGTATCTCAATTTAACTGAGGGGAAGCCTGGTTCCAAATTCCTGCCAAAGCGAGTTTTGGAGCGAACTACTTTTCGCCAACAATACGCGCTTTTGACACTATTGGTAATTACTCAAAATAATTATTTGCATATAAAAACCTTTCTTGGTGACAAGTAATGGGGTGAGGTTGGTGGTATAAAACATTGTGAGAAACCGCTCCCTCTGAAGTGCCATAGTTTTGGAGAAAGAAGTAGTTTTCCACGAATTTGATTTCGAGACCTCAAGTTTAGAACTTGAGGTCTCGAAATCAACCATCTAAACGCACACAACTTCTTGTGACAAGGGTATTTTCTTTCATTATTATCTCGCAACTTTGATGATCTCGCAAATTTTCACAGGTTTGTTATTTTATGCATATGTTGAGATACACCAACTGTGAAGGCTAGTCTTTGACAATTACCAATAGTGTCCACTGCCTTTAAATTGTGTGAAGCCGGAAAATCTGCTTTGCTTAGCTGGAGCCCCAAACTCGGGTGTTTCTCTGATCAAAAGGCTAGTTGTTTAAGTTGAGCAAGGTAATTGACTTTTCCTTCGGATGGGACATTATGCCGTAGGTCCCGTGTACTGGGATTGATAGTGCATGTACACGAACCCAAAACACTTATCATGGAAGAAGGGTTTCTGTCATCTGGGGTTTCTGTCACAAAGCAAGAACAAAGCCCCCCCCCCAAAAAAAAAGGCGCGATGTTCCTCCTCATTTACCAAGCGCATTCGCCATGTGCCACTTGCACCCCACAACAGGTACCGCCTCAAATGCGTACCGACCACCGAGTGGTGAAACTGACTCTCAAAAAATGGCGCAAACAATTTTTGTTTCTGGTGATGACGTCAGTGGAATTGGATCAAACGTGTATTTTCCTCTGACCAAAGAAATGTTTGGCCCATTGTTTTAGCAATGAAGTTGTATGTTGACCGTATACGTCTGAAAGTGTTAACAATGGCCAACTTTCCAACTTTTCATGTTTTAGAAAATAATGACTTCTAAAATCAGAACATGCCCAACCTAGTTGGGCCCATTTTACTTTATGAAAACAAAACGAATTCGATACCATTTCCATTAAAAGCCTTCGAGAAAGACTTTGCAAATGTCGAAACGTCAGGGCATTAATTATTGTTTATGAAAGGAGAGAAGAATCCACATACATTTAGAAGGGCAGAAAGGACGAGCATAAGAATCAAATAACTGCGGTGTTGTCGTAATTGAGTTTGCTGTTTCGAGTACACACACATTAACGGGAATCGCCCATAAAATGCATAAACTTGAAATTATGTCAATGCTCTCCGTTAACATTACTTCAATGTTGCGTAGCCTACTAGACTACGTGTATTAAAATGTTTTATGACAGTATCCAATCACAACAAAATATCAATATAGCTTCGACCTACAGAGGGAGGAATGACGGTAGAATAACTGGCTGTTTGAATAAAACGCTGGGTCTGAAGCATTGGGGGTCATTTATACTTCTGGCAATATTAACTAACAACCATAATCAGGATCTCCTAGCTACGAGGAAATACAACCTTTTTTGTCGACATAAATAGGAAAAAGTACACCCACACATCATCATCATCATGAAGACGGTACGTATTTTTGTTTGTATTTTATTTTTCCCCACAAAAAGCACCAATTTTTTTTTAACCATATACAGGAGCGGATTAGTGGGTTTTCTATCGGTTTGTGTTATTGTGTTGTAGTGTGATGGATCACCTTATTTGTATTGTTTTCCAAATCGCCTTAGTTACCTGTAATTTGCAAAATGTAACTTTATTTGTAATTCAAGTCGGTACAACTGTAAGGTGCATATATGTAAATTTTCCTTCACCCCCCACCCCACCCCCCCAAAAAAAACCAAAAAACAAAACCAAAACCAAAAACCCGACAACAAGAACTACAACAACCAAATTATGATTGGCGCACATCTTTTTAGTGTTTTGTTTTGAATGCTATGTTATCTAATTTTGCCCTTGATTTGTTGACGACAACCTTAATTCAAACCGTCCCGCTGTAGCGATAAACCAAATGATTGATGCTTACACTGGCATGTTTTAATGTACAGTATAATGAGCATGGTTTCAATGTAAAAGTGTCCAAAGACTTGAAGGCTTTCAGATTGAAAATAAACACCTGTCGATTATTTTGGGCGTTCAATATTAACCTTCCAATGTTTGTTATGAATGATAACATCTTATAAAACAGTTGTGTTTGTGTTAAGCTACTTTTAAAGAAATGTTAATGAATTTTACCATTGCAATTCAACCTATCGGTTGGCTTACTGTACATTTGTTTTAACGGGTTTCTTTTATTTTTATGAAAGTATACCAATAAATAAAAAATATATAGCATCAAATAATTAACCATACTAGTAAACTTGCGGGTATAACAACCATGTATTGAATACCTTTTGTTTGGGAGTGTTGGCTCTGAAAAGAGCCGGGTGTGGTCTCGACGTTTCGAACAGTATACTCCGCTCGTCTTCAGGAAAATGTTTAAGGTCGTGTTTGTTTGATAAATTCAAATTAATTTATTTAGTTGCGTTCGCTGGGATAAAAACCTCAAAATGTCAAAACTGTCCGCATCCAAAGTATTAAAGGAAGACGTTGCCTTGGATCGGACGAGTTGGTCTACAAAAAGCGTTATAGACGTTATAGTGTAGCCGTTTGTTATGAAATGCATATGGTTTAAAAAGATATTTTAAAAGTAGAATACAATGATCCACACAAATTTGCCTAAAAATGCACGGTTTTCATTTTACTTTGCGAACAAACACGGCCAGCCATTTATAGGAGTCAAACATTTTACTACCATAAATGGCCGACTGTGTTAGTCGACGAGGTAAAAGGAAAACCGTGCAATTTCGAGCCATGTTTGTGTGGATCATTGTATTCTACTTTTAATACAACATCTTTCTAACCATATGCATTTTATAACAAACGGTTACAAACGCTTTTCAAAGACCAACTCGACCGATCCAAGGCAACGTGTTCCTTTTACACCAGCATGTATACTTACGCGCATCGGTTGAAATTAATTTTATTTGCTTGCAAAAGTAGAACCCGAACATTTCAAACAAACGTGGTTGCTCACTGAATAGCTCATGAACTTCTGTTTGTAAAGTCACCTGGAAGTGGTATTTTTTTCAAAATAAAGCTTTTGTCACTACTATATGTGTTTTGATGAGTGGAATGTGAATAAACAGTTAGCTAAGGTTTTAAAAAATCAGTTATTTACAAATTTAAGAGTAGACCCCGACCCGAGAGGGCGCTGTTCGTGACGTCAATCGAGGCAAACTTGTTTTTTTCCCCCGGCAATGCCAACCAGGTGTATTGCTGCTGAATGCAGAAAAACACTTTGGGTGATGGGTGAGACAAAAAAACAGAAAGTAAAATCAAAGTGTTATCAAAGTGTTTCAATTGAAACCGATTTTATTTGATGTGTGTTCGGTACAATAGGTAATTGTGTTCATCGTGGCGATGTTCTGCATTGTGTTTATTCAAGGCGTCCTTAGTCAAGAAACGACCACCGCAACCACCGAAGCCGCTGCCAACACCTCACCAGTTACCGACGCCCAGACGACGGCCGCCGCCTCGAACACCACAACCCCAGAAAGTAGGTCTACAATTTTAACACTGTTATAGTTCGACTATATACTGCATGTGATTAGACGAGTCTTAAAGGCACTGTGGGATACCTTTTGGTAATTGTCAAAGACCTGAATTATCACTTGGTGTGTATTAAATTATTGGTTTATTTATTCAAAAATGCCATCGCAGCATACCGCTGAATTGCGGCATAATTTACAATAATTAAAAAATATAACATTAGTTATTAAAAAGCTTTACAATAGAAAATACATAGTGAACATTTGATAAAAAAAATAAAATCACAAAAATCACAAAAGCAATGGCCTGCCAGATATGTACAAACATTACAGTTCACTACATTTGTATACATTTAAGACCAGACAATTAAGCAATTATATTAACATGGTTTTAGGAGTTCAGGAGCTTGGTGAGGTAGGGTAAGGGGCTGTTTTGGAATCTTTTGGTGTTGCAGTGAAACATACCAAACCGTGCTCGTTGGCGGAGTTGCATAGATGAGTTGTTTACAGAAGCAGGGAACCACCTCGAAAATCTCACAGAAGTGCTTGCCTTCTCTGCAAATTGGTGGCAGAGTTTGTTTCTTCGAGACTGGAGGGAGTCCAATTGAAGAATAGACAAAGCATCGTGGTATGTTGTGTAGTCCTTAGAGAGGATGTAGTGACATACACGCTTCTGGATCTTCTCGAGGTGGTTCACCTGCTTCTGGGTAAGGCCAGCATTCCAAACAGGGGCTGCGTATTCAAGGACTGGGCGAATATAGCCTTTGTATACTGTGAGGAGTTCTTCGGCGTCTAGTCCAGCATCCTTCAACTTCCTTAGCATGAACAGCTTTCTGTTGGCCTTACTATACATCGAGTCTACTTGGCCCTCCCATTTTAGATTTTGTTCAATAATTACCCCCAGTAGTTTGACCTTGTCCACGATGGCGAGTTTCTGGTCAGAGATACGGACATCCACGTCGGGGATGAGTTTTCGTCCGAAGTACACCTGCATGACCTGACATTTTGATGGGTGGAGTTTCAGTTTGGTATCAATGGTCCATTGATACAAGGAGTCCAAACTGTCTGGGATGGTACCTGGACTGCCGTAACTTCTACTCTCACTCAATGTCAGGTCATCGACATACTTCCATGCATGGACGTCCGTATCCCTGACTTCCTCCTGGGCACTGTTGATGATACAAAGAAAAATAATTGTTCCCTGTGGGACACCACCCATTAAAGTAATGCAATCGGAGAGGGTTTGTTTATATTTAACTCTTCGTTGTCTACCAGAAATGAAGTCAACCACCCACTGCACAATATTGGGCGCCACACCCATGCTCAAAAGACTAGAAAAAGCAATGTTGTGATCAATAACATCGAAAGCTTTAGAGAAATCAGTTAGTACAAGAGTACTGATGTTGCCAGGTTTCTCAGCTTTTGACACCAATTGGTGGTAGACATCAATTAGGCAATGTGTGGTTGACATACCCTTACGGTTACCATACTGTCTGTCATCAACATGGGGTTGGATTGACTTTAGCACATGGTTGGCTACACGACCTTCAGCAATTTTTGCTAGAGTTGATGTCAATGAAATTGGCCTAAGTTTCTCAATTGAAGGGGGTGTCTGTTTGGGTACAGGGATGACATTTGCAATTTTCCATTGATTAGGAACACTGCCCTGTACGAGAGAGGTGTTAATGATGTCAGTCACAGGGGAACTGAGCTCGTATGCGAATTCCTTTAACACCTTCTGAGGAACATTGTCAGGCCCCCCGGCTTTGGAAACAGACACCCTCTTCAAATCCTCATAAATGTCCCACGGTTGAAACTGGGGAGGTGGCCTGCTACTTGGCAGATAGGCCGGTAGCTCATCTAATCTGATTGGTTGTTACACTTGGGAAAAACTGGCCAGATGATTGTTGATAGCATTGGCAATAGCAGCATGATCACTTGGATCGATCTCTGATACATGAATGGAGGTTTCAGATTTATTTCAATATAATAATGCATACATAGCAACCTGTGATAATTTGTAATTCAAGTGGTCATCGAAGTTGCAAGAGAATAATGAAAGACGAAACATTGGTGCACAAAATGTACATGTGCTGGCAGATGCCTCAAAAGGGCTTTAGACCTAAAGGTCTTTTAATATATGAGTGAGAAATTACGCCACGGTATCCTACTCATAAACTTCTAGGTAAAAACTCAGACCATATGGAGCTCCACATCCCACAATCTTGAAGTTTTTGTATTTTTTTGCGTTCTTCTCGACAGGTGGAGCCGCCCACGTTGTTTATTCAGCCTGTGTAATCGTTGCGTCTGGTGTCCTGGCGTCCATCGTCAGGCCGTAGCCAGCATTTGACGGAGAGCGATCTGCAGCTGGGTTCCTTTAGAAAAGTGTAAAGATTCTTTAAAAAAAATCACGATGCAGTAATCTTGCTTTCCAACTATGAAATCAGACTATCAGATTGAGGCTGAGAAAAAGCGGATGAATGTGAGACTTTGGAACGCTAGGTGGCAGCAGACTTACCAGGTAATTTCCATTGTTTTCGTAGTTCTGAGCATGCGCACATCACCGAGAACAATGGTTTCCCCCCGGTGAGTCTGCCGCCTCTTAGTGTCCCCAAAAGTCCCTCAATATTTTAGGATTTTGAAGAATCGGATAGTTGATAACTGTCACGTGATGACAGAAGTTCTTTTTTACCGCGAACTCAGTTTTCAGAGATAAGACTAACCATCTTTTGCATTTTTATTATCATCATTATCACTAATTTGCTTTGAAGAAAAATAAGCCACGTATGTAACCAGATTGTTTGAACTGTACTTGTTGGAAAAAATGAGACTATTGTTGGTGGTAGTTTAAGCGCTTTGAACTAACGATACGTTGATTTTTCGACGTTAACTCTCAAATACAGAAACATAAATCTGATCGGGCATAGTGAGACTATATTTTTCGTTTATGGCAGTAGAAGCATCCACGCAGATTTCGAGCTGTATGACACAGCTCAACGAATTGCAAGTAGACTTAAGATAGATGTAACTTTTATTCTATATAAAATAAAAAACACTGTTCCGATTGTCACCTTTTTTTTATAGGCGCCTACAAGTTATCTTTAAAGTGAGAGTTTGGCTGTGGCAAACTGCTTTATGGACCAAGAATCTAGAAAATAGAAATAAAACACTTGAAAAAAAATCACCATGGGTTCTTTGTAGGTCAAAAGCATTTTGCCACATCCAGTCTCTGGCGATAAACAACATGCTATGCTGGTCTCACTGACCTAGACTTGACTCAAGTCCCAACCCCGTTCGAATCACAGAAAACTATTGTTTTGTGATGCTCTGCATTCCTCAACCTGTTCAGCATTCTTAGCAGAGTATTTTTTAAAGTTCAATTTCATTTCCTTAGTCTAGAGAAGAACAAACCCTTACATTAATAATAATTTGAGTGAGTATTACAGACTTTTATGATAACGCATCGCATTATTTGTAGGCCTAAAATAATTCAAAATACTGTCAAAAAAGTGTTTGCTAAATTACTTTAAAAAAATGCATTTAGCTCAAACGAGGCACTGAAAAACGAACTCACGTAACATTTTCTGTCTTTCATAATAATAAGTCTCCTCTGTGATCTGTTATTTGTATATTACTTGTTTTGTACTAAAGAGAAAGTGACATTGTGACGAACAATGTATGTTGTTACGAAAAAAATAACCAAGAAGTTAAACCTTCGCTCGAGTTGTCTATTTTTCTTGTTTTGTGTTTAGCCTAAACAGCATAACCCCTTGTTGTTCTTCATCGGCCCTGTATTCAGTGAGAGATTGTGTACGTTCGGTTTTTGGAGCATACTGTTCGTATCAATCATAATGTAATTGTAGAGATACCCTTAAAGACACTGGATACTATTGGTAATTAAGACCAGTCTTCTCACTTGCTGTATCTCAATATATGCATCAAATAACAAACCTGTGAAAATTTGTGCCCAATTGGTAGTCGAAGTTGCGAGATAATAATGAAAGAAAAAACACCGTGTCACACGAAGTTGCTTTCTCGAAAACTTGAGTTACTTCAGAGGGAGCCGTTTCTCACAATGTTTTATACTGTCAACCTCTCCCCATTACTCGTTACCAAGTAAGGTTTTATGCTAATAATTACTTTGAGTAATTACCAATAGTGTCCACTGCCTTCAGCATGTGAAGGTTTCTTTTCAAAAGTGGTAGCGTTGTCGAGATATCGTCAAAAATCGGGAGCAATTAATGTCCAAAAACACACTGCTAATAGAATACACAATCTGAGAAACGTTACCATCAGTAACGCTTCTCAGATTCAAATTGGGGAAAAACAATTTTACAAGTGATATTTTTTTCCATAACTGCAGTAATGATAAGTTTCTCATACAAAGTTGCAGCTGTACTTCTACCAAGTTAGTTTTTATTCACATTGATTTTCATAGTCATTACAAAACATATATACAGATCCTTTTAACATGGAGGAAACTCGAAACATGTTTTGCAAAATTATTTTTAGACGAAGGGGTTGAACAGTTGAAGCATGAAAAGTTGTCAATTCTGTACATGACTGATTACACTGAACTATTTAATCACAACGGCGGGAGGACGAACAGACATCGCACCTGCCGTGTGCTATTATTTGATGTCATCATTTATGGGAGTGCCACGGTTACCGTTAGTGCACTGACGTAGTGTGGTTTTGTTGTGCATCTAGACACACGTTTCCCCCCGCCAAGCAGACTGCAAAATGAACCATAAAAAAAAAACCTCACGTCCAACCTTCTTACCCCATCCTTTCAATCCTGTATTTATAAGTTGTATTCATCCGTCTAAAAAAAAAAAATATGAGCTCGTAGAAAAGTGTTTGGGTTCGTTGACAACAATAGCAATTGTAGTTTCAGGAGACGCATAAATAATGTTCCCATGGACAACAAACTCGGCAAACTTCCAGAAACCCCCCCCCCCCCCCGTCAAATATGACATCATTTGTTTTGGTTGATGGACCCCCTCCATCCCTTTGTTCAACGTATACTTCCTCAAAGGGTTGAGGCAGTCTTTTTCAGCGCTAACCTATAACAAAATAATGGCTATATATTTTTTTTAAACGATTTTCCGGGTTCGCTTTTTATTGGAACCATCAATGGCAAGTCACGACATGGTACAGAAACTCGTCAGAAGAATTGGGGGGGGGGGGTCCCAAAAGTGCAGATATTAAGATTAATAATGTGCTATTAGTTAAAATAGCAAACTCAGATTCGGTGTGTTTTCCAAATTCTAAAATAAGGGTTCTCTTTTCGCCACATCCATATTGATAATACACACATCACTACCCAATTTGGTTCATTTATTATTGGATTTAATTAAAAGGAATGCCTTACGTTTGGTAACCACTCTTTAAATTAATGGCAGTAAAAACAACTTTGGTTAGGGGCATTAGCGTATGGGCTTATTGGAAAAGAAACAGTTTTTATGGACCAGTTTGAATAATCACGACAGTAACGCTTATCAGATTGTGTGTTCCTATGGATTATTCTTCCAGCATGGACAGTATTCGCTCCAGATGATTTTCGGCGATATCTCTAAAGAAAAAAAGAAGACAAAAACGCTTTTGAAAATTAAATTTTGCTCTTGCTATCAGTGTTGCTGTATATCTACATTTATAGGATTAATACATAGTCTTTGGACACATTACTTATGGCAGAACCTTTTCCACCTAGTTGACGTGTTGTATAACAAACAAAACCCATAAATTGCTGAAAATCAACAAATTTCCACTACATACACCAATGGCTCAAAACTTTGACCTGCTTTCACTCAATCTCATGCCATCGTGGGTGACGGTATATAATGTCCATAACATGGAGATTGACAAACAAGAGCTGTTAACACTGATTAAACAACTAAATGTCACGCGACGCATATTAATTGAAGTCTTTGTGGATTTTGGCGTCCATGCATAGGTTCACATAATTAATAAAACGTACATTGTGATTCCAGATGAGGTTTCAATTATGGAATTTATTATTACGGTAGATTAATATTGGACATTATAATCTAATATAATATAATATAATATAATATAATGCAAGGCAGTTATTTTGATGTAGGGGCCTACCGCGACTGAAATCAAACGGGCACTATACATTAGCACTGGACACGATTTGGTAATTGTCAAAGACCAGTATTCTCACTTGGGGTATCCTAACATTTATGCACACAAAAAAAACAAATCTGTAAAAAAGTTGGTTCAAAATTAGGCATCGAAGTTGCAAGAAAATAATGCAAGAAAAATAACCCTGTTGTCAGATGCCCGGAAAAATGCTTCGGGCCTGAAATCTTTCTCAGATTATTTTTTTTTATAGTGAGAATAATGAACTCTCTCTCTCAAACACTACGTTACTTCGAAGGGAGTCGTTTCTCACAATGTGTTACAACAGGCCTACTATCAAATCTCTCCATTGCTCGTTACCAAGACAGTTTTTATGCTGATTTGGGTAATCACCAAACGTGTCCAGTGCCTCGCAAAACCGCACCACAGACACAAGAAAAACTCATCAAAACTGAGCAGTAAAGGTTTAATTGCACTTCATTCTGAGCCTTTTCATATAATAGGGCCTACGTGACGACTTCGATTTATCAAATCCCGAATACGAATCGAGTGCTTTGGTGGGTAATTTCCCACACATGGCGAGGTTTCAAACAAAGTGGGTTCCAATCAGGACAAATTAACAATTCCATGCATCAATGCGCTTTTCAGTGCCCTGGTAATTTTGCCAATAATATTCCTGTAATCTTTCTCAGCTCCCTGGGATTATACATCCCAGGAATGCTGTTTTTTTTTCGAAAGTTTTTTTCCAACACAATATCAACCTCTACCCTCGCAGGTAGGCCCCATGCACAACATAACAAATCTGTAAAAATTTGGACTCAATTGGTCATCGAAGATGCAAGAGAATAATCAAAGAAAACCACCCTTCTTGCACAAATGTGTGTGCTTTCAGATGCCTAATAAAAGGCCTTACAGTCATAGAAGCCGTTTCTCACAATGTGTAATACTATCAACAGCTCTCCATTGCTCGTTACCAAGGTTTTTTTTTGCTAAACATTAATTGATGTGATTACCAATAGTGTCCAGTGCCTTTACACTGACATAGAGAGAAATACGAAAAATGCACAAATGAAAACTTCATTAAATTCTTTCAAAATATGGAAAAAATGATTGATTGTCTGTGCAAGCAAGCACCAGCAACAAAAACCTACCACAAAGACCACGTATTTGCAGGGCTTCAACATGGAATGGCACCAGGCCACTCTCGGCATAATATGAAGCTACGCTCTGCTGAACGCACTTTATTCGTTTAGGGCGTTTTTCCCTCCCACGCTTCGAAATAAAATAATGACCAACGTATGTTTCCACGTGGAAAATAAACAGACTATTCAAATAACTACGTGCAAACACCATATAGGAGTTTCAACATCATGAAACACTAGGACGACAACCAGCTTAAAAACAGTTATTTAAAATTCCTGTTCAGTACGTGTGGCTTCACCATTTTATTTCAAACCAGCTTATTGAGACGGTACATTAATAGTACATTTTAACAACATAATTTCTTCATTTATGTATTCCGAAGCAAAGTTTTTATAGTCCAAGTACAGCATTTGGCATGATAGACACAAATAGGAAAACTTCCTAAATCGAAACTTGTTTTCGTTTTCTAAACTCCAACTAAATAATCTCAAACACTGCCATTTTCCAGTGTTTATGACTTAGGACCAGTCATATCTCTTAGCATTGCCTAGGACTAGTCCTAAGTTAGGACTACCCCTAAGTTAGGACTACCTTTGTGAAATCCACCCCTGGTCTTGGTTTTTATCAAGCTAGAGATTCTTCAGAAGGAAATTCACACCATGCAACCACCACGTACTTGAGGTACCAGGCAGATAGATATCTGACCCTTGGAAAAAAAAGTAGAACACTTTTTATTGTGAGAACGAGTTTAGACAGGCTTTTCAGACTATTTGTTAATAACTTCCGTGATTTGTTCTTTCAGGGCAAAAAAAAAACCCAAACCACCAACCAGGAAATCAGATTGAAGTAGGAAGAAAATCATGCTTGGGTGTATAATACACATTCTGGCTAGAAGACCAATTTAGCTCTGCCAAACATTTGGATCTTGCAATCAAGAAGACTGTGGACAACAATCAGTGAGATATTTAGAATTACATTCAACATAATAGGGAGAAGTTTCGTAATAAGTGAGTTTTCAAATTTGCCCATCTGAATATGCAAAGATTGGTTTATTTTCAGGAAACTTTATGCAGAATCAGGGAGAATGCTAATTCCTCCTAATATACAGACTAGATTTGTCTGTGCTTGGCAAAATTGTTCACAAGCCAACCTTATAAAAATTGACCTGCCAGGGGAAAATCAAATTTACTTCTTGATTTAAAAAAACAAAACCAGTCCCTGGGTATTACATGTACCTCTAGGAATGGAAAATATGCTTCAAGATTAATTCTTTATACAGTATAAACGACCTAGTACAGTATCAGGTGATGAAGAGGAAACATGTATAATGATGCCACAGATAAATTTACAGCTAAGCTAAAATAAAAACCACAAAAAAACAAACAATCTAACCAAATCACAGACACATTTTCCCTCCTTCACCAACACTGGCCCAAACCCAAACCGTTTCGAAGTGCTTTGCATCGGGATAAAGAATATTACATATATTTGTGTTTCAACAATACATTGCTGTGTGCTAAGCTTGTTACATTCCCCTGTACTTCCCCTTGTAAAAAAAAAATCCCATGTTGTTATTACTCAGGTGGGATTCCAACCCGCGGCCTTTGCCATTCTAGAGAAAAGGTTTTACCACTAGACCACTGAGCTTGCAAAGAAATATTGTTAGCCCAACATTTACTATTTACCCAGAAGAATTTTACTTGGGGTGGGGGGGGGGGGTAACAAACAGCTCTACTAACGATCTTTGAAAACAAAAATACAAAATACCACCCTGACTGTTTCTAGAATTTAAATTCTTTGTATTTCTTTGCTGCTTTTCCGCTGTCTTGGTTCTGCTTCTTTCTCTTGTTCTGAAAAAAGGAAGTAGAGACAACAAATTTTATTGATTAATGACGGAACGAGAAATGGGAAGTGAATACACTAAATTAAAACCACAAACCACATGTGCACATAGTAAGTATGTTTAATCACCATTACAAAAATTGCATACATAGGCCTACTTGCATATTTCTGTCGTTAACTATGAGGGAAATATACACGTACCAATTTGAACAATATTTAACGAGGGCGACCTATCCAGCACAATTTATCATTCACTCAGTGCCCTCATATTTACAACAAAATACTAGGCCTATAAAAACTTGGGCAGAAATGGCATGAATAAAAAATAAAACCCCCAAAATCATTTAAAAATTAAACAGTTCATTCATAATCAGAAAGTTTTGATGGAAAATTTACATTCTAGAAAAATAAATGTGAATAGATGGAATGGGAGTAATTTCATGCATTTTAAGCTGTAAAATTACCCTTTGTTCGAAACAAATTGCCAATTATAGAAATACAAATTATAGACAAAACAACAACATCTGGCCAGAACACCAAGGGCGCACAATCAAGTTCATTGTAAAATTTGTAATATTGAGTCACAGACATAAACAAATTATAAAACCATTACAAACAAATTACAAATCCAATATATTATCCTTTTCATGGTGCTGATTGAGAGAGGGATTGTATTGATTTTAGGGTGTTAGGAATTGTGTGTTTTTTCCACTGATAGCTTATATCTATTCCTGATTCAGTAATTATTGAGAGAGAGAGAAAAATAAATGAAAAAAAAAAAAATGCGCCAAAAACCCACAGCACCATAAAGTAATCACATTTTCCAGGGGTCCTTTTTAGCAAGGGGCCCTACATGTACAAACCCTAACTGAAAAAAAAAACACAAAACGAAACTATGAAAATAACAACAGATGGTGCATTTTCAATGATCTAATTCAACGCTCCCTTAAAATAAACCATAAATTCTTGTGAAACGAGTCCCACAAAACCATGGCATATAAGGTACAAAAAGCCCACGCAGAGGTTAATCAGATTGGGAAAAAAAAAAAACACAGGCATTCATGTAAGAAACATGGGATTTCTAAAGTGAAGTATAAATGAAATTCAATTTACTCCACAAGGAAGTAACGGTCTATTGATATTGCCAAAGAGGTATTGTAACCACAAATCCTTTCCCTGATTAAACATGCAGGTTTATTATTGCAAAATATAAATCAGAAAATCAACCACTTTTTTAAAACTCTCTGTGCGGTTTTGTTCAGGTTTTATATGGCGCTATTTCTGAAGGTCAACTACTTGAAAAGATACACAACTGATTTTTGAAACATGTAGCTGACTTGAAAATGGAAAACAACTCAGCAGTTCTGACATTTACAGTTTATTGTTCCATCATGGATCTGCCTTAAAAAAGTGTATTTTCCTGTTTTAAACTGAGATTCGAGAAGTTATCAATGTTGCAAAAATTATCTGATGGTTAATTACCAATCAATAATTCAGCACTTTGTATCAGGAGAGAAATAAACACCCTAAAAAAACCAAATTGGAATATATATACTCTTCTTAAAGCCAATCGTGTATCAATCCCTTTCAGAAGCAGTGACATAACATTATTACAGCAAGGTCAGAAACACATAAAAATCACAAAGGTAACATTATAAGGTTTGCACACACAAATAATATATTGCAGCCTTCATCACAATATGCAAATAGTTAAAGCAGGTAAATCAAATCACTCATTTATATGAGTATTCAAAGTGTATGCAAATGATCATTGAATCTCAGAATAAATTCACATGAAGTAAAACCACATTCTCAATATATACAAAGTATCAATGTTGTCCACGTTAGGTTTGCACACACAATACATGTGAAATTATTGCAAGCCACATCACAATATGCAAATGGTTAAAGCAGGTAAATCAAACCACAAATTAAATGAATATAGAAAGTGTATGCAAACGATCATTGAATCTCAGACGAAATCACATGAAGTAAAATCACATTTTCAATATTAGCATAGAATCAATGTTGTACAAATTAGATAATGCAACACAGCATAAAACATCAATAATTTCTTTCACCTCTAGGGCCATTCTCAGCCGTTATGTTTCCCCATTGATTTTTCAAAAACAAACAACTAGTGTCAAATCATTGATTGATTTGCCACATCTCTTGAATCAACCAGAAGAGGGCAGTATACATAAAAAAGGACAACGTAAAAAGCAGACACCATAAAATTCGTTGGAGCCAAATATCTTTTACTGCTGTTTAATACAACAAATAAAGCTTAGCACAGACACAGATTACCAGCTTACCTTTTGCTTAGCGGCATGCTCAGCCACCATGTCACTGAAGTCTTCCTTCTCAAGCTGACTCTGTTGCTCTCGTACTTGCTGCTCATATCTGAAACATTCAAAGAAAGAAATAGATGAGAGTGAGACTTCAGATGCATCTGACAATTTAGGAATTGTATTGGTTTCATTTACCAATAGTCTTTGACAATTACCAATAGTGTCCAGTGTCTTTAATACCGACATTAAACAACACACAGGACCTACACCTTTACGTCCCATCTGAAGGGCAAAGTAATTATGAAGAAGAAGATTAAGTGTCTTGCTCAAAAACACAAGTATCAAGTGAAGTCCTGAAGTCTTTTATTATTTGAAAAAGAATTAATCACTTTCTCGAAAACAACATTACTTCAGAGGGAGCCGTTTCTCACATTGTTTTATGCTATCAATAGCTCTCCATGGTTCGTTACCAAGTTTTTATGCTCACAATTATCTTATTACAATTACCAACAGCGTCCGGTGCCTTTAAACGAGTCGGTATATACAAAACCAGAAACGTTTGAGCTGCAAAATAGATAAGATTTCTGAATAGATTGAAATTGACTTACTTGGCCGCCATTGCTGCTGTATCCAGATCCAGCTCGCTGGGGTCCAGGGTGATGGCCACACCCTCGGCAGTCCCTCCAACCTTCTTGGCCTACAGTAATCAAAGGGTCAAATAGTCCAGTTTTAATATACTCAATTTGAAATCATGTTTTTAAACAAAATGGTCAGAAACTGTACAAATCAAAATTTCAATAAACCTTTCTATTGCAGTGAGTTTTTGCCAACCAAGGTTGGAAGCCATAAATGCAAAGTGAAACCAGATAGCCATAGTTTGTAATTATCAGACATGATATTTGGTCCTTGGATATAGAAGGAATATTTTATTGAGTACATCGGCTGACCTACATGTACACATCTAATGTAGGCTTTCATAGACTTTTTAGGCTATTTAGTCACAATTATTCTGATTTTTGTAAGGGAAACAAATAATATCAGAAATCAGACTTAAGTATAAAGAAAATATCATGCCTAAATAAATGATACACGAAATTGAAATTGTTGGAAACAAAGCAACCAGTCATGTTTTGGTATTTTTCATTGAAAGGTTGCAAAACTGCTAAACTGTTTGCTTGCCATTGACAGGTGGTAAGAACAAAGCTCGAGATCTAAACTCTACTCACCGCTGATGTGTCGTAGACGTGGGCTGATCCCATCATGGCCCCGCCCACTGATGTTCGCGTCTCAGGGAGGATGGTGTACAGTGACGGGGTCTCGCCTCCCTGGTCCATGGCGTCCTCGATCTTCCTCTTGCGGAGTTCGATCATCTCGGGTGTCTCCATGCCAGCCGGGATTGAGGTCAGGCCGCTGGGAGTGATCAAACCACTAGTAGTGAGGAAATAAAAAGAAAGGCGTTGTTAGTAAATTGCTTTTAAAGATGCATCAGTGTTTTAAAAATAAAACAACCCTTAACTTGGTTTTAATCTTTGCATGGTGGGAAAACAATCAAGGTTTTGAACACTTTGCAATTATCCTTTGTTGAGTTGTAGTGGTTTTGAAAAGGACTTGTGGTGAAAGAAATTGACGTTTCGATCGATGTTCTTGGACAGTCTTCAGTGGAAAAGCATGAGTAAAAATAATCATCACTCTATCTTTTCAGAACTATCACCACTCAGAACTATCACCACTTAGTAGAGAAACAGTTACACAGTGGTGCTGCAAATGCTGGAAATTCCTATCTATGGATGCTCATAAATAATGTGACAAGTGTTCATTTAATGTTCAGTAGTCAGTGGTCATTTAATGATTCTTTACAAAATGCTTTTCTCCTTAATTTCTCCAGCCGACTGCTGTCTGAGTTTGTCCCATGCATCATTGTCTCAAGTCTCATTTATTTAGTATACAGATTTCGACCAGTGGTCACAAGTTTGTAAGCTTGCATAGGCTGCCGATCGCTGAGGTCAATCAATGGAGACATACCATCATGGCTCTAGTTTCTTAAGTCTTCAGTGCTCTGGTTCATCTCTACCGAAAAAGAAGACATTACAACATGGTTGCCACTTATCAACGACTTTTCCTCCCAGGACATACAGAATCTATAGTGAGATGAGACTTACCCGTCTGCCGGCGTGATAAGACCCGTCTCATCAACCTCCCCATCCTCCTCCTCTTCGCTCTCTTCCTCGGAGGAAGATTCCTCTGACTCGCTCTCTAGCTCACCCCATCGGGTGTGGTCAACCTCTTCTTCTTCTTCTTCCTCCTGAAGACAAAAATGAACAAAAATGAACGGACAAGAGAAACACAACTAACAGGTCTATAAGTCCATTGTCCAACAAAGAAGTTGTGTATTGAAAATGTGTAACATATAGTTAATAATAATAACAGCTATTTCTTATATATCACATTTCACAATAATGTAGTGCCCTGGTCATTGAGCCAATAACATTCCTCAGCTGCCGTGGCACTCCAAAGGCTTTTTTTCATACTCAATTTAAACCTCTACCCTCACAGGTACCCATCTTTATACCGCTGGGTGAAGAGAAGCAATATTAGTAAAGTATCTTGCTGAAGGACACAAGTGTCACGACCGGGATTCAAACCCACACTCTGATGACTTAACTACCAGAACTTTGAGTTTGTTGCTCTCAACCACTCAGCCATGACACCCGATTAATTATGAAACGCTTTCAGAATAATTTGATTGAATGCATTCTACCAAAATCTAAGAATCCAACATCCCAATCGAGCACCCCAAAATTATTTCCAGCTTTAATATGGCTTTATTTGTTTTACCTTGAAATCTCCTGCATTGGTACCAAAGACATCTCCATACAAGGGTTTACCCATTTCATCAACTGGCGGCTTACCCCATCCTCCAGCGTGATAACCGAAGGAGCAAGTCTGAAATGAGAATAATCAAATGAAGAAATGGTTATAGGAGTGATTGAGCACATTATATTTACGAGTGCTTTGCAGACAGTTAATTACTGTAAATAGACTCGGTACAAAATTTGGAGAAAACTATAGTATCTTTTAAATGTGGGCCTTAATTCAACAGTTGCTTAGCGGCTGATTTTGTCCTTACTGTGTTATTTCCATTTCACAGCACTGTTAAAGGCATGTTAACCTTCCAGCGGTTACTGTAAGCAAAGAATGACTTAACAATACAAATCCATGGAGAATGTGCAAGCTGTCCCCTTAATTTTCTTGCTAACCTGTGAAATATGTTTCCAGTTCACAGAGAAGTCAGACCTCCAGCTTTCTGGTATTGCTACCATTAATAATTTTGAAGGATTATGGGGTCTTTCTTACCTCTGGGATGGGTGCATTGAGCCCTGGAATCTTCAGATTAGGGTAGGAGGGTGGCGGCCCGTACCTCTGCATTGCGATCAGCCAAGGCGGTGGGTACTTCAAGGAATTCTGTGTGAAGAAAAATGTAACAGAATTTATTGCAAACTTTTGAAGTAGTGCACATAGTATGTATGAATTACGCCTTGGGACGCGGGATAAAAATGAACACGACAATGGAATCAGACCCCAACATCTAGAAATTATGACAACAAAATGTTCATTACTTAAACATAAACACAATTATGCAAATAGTGAAATGTCCCTTTGAATGGCTACTACTGTTCATAGAGTCGTGAGTTTAAGAGTTAAAATTGCATCCAATTATAATTTTTTTTAATTAGAAATTACTTTTTAGCACCATTAATTTTTAGTGATAAATTGATCATATGAACATATTAAATGTTTCCTAGTTGCTTTTGCAAATGACAACCACCCAAAACAAGTCTAAATAGCACCCTCAAGAGTCCTGTTTCCCTTTCTGAAACCGTATATGTGGTCAGGCGATCTATATATCTAATATATATTTTTTACAACCATTTTTCGGAATGGATTTAAAAATCAGTCTCTAGCGACCGATCGGCATGTGAAAGAGTTAAGCAAAAACACATTATAAAATAATAATTTAGAAAAGAAAGATGAAGACGACAACGAAGAGAAGATGAAAAGATATATTATTAAATGGAAATCCTGCTAAATTCGAAAGGGCACTATTAATTAGGAGTCAGATTTGAGATGGACTTACAGGACCAATGGGCATCCCTAGAGCCGTCTTGAGATCGTCTGATAACTCTCCTGGCTTCTTCTCTTTCAGTCTTGTCTCAAACTCTTTCCCCTCATAGTACAGGTCACCATGGATGGTCATCTTTGGTTTGGTTTGCCATCTGTTTCAAAAACAGAATCACGTATTAATATAATAATTCATGAGTTGTGGGCTTGAATCCCAATCAAACAATGCGCCTGTGATTGTTTCATAGAATTCGGGAAAGTACTAAGAAAGTATCAATGCCACAAACATCAGAGTAAGGGTCAAACCAAAATTAATATTCTTTATTCCTGATGCAAATTTAACATCTTAAAACACATATTCATAGTTAATCACTTCATGTACATTTCTTCAAAACATCAATCTGTTCTCAATTTGACCACAAACATTGCTTAACAGTTTGCTTTAAGGCAAAGTTGAGCAGGATACAGTCACATGTGGGGTATGTGATATAGAACTCTAGCAGGTTCACTTATTCTGATAAGCAAAACTGGTATAAAATACAACAATTACACTTGAATTAATACCTAAAAACTTAAGAATTTGTATTTTTATGGGGTGAAGGGTTCTCTATTGAGATAAATGCTACATACTTGAAGAAGGCGTCATGAAGTTTCTGGTAGTCGATATCAATCTTTCCCATCTTGGGCCGGACCTTTTGTCTCATCTTAGTCTTCATTGTCTGCTGCTCTTCCTGATACAAACAAAACAAAAACAAAAATAATGTTACCAAATGCAAGACATTTCAAACTTTTTAAATTCTCAACCCTTACTAGGCAAACTACACTTACACAGCTAGCACCGAATATTGACACTTGCAAAGTAAGGGAGAATGGTGTTTGTAAGGGGAGAATGGTGATCGTCAGCTAAAAACTTGCTAAGCACAGAAAAATCTTGCTTAACAGAAACGAGTTACCAGCCAAAACTCAATAAAGTTTACTTTGTTGCAACTGGTGCCCCACTAATTTTTTTGCTAATAGCAAAGAAATTTACAAGCAGTGTTTTCTGCTAAACAGCTTTTTGAAAGTGGGCTTAGAATGAGAAGCGTCTTTTATTTAGTTGTTTACCTTTTCCTGCAGGGCTTGTCTCATCTCCATGATGCCAGTCCTCATGATGAACTCTGGCAGCTCAAAGGGGGGTTTCTCGATACCTCGTTTACCCTGTAGATACTTCCGCTTGAAACACCAATGTCTTGGCACTGGCACGGTGTTCCTGTAGGCCTGCAAATAGCAGATGGTCAAATAAAAGCATGTGAGAAATAAACACAAGGTTGATTGAGGATAACATGAATCTGGGGTCGTGTTTTGGCGGTCGTAACCAAAAGCTGTTTTAGTCATTGGCCACTGATTAACCAATGGCCAATTTAACCAAAACAGTCATTGGTTACAACTGCCAAAACACTACCCTCGTTTCATTAAATTTTTTGTTTTTGACAGAACAAGAAACAAAACAAAGACAGTTATTTACAATTGTTACAAGTGTAGAGACATAACAACAGTAGGATGTAGAAGTGAGTTCAAATATTCTTGATACTCCCTTGTGGGAGTTTGACGAGCTCCCTTGACGGGATGATCATC
This sequence comes from Asterias rubens, assembly GCF_902459465.1. Taxonomy (NCBI): domain Eukaryota; kingdom Metazoa; phylum Echinodermata; class Asteroidea; order Forcipulatida; family Asteriidae; genus Asterias; species Asterias rubens. The sequence goes on along the minus strand of NC_047062.1, from coordinate 21,961,230 downwards.
TAAAAAAACCCTACTGTACAATCTGGAGCATTCTAAATGGTTTTCTCATGATGATTTTTGTGAAACTAAATTGTTGGCGTATCGGCCGAAATTTGTGCGTATCGGCATGCAATTGGAGAGTTTTGAGATGCTGGTGGCAGCAGACATAACGGTACTTTTTTGCAGCTCTAAGCGTGCGTGCACTCTAGTATTGCACAAGTATGTCTGAGCATGCGCACTAATGGCAAGAACTGTGAAAAGGACAGTCCATAAGTCTCCCATTGTATTGGCCTGATACGCTAGCTTTATGCATGGGGGAGAACCCTGTGTCCATTATTATTATTATTCAGGTTACCTTGAGATAGACAAGAAGCTTAGGGTCCCTGGCTGTGACGTCGTGCATCTCAACCACATCTGGTCTGTGTACAAGCTGCTTCAGCTCAGCCACACTCAGACGATTCATCTTGCGCATCTTCTTCTTGGACATCCTCGGACCGTCGTCATTGTTGTCCTAAAGTGGGCAAGAGTAAGCACAAAGTTTTTAAATGTTTGTTTGCTTTTTATCTAGTTGGTTGGACTGGGTTTTGTGAAATATAGTATCTCACAGGCATTGTGTCTTGACCCTTTTGAACTCGTTAAGATTTGCTTAGCAAGAAAATCATATTTTATTATCAGTTGATGTTGAAATAATGCAGTGTATCAACCAACTGAGAAAAAAATAACCTTGCTCTTTGAAGAGATATAAGTACAAGTTTAACCCTTATTCTGTACAATTTGGATTTTGCAAAATTCGAGCAAACTAATGGAGCAACAGAACATGAGCAGTAATCCACTGAATCAAACTACACGTAGTATATTGCAAGTGAAACCATAGACTGATATAGCTTAAGCCCGGTCCATACTTCCTGTGAATGCGATACAAACTTTGACGTCTCAAATTCGCAAGGGATAATTCGCATCAGTTATATTAAATGAATTGGCACGTATCATCTGACTTGTGCTCAACTCCTACAAAACATTTGCTTCGCATTCGCAGGGAAGTATGAATTGGGCTTAACTCCATCACTGAAATCCACCACTTTTGCTTCTCCTACCCTTTCCATGTCGGAGTCTGAATCTGAGTCGTCATCATCCGACGTCTTCTTAGGTTCATCTTTCTTCTTCTCTGGCTGTTTCTCCACCTTCACTTCTACTTTGCTCTCTGGCTTGGCTGGCTCAGACAACTGAGGAAAAAATAATAAATCCATCAAAATAAAACAAATTTACTAAAATACAGGATCAGATAACCCTTCAACCAGATTTCTTAGTAAATAAATTTACAAGCCTTAACAAGCCTCGACTCTCCAGTTTCCAAAACAACAGTTGAGCAACAGAATTCTGTACCTTGAACGCCTCAAAGATTCTGCTGAACTGCCTGACGGCGGGGTCACTCATGTTGATTGGCTCAGGGACGTACTCCACCTCTACCCCAGGGTCACTATCAACATCCTTGGCTTCAGACTGACCATGCTCAGCAGACTGCTTCTGTTCAGCTCTCTTGGCGGCATTCCTTCTCTTCTTCTTCTTCTTACGTCTTTGATTTTTGGTCTTTGAAAGGAAAACACAAAATATTGATTTGATTAAAATAAAATACAGGAAGTGGTTAAGAGCAACAAACTTAACCGTCTACTTTGCTTCAAATTGTGAAGAGGATGGTAAAAAAAATTGCAACCAACAAATTGTAATTTTCAGCAAACCCTGTTGGAAGAAAGTTAGTTACTTTACACTTTGCTTCCCGACTGAATGCATTGAAGGGGTCAAAAGTTGGTATTCCTTACCAGTTTCTTGTTCTGTTGAGATGGGCCCTCAGAAGAGGCTTCCTCAAAGCCTTCGTCATCTTCCTCTCGTTCAAGGTCCTCCTCTTCTTCTGCATCTCGTTCCTCTGATTCCATTCGACGACCCTCAAACTCCAACGAGTCTGTAGAACGCATTACAAGATGATAAATTATAAGTTAATAAATTAAACAGAATCAAATAAAAAATCCTATTCCATAGTGTATCCCAAATCAGTCTTTTGTGGCTTGCTCAGATCAAGAGAAAAAAAAGCTATGTATTTCAAATTGATTTGGGGTTGTAACGAGCGGGAGCTAGAGAGGGATTTGAACCAGCGACCCCACAATTGATTGAAATTGGGCCCGATAGTTTTTTTGGTGATATTTGAATTAAGTTCTGATAGAATTTGTCCCACATTTTGACGAGAAGAACTATTAGAGACAAATGCTTTACCTCCTTCATTGGAAACTCCAAGCTCCTGAGCTCGGACGTTCTTGAAGGCAAGTACTTTCTCCAAGGCTTGGGGTAGTTCAATATCAGCTTTCATCTCATCTTCATCATCTGCTGAGGGAAAGGAGAATAATGAAAATCAGTGGCTAGAACTGGACATAGAGGTGGCATTCAGGAGATCTCATTTAAGAACTGAAAGCTCAAATTCTTTAAGGTCCAGTGAATGCAGCGAGTGCACTACATCCTGGGCCCAATTTCATAGAGCTGCTTAACGGCCAATTGTGTGATTCCCTTTTTGTTGCGTTGCTGACTGCAAGCACACAAAAAGGCATGCTAATCTTTCGGTGCTTACTGTATGAAAATGAATGATGCAACAATGTAAACCCATGATGGAAAAGCAAGCTTGCCCCTAACACAAAAGTTTGCTAACAAAATGTTTCAGTATCATTCAGTGTGCACAAAGTGTGTTCAGTCTAAAATAATTTACTATGCAAAAATGCTTGAAGAAATCGCTGCAGGACTGTGGTCGGTTCTGTAAGGCTTGCTTTAAAGTTTCAACCATTGTGCTCAACTTCTAGATGAAAGTAACTCCCGAGAATGTATGCGAGTGCAACTAGGTTACGATACTTTTATCAATAAAATCCAGCAATAATTGAACAAGAATTATCTCTGTCGCGGTTCTGATGAGGCTTTTGAAGGGAAAAAAAGGTCCCACATTCAGAGAGTTGGTATACTTGCCTTGGTCATCGTCTTGTCGAGATGGGCTGTCGATATCTGGATCTGATGTTCCTGGTGGTCCCATCCCCCTACTGGGTCCATGGCGACCTACTCCAGGGGGTCCTCCTGGTGGGCTTCTTTGACCCCTCTGAGGAGTCGGCAAAAGAGGAGCTGGAGAAAAATAAATAATAACACTACATTTCATAAGGGTAGTCGGGATAAATAAGTGGTTTCTGTCCCTGCCTTTCCAAAAATGCTGCTTGAAATACTTCTTTGCTCCAGTCACAACAATGTACATTTTAACTTTAAAAGTAATTTTGGAGGATAACTTGTTTCTATAAAGCAGAACTTTTCTGTGCTCAGCAAGTTTTTGTGATTTACAGGCTTAATGAAATTGGGCCCTGGGCCCAATGCGGGCCTTGGGGCCCATTGTGGGCCCTGGGCCCAATTTCTTAGAGCTGCTTAACGGTAAGCAAATTTTGTGCTTACTCAAGCAGAAATATTTGCTAAGGTGTAAGTGTGTTGCACAAGTTAGCAAGAAAACTAGGAGGCAATATTGCCCGTTCAACATGAATTTGCATTGTGACGTCATTTATTTTAGTGGAGTAAGCACCAGAAGGTTAGCAAGCCCTTTCAACAAATAGCAGCGCTATGAAATGGAAATCGCACCATAAGCACAAAATTGGCGTTGAGCAGCTTTATGAAATTGGACCCTGGTGACAGACTGAGTTAACCTGAATGACTTACATCTGTTCTTATGCTGGTGCAGCATGTCCTTCTGCTGTTGGACCTTTTCCTCCTCGTGCCGTTGCATCTCCACGGCGAGTTGCTGCTGACGTAGTAGCTCTGCCTCTTTGGCTTGCTCTTCTTCTTGCTTCTGCTTTTCCAACATCATCTGGAAAGATTTCCAAAACATAAACAGTTTTAGACTTTGTCTTCGAGTAAGATCCCTCTATCAGAGACTTAAAACAGCATAAGTTTAGTAACTATTTTTTCTACAACGGAGACAAAAACAAGAGGAATCCAACCAGAGAAAAACTTACCTGGCGTTGCTTCTCAGCCCTTTGCTGTTCTTCAAGCATCTTCTGTTGCTGAAGGACCTTCTGTCTCGTTTCCTCATCTTGGCGCAACTTCTCTTCCTGACGCTGCCTGATTCTTTCCTGCTGCTGCTGCAGCAGTCGCTGCTTCTCTCTCTCGATCAACTCCTGCTGCTCAGCGAGGACCCTCTCTTCAGCCTCCCTTTCCTTGGCTGCTAGCTCGGCTGCTGCTGCAAGCTGTTGGGCTTCTAGCTCAGCTTGCTTTGCGCGGTTGATCTCCTCTTGTCTTGCTGCAGCCTCTTGCTGTTGCTTTTCACGGAGTAGCTGCTCCTCTTGCTGCTGGATTACTGCTTGCCTCCGCTTCTCCTCTTCCATCTGCTGAACAGCTTCTTGTTGCCTTCGTCGCTGCTGTTCCAGAGCCTGTTGCTGGTGTTGCTCCTCTATCAGTCGCTGCTCCTCCATCAGTCGCTGCTCTTCCATCAATCGCTGCTGTTCCAGAGCCTGTTGCTGGTGCTGCTCCTCTCTCAGTCGCTGCTCCTCTCTCAGTCGCTGCTCCTCTCTCAGTCGCTGCTCCTCCATCAGTCGCTGCTCCTCCATCAGTCGCTGCTGCTCCATGATAAGCTGCTGTTGCTTCTCCACCTCTTCTCTCTGTCGTTCCTCTTCCAGTAATCTGTGCTGCTCTGCAATCAGCTGCTGCTGGCGCTGTTCTTCAAGAATGCGTTGTTGTTCTGCAACAAGCTGCTGTCGTCTTTGGTGCTCTAACATCTGCTGCTGTCTTTGCTGCTCTTCCAGTTCCTGCTGCTGCAGAAGTCGGTGCTGTTCTTCAATCAGAACCTTTTGTCTCTCCTCTTCCAGCAACTTTTGCTGTTGACGTTGCTCTTCTATGGCCTGTAACTGTCGCCGGCGAATTTGATCTTCCATCATCTGCCTTTGACGCTCCTGTTCTTCAAGTTGCTGTTGATGGTGTCTCTCCTTTTCCTTCTGCTGCTCAATTATCAACTGTCTTTCTTCTTCTTCTTGCTGCTTGAGACGTTGTTGCTCCAGAAGGCGGTGCTGTTCCAACAGCTGCTGTTGCTGCTGTTCTTGCAACAGCTGTTGATGGGCCTGGTCAGCTAGGGCCTGCTGTCGCTGCTGCTCTTCCAGCTGTTGAACTCGAAGCTGCTCATGAAGCTGTTGTTGCTGCTGCTGCGGCTGCTCCGCCAATCGCCGCCTTTGTTGCTCCTCAAATACCATCTGTTTCTGTTGTTCTAATATACTGTGCTGCTCTTGGAGCTGCTGCTGCCGTTGCTGCTCCGCCAGGATTTGCTGTTGATGTAATAACTGCTGCTGTTGTTGCTGCTGCTGGAACATCAGCTGCTGCTGCTGCTGTTGCTGGAGAAGCCCATGGGGTGGTGACATGCAAGGGGCTTCTTCCTGTGAACACATATGTGTAATTTAAAATTTGTTAGACTAACACAGTTGATAGTGACCAAGCTTGTCTCCCTACAACAGATAAATGCAGGTATGTACATGAATAACAATGTGCTTGAGTAATTTGGAATCTCACCGCACAAAGCATCTATGAAAACATTGAACCTTTAGGCAAAGTGCAATTCAGTGCACATGTGTGTACAATAATCAAAGATAAGATTAAATAATAAGTATAAAGTCAAACACTGGAAAGTTCATTGCTGACACTATGAGTCAATAGTTCCCATCAGGAAAGTACAAATAGGCATAACAAATTGTACGTTTTGATTTATTTTTTCAACCGAAATGGATGTCAATCAGTCGTCGGGTTCGGGATTTATAGCATTATTTTTAAGAAAATGTTTTTCCAAGCATTTGTTGCTTTCATGCCCGATGACGTCATGTATGGGCGTCATTTTGATAATAAGTCATATTGACGGGGGCCATTTTGATTACGTCATTGCGCCCTCCTAAATAACAGTCTGTGGAGAACACTGCTTTGGCATTTGGATATATAGAAGGAATCAATGATGTAAGGATTCATTTCTTGACTTACCTCTTGATGAGAACTACCAGGAGCCTCTTGGGGCTCAGTGTGAGCTGGAAAATAAAGAAGAAGAAAACAAAGATCATTATTCACATTCAAATAGTAATAGGAAGCTGCCGTAACATCTTGAACAAAAAAATAAATGTTCAAATTTCAGACTTACAAAAAAAACACATTTGAATTCAACTGAGTAGGAATTGGCTAACGTTCCTAATGAATTAAAGTTTAAATTTAAATCTGAAATTGACTTGACTTTAATTTGAAGCCAGCAAATACTATGTGCATTATCATACGGTAATTTAAATTTACAATGTACATGCATAGCAGCTTTGGGAAGCAATGAAAGTCTGACCGACTTGGGTCAGCTTCATCATACGCCAATTCTTTGAAGATTTTGCTACGCAATAGTGCTGGATGAAATTGTTCCCTGTAAACAAACATAAAATACAACTTCACTGCTAGTTTGACGAGTTGTTTTTTTTTCTTCTTGTGTTTTATGAAGCCAAACAAATATTTACCTTGACTTTGAAGCTCTTGATCTTGGTAGAACTTATACAGTCTTTCCACGAGATCATTTTTCAACCCTGCAAGTATTTACAAAACAAAACAGACATGATACATTCAGACATCTCTGACTAAAAACACAGATCTTCGGGTGGGACTTGTGTGATAAGGATGGCGAAGAGGACACATTAAATATGATTTGGATGTAGGGGTAGGGGAAGGGGTTGGGAAGGGGTACAGAGAAGTAGGAGTTGGGTAAGGTAGTGATACAGGACGGTAAGAGCTGGTAAGTTAGGGGTACATTCTGTACAGAGAAGTAGGAGTTGTGTAAGGTAGTGGTACAGGACGGTAAGAGCTGGTAAGTTAGGGGTACATTTTGTACAGAGAAGTAGGAGTTGGGTAAGGTAGTGGTACAGGACGGTAAGAGCTGGTAAGTTAGGGGTACATTTTGTACAGAGAAGTAGGAGTTGTGTAAGGTAGTGGTACAGGACGATAAGAGCTGGTAAGTTAGGGGTACATTTTGTACAGAGAAGTAGGAGTTGGGTAAGGTAGTGATACAGGACGGTAAGAGCTGGTAAGTTAGGGGTACATTTTGTACAGAGAAGTAGGAGTTGGGTAAGGTAGTGATACAGGACGGTAAGAGCTGTGTAAGTTAGGGTTACATTTTGTACAGAGAAGTAGGAGTTGGGTAAGGTAGTGATACAGGACGATAAGAGCTGGTAAGTTAGGGGTACATTTTGTACAGAGAAGTAGGAGTTGTGTAAGGTAGTGGTACAGGACGGTAAGAGCTGGGTAAGTTAGGGGTACATTTTGTACAGAGAAGTAGGAGTTGGGTAAGGTAGTGATACAGGACGATAAGAGCTGGTAAGTTAGGGGTACATTTTGTACAGAGAAGTAGGAGTTGGGTAAGGTAGTGATACAGGACGATAAGAGCTGGTAAGTTAGGGGTACATTTTGTACAGAGAAGTAGGAGTTGGGTAAGGTAGTGATACAGGACGATAAGAGCTGGTAAGTTAGGGGTACATTTTGTACAGAGAAGTAGGAGTTGTGTAAGGTAGTGGTACAGGACGGTAAGAGCTGGGTAAGTTAGGGGTACATTTTGTACAGAGAAGTAGGAGTTGTGTAAGGTAGTGATACAGGACGATAGGAGCTGGTAAGTTAGGGGTACATTTTGTACAGAGAAGTAGGAGTTGTGTAGTAGTGGTACAGGACGGTAAGAGCTGGGTAAGTTAGGGGTACATTTTGTACAGAGAAGTAGGAGTTGTGTAAGGTAGTGGTACAGGACGATAAGAGCTGGTAAGTTAGGGGTACATTTTGTACAGAGAAGTAGCAGTTGGGTAAGGTAGTGGTACAGGACGGTAAGAGCTGGGTAAGTTAGGGGTACATTTTGTACAGAGAAGTAGGAGTTGTGTAAGGTAGTGATACAGGACGATAGGAGCTGGTAAGTTAGGGGTACATTTTGTACAGAGAAGTAGGAGTTGTGTAGTAGTGGTACAGGACGGTAAGAGCTGGGTAAGTTAGGGGTACATTTTGTACAGAGAAGTAGGAGTTGTGTAAGGTAGTGGTACAGGACGATAAGAGCTGGTAAGTTAGGGGTACATTTTGTACAGAGAAGTAGCAGTTGGGTAAGGTAGTGGTACAGGACGGTAAGAGCTGGGTAAGTTAGGGGTACATTTTGTACAGAGAAGTAGGAGTTGTGTAAGGTAGTGGTACAGGACAGTAGGCCTTGGCTAAGGTAGGGTTTTGGGTTTTCCCTGACCACTGGGTTGTGTAAACAACACTTTCACTTCACTTTGGTTTTTTTTAAGTTGTAGCCAAGCAGCAGATATATATCTTATGAATTCCACCAAGTTTTCAAGTTCTACTAGACCATTTAGTGTATTGAAAAAGGAGTAATTATTGACATTTAAAAAAAAATCTTTTTGAAAAATATCAATTTGGTTTTGGTTGGTAAAGCAGTTTTCAACAGCTCAATTCATAATGTTCAATCAGATAAAAGTAATGTTTACTTTCTATTTTCTAAGAATTAAACCACAAGGGAAACTGATTTGGTAAATTTGATACAATTTGGAGTTTAACAAGACAAGCATGAGATGCTCACCGCATTACAAGTAAATTATTTCAGTGTTCACAAAACCTTGATTGTGCTCAGCGTGCTGAGTAAATCAGTCAGGTTAGTCTATCGTAGCAGTTGATCGTTCATTCAAAGTAATAGTAAAGTTGTTGAGAGAACCTGGCAAACAAATTTTGGTTTTCGAGCAAGTTATAAATTTCGAAGAAAAATGCTCACAACTCGAAAAGCATTTGATTTTTCCCACAAAAATGTTTTTGCAACAAATTCCAGCAGTTGGGCTATCTGCAAATACATTAGCATTCAATTAAGAGTAATGTTTTACAAGCAAATGGAATAAAGATAATACATGAAGTAATACAATATTATTATTATAATAATACAACATTTACATGCAAAGGCAAAATATTATAAATTACGGAAAACAAAACAAAAACCAATACAGCACACACACGAAGGTGATGGAGTGGGCCTTCCCATAAAAAGCAAAGCTTGTCGAATATGACCCCCCCCCCCACCCATTCGATCGGTAAGTTTCATTTCCATGGTTTCATTGACATTATCAACCCGCAAGAACGAAAGCGGATAAATAAATTACTCCAGGCAAAGAGCAGAACACAAAGTGGAGTGGCCGTTGGGGCTATCGTCTATGTTTGGTTCTTTTTTTCAGTGGAAAGAATCTTTTCAAAATCAAGTTCAAGAATGGCTTTAATTTGTTTAGGCTTAGCATAAACATTATGATTGCTACCTACACTTTTTGCTAGGCTCTCTCATTTGAAGAACAAAATTATATTTATAAATTATAAATCAACTATTTTATTTTATTAACAAAAAACAAGGAAAAGTTTACGTATGGCGCCACCACTTTTTCATTCGAAATAAAATAATATAGTATCTAATTTACCTGATTGATATATCCCTTTTTGTAAAAATGAGTGAAAAAGTGGTGGCGCCATACGGAAAGTTATCCAAAAACGAATGACAAAAAAAGGCAAGTAGTGGCAGGACACAGACACTCTTTTCGGCTATCCTTGGCCCCACTTCTGTGGAGGTAGAAATAGACCTCCATGGTTTGGCCAAGTTGGCCGCACAGAAGTGGGGCCTCTCCTCACACACTTAAGATTAGGGTCGAGTTGGTGTGGGGCGAATTGAACGACAGGCAAACTTGGAGGCGAGTTAGTTCGAAATAAATAGTATAGTTTACAGTACACCAACGCACCAACACCGGTTAACTTTTACTGGAGAGTGTTTGGGAAATAAAGTAACAAACCTGAAGTTCCAAGGCCCAGCTGCTGCAACCTTTCCCTAAGATCCACCACTCGAAGCTTCCTCAGCTCCGTTAAAGAAGGGGCCATATTTTGTCGTTGTTTGTTGTCATCTGAAGAAAAAAAAATACCACTGCTTGCGCGCAGACAACGTTTGCACAACGATAGCGGACGCACACTACACACGCAATGCCATGCATGCCATGCGCTCAACAGACAGTCGAGTTGGCACAACCGGTCATTCAACACTTGTTATAACAGGGGCCGAGCTGCCCAACACATCTTGTAACGTACACGAAATAACAATGTCTCAATTGAGACGAAAGAGGGCGCAATACCACATTAACGGTCTTTTCTTTTTTTCCCAATGTTTACCCTGTTCGTGCATGTTCCCTTAAAAATAAAAGTGTTTAAAATGTCGCATACAAATCTATTAATTGAACGAAACAAGTCTTTAGTCATGCAATTGTTTTGGTTAAATAATGTGTGTTTATAGGCTTGACTATGCCAATTAAGAAATACCAATTTTGTTTAACTAGGCTAACTTTGAAAAGGGTCTTGGGAGATAATAGCACATCGTACTCTAGGGTAATAACATGGCGGCGCCCGTTGACAACTGGAAGTTGTGTGTGTGCAGTGCAGATTGGTTACAAAACATTCCAGTGTTGCTCGAAAATTTACAATTGTGACATAATCCGCCACCGTTTCTCTGATTTGGGATTGTTAAAATGCTCAGACTGCACACGGTTTGTATTTTTTATAGACTCTAAGAACAATCTTTATTAACAAGGTGCCAGTAGTCAGTACAGTACCACCACTGCACTGCACAGTGTCAGGTCACTGTGCTGTGTCTGCCGGAACAACGGAGAGCACTGTCTATTTTAGGAAAAAGGAAAAGTTTCCGTATGGCGCCACCACTTTTTCAATCGATATGAAATAATATAGTATCTTATTTACCTCAATGAGATATCCCTTTTTGTAAAAATGAGTGAAAAAGTGGTGGCGCCATACGGAAAGTTATCCAGGAAAAATTTTACGTCGTCGCCACCAACTTCCGGCACTTTTTTTTTTTTTCTCTCTTTTTTTTCTGGATGTATATATGCGTTAACCCTTCTTCTAAGGTAAGAAAAAAATTCAGTGGTTTTGGAGTTAATTAACGGCGGATAAATTGGTGGCGACGACCGGAAGATTACCCCTATTTTATTGCACTGTCTATTTTGATTATTATTATTTTATTGCACTGTCTGTGTCAAGAACAGATACAGTAGGGTTAACCGAATTATATTGTGTCAGAAAACCGGGCAGAATTGTACAGTTCTACCTAGCCCTACCTAGCTAGCTGTATAAATAACATGTAACAACGGCTTAAAATGGTGGTAGGTGTCACAAAATCCTTCGCCTTTTGTACCTGCAAGCAATGCAAAGCCTTTGTCGGCCTATCTATAAATTATTGGGGGGAAAAAGTAAAAAACATCAAAGTTGGTGGCATGCTGCAGAAATATTCCCTAATGTATTGTAAGAAATAACTGTTTTGTTTCTTTTACCTATTTTCAGAGTTGAAAAGGAAGTGATAACATTTGAAGAATCTCCCCCAAACTCGGGGAAGTATTGACTGCATCATCCCATAATGTCAAAAGCTGCACGCGCTGTGAAGGCAGCAAAGGATGCAGCTAAAAAAGTAGAACATGGCAATACAATCCGCTCTTACATCAGGGCAGGGCGGGCTGCCCCAGGACCCCCACTCGGACCCATTTTGGGTCAGGTGAGTTCACTTTAGCGTATCTTTCTTTTATTATAATCAACAATTAGTAAGCCTTGTTGTTGAGAAATTCTCCCGTTAGAGAATGGCAAAAAGATTCACCAAAATAGTTTTTCAAACTTTGTAAAAAAGCAGTTTTGGTGAATCCTTTTTGGGATGAACGCTTAAAATTGAAAATGCAATTCCTTGTTCACTCATAAGTATAAATATTCAACAAAATATGTTCTGATTAACTGTATTTGGGAATCCAGTTTTAAGTCAGCAAAGAAAGTTATCAACAATTTTCTTTGAAGTGGGGTTTGATAGAGGGCTTGTTGAAATTCTGCTCAAGGAGTGAAGTGGTAGCCATTTATCACATGAAGAGTAACAATGTTCTCAAAAAAATAAATGTAAAGACATATTTTTAATAATAATAATAATCAAAGTCTTATATAGCGCCGGTATCTGCCAATGCAGGCGCTCATGGCGCTTGCTCAAAAAATCTGCACCCTAGTCAGCTTAGCTCCAAAATATCTCAAAAAAAAGTTATAGTCATTATGCTCGTCAAGGCAATGATTATTTGCGGATGTTGAACAGATGTGTTTTTGAGTGCTGATTTGAATGTATCAGTTGTGACAGCTGTCCGGATGTAATGTGGAAGACCGTTCCATATCTTTGCTGCTGCGACTAGAAACGAACGCTCTCCCCAAGAGTTGCGTGCCCTGTGTTCTTCAAGGAGAAATTTGTCTGCAGAGCGTAGATTTTCTCGTGTTGGAACATATGGCTGCACAAGATCACATATGTAAGACGGGGATTGACCATTCATCGCTTTAAATTATTATATTCATGTAACATTATTTCTGTCTCCACAGAGGGGAATACCAATCGGCCAGTTCTGTAAAGACTTCAATCAGAAGACGAGTCACATCAAAGACGGAGTTCCACTTCCCTGCTACATCCATATAAATGTAAGTTGTGGAAATCTATTCCTTGCTACTATTTTCCCCTCAAGATTTCAATTCTGTGGGAGGCAAGGGCTCTGTTCAAAGGTATACCAACATTTTATAAAATATCAAGTAATAAACCACAAGGGACACTGACAGGGTACGTTTGAAATAGTTTGGGTTTGAACAAATACAAATTTACTGAATCGGGATTGAACCAACGTCCTCCGGATTAACGTACCAGTGCTCTACCAACTGAGCTACCTAGCCCTAGGTTGGCCACATCACACTTTGGAATGTTGAGTAAACCTATGGTTCATCTCAGAACCACACACTTGCCGAAACGTTTAACACATGGTGTAAATGCGAACCGTCATCTTATCAGAATGAAGAAGGGAAGATTTAAAAGGGGCTTCACTGCCTTTATTATTTGAGTATGGGTTATCACCAAGTATTTGTGCCTCGCATGATGCAATAATAAGTCACAATTTTATCCCCATCAGCCGGATAGAACGTATGATATCGAAATGAGAACGCCACCATCTGCCTACCTTTTATTGCAGGCGGCTGGTATGAACAGGGGAGTTCACGAAGCAGGTAAGCTTAAAGACACTGGACACTATTGGTAATTGTCAAAGACCAGTCTTCACACTTGGTGTAAAATTTGAGCTAAAAAATACCCTTGTCACATGAAGTTGCGTGCTTTGCAGATGCTTGATTTTGAGACCTCAAAATCAAATTAGTGGAAAATTACTTCTTTTACGAAAACTACGTCACTTCGGCTAATAATTATTTTGAGTAGTAGTTAATCACTGCCTTTATGCAAAGAGTTTATGTCATCCTGGGGCCATCTTTAGCCCTTTCCACACTACCAAGCCAATTCCCAAAACTATAACCCTAGTACCACCCAATGTTCGTTTCACATTTGATGCAATTTTTTTTTCTGGGGAAAAGGTACACTCAAAGATGCTAACCCTTAGGGTTATCTTCCATAACCCTACTCCAATGCAGGGGTAGCTATTTCCAAGGAATTTTTTTTTTTTTTTTTTCCCAGGAGCTTGTATGGGTTGATAATTCAAGAGTGTAAAGTTCAAAGAAATTTTAGCACAATCAACAACACAAACACAGAAAAGCATTTGTAAAAAAGATTAACCCTGTTGTCCTTGCACAAATTGTTCTCTGTCAATTTGTGCAATTTACAAGCTTTCGAACCAGTCATACATACAAATATACTAAAGGAGCTAATGACACCATTATTGCTCTCCACTTTCTCTATCTACTAGGCAAACAGGTCTTCGGCAAGATAACTCTCAAGCACGTCTACGAAATCGCCAAAATCAAACACCAAGACAGTCCTCTGCAGGACCTAAGCCTTCAAGATGTCTGTAAACAGATCATCGGAACCTGTCGCTCAGTGGGAGTCCAGATAGTTCGGGACCTTGACCCTGAGGAATATAAACAGTTCTTAGAGGAGGTTGCAGAGACGAGGAAGGCCTTGGATGAAAAGAGAGCTTTAGACCGATTATCTTGAGAAACCTCAAAACTTTGTTTATTTTCTGTTATGTTAAAGGAACTCAAATCCCACCAGAGTAATATGCCTGGTTTTTTCCACAGAGCTCAGGAAAGTGCCGAGTATACAATGCTAACACACGTCGGTGTACAACATGTATATGGTTAAAAAACAAAATTAGTATTCTTTATCCCCGATGTAAAATTTTCATATATTGAACTTGATCATGCCCATACAATATTTGTATGGCCTCTTTTTACTAGAACATAATGATTTTAAATGGGACCTGAGTTACTTATACTCACATTCTTAGTTTGGTTAAACACAGATTCATATTGGAGAAAAGTCAAATTCAAACCATAATACCTGTCCTGTACAAAGATGAAGGTGTATTTTCAGAAAACAAAACAAATTCTGCAATGTTGTGAGTGACAAAAGTTCTTGCATTTTAGCTCAATGGTTTGGCATTGAGGTATGTTATAAGAGAGTTTTTAATACTGACTTAAAAAAACCGAGTGAATCATTACAAAGTGGTTTTCTGTTAAATTTCTATCAAATATTTTGGTTAATTTGCATGATTTGTTAAATACAGCAGTATTCTTATGGCTCTATAAGTTGTTTTTGAAAGTTGCACAATAAATTATTTACCTACATATCTTAAGAAATAACTTGATTTATTCTGTCTTGCTGTGTTTCTAGGCTGCCATAATATGATACAATCAATTGTGCATGAAATTGAAGCAACATTCTTGCTCTAGTAAATTGATAAGATTTTGCCCCTCCCCCTTTTCATTTTTGTAAAAAAACATATGTATGGAAATTTTCTACGATAGTGATTCACTGAGCATTGATAAGAAGAAGGCACTCCTCATCTGTGATCAAATATTTTTAATGTGATGGGGGGGGGGGGGGGGGAGGGCGGGGAAGAGAGGGTTATAATGAGGCATATTGGAAGGGGCAACCTTGGAAGGGGTAACCTTATAAAGTGAAACTGCCCCCTCCATTAACCCCCACCCACTCCCCGCTTGTTGAAAATTTTCTTTAAAAGCTCCCACTACATTGAAACAGAAAGTCCACCACAAAAGTGAAAAAGCGCGCCCCTAGATAAGTGGATTTCAAACCCCTTAATTCCCAAAGCATTGAGTCTACATGAGCCACTGCAACTCTGGGTCCAAGACGCTTTCGTCGTCGCTGAACCTTGCCGTCTCGATCTCCCCGTAGTATTGCATCTGAGACTCGGCGTGCTCTTCCTGCTCAGCGAGGCGCCGAGCTACGGCACGGCGGACGTTCTCGCGGTGTCTCTGGCTCAATCTCACCCTGAAGAAAGGAAGGGTGTGTTCGGCTTCAAACTTCAAGGAACTTTTGAAAAGTTGTACACGGTTTTGAAGGATCCGCGTGATAGTGTTCACTCTAAATTAAGTAGAGGGAGCAGGAGAGGGAGGGATGTTTTACGGGCTTAAAGCGGCGAAATGCGTGACATTGATCAAATTAATTTCTGGTGAAAAATTGTATTCAAAGTGTGAAAAACAAATTTAAGGAAAAGTATACGTTTGGAAATCACTCTTAAAATTTAATGGCAATAGAAAATTACTTGATTAGAAGCTTACAACAGCTTTCGATTGTATAAAGCAGTTTGAGAATCATTTTACTTCGAAGTAATGTGGTTAGGGCAGTTTTTATCCCCAAACTTCAATCTGAGAAGCGTTACTGCAGTAACTCTTGTTTTCCTACACTGTAAAAAAAATTCCCGCAAAATTTACGGGAATCGGTTGTGCAGCGAGATGCCAACCGATTCCCGTAATTTTTACGTTGCAAACCGTACACGAAGTTACGGTGTGCCGTGATTTTCACGGTGAGAAAGCTGTCAATATACGGTGCGAAGCGTACATGAAGTTACGGTGTGGCGTGATTTTTACGGTGATAAGGCTGTCAATACGGTGTAAAACCGTACACGAGGTTACAGAGTGCCGTGATTCGTACGGTATATTACACGTTGATATTACTGCCATGGAACCGTATTTGAAAAAGTGGAAACTGACCGTAATTGTAATGGCTTATTACAATAGTATAATTACTCCAATGGTATTGTATTTTAAAAAGTGGAAAATAACTATATGTTAAAGGTACGATACAGCTTTGGTAATTATCAAAATAATTTGGCAAGAAATATAATTCTAAATAATTTTCATCATAAAACTGCAAATGAGATAATAATCTCCCTTCAAAATAGTTCCATCTTAAATGCTGATATTCAAGAAAAGTTCTGAACACCATCAAAAGGCAACAACTGCTTTCGATTTGCACTGTTCGAATTCAGACGCTGCATTTAGTGGTCTTCATAACACAATATAAACATCCACATAGAATAACTGATGAAATCGAAACCTTAACAGGTTACCAATGATGGGTATTTTGAAAACTAGACGACTGGAATTGGAATGAACTCATTGTTTCCAGAACCAAAACCAATGATGTATCATACCTTTAAGTAATACACCATGAGCACGGGATTGTACAATAGAGTACAAAAAGTGGGTAAATCTAGTTACTCTATAGTCACCCCGCCTGAACTTCCTCGTAAGCATTGCGCGTGCGCGATGATCCCTAGAGTTGTTTTGGTGTGCCCAGATACGGATTTTGGCCGTAAAAGGCTTGCGAGCAAAAGCGAGAATGGTAGTTCACCGTCTCACCGTAAAATTACGGTCATTCCTTTTAGACAATCCCATGGTGCATTGCGAGCCGGTATTAACGGGGTTACACCGTAAAGTCAAGGAAATTGTTTTATATATAAAATACACCGTAGATGTTTGCGTACTTTTCACCGTAAAAATTACGGTGATTTTATTTAACAATCCCATGGTGCATTGCGAGCCATTATTTACGGGTTCCACCGTACTTTTCACCGTAAAAATTTCGGTAAATATTTGTAAACAATCCCATGGTGCATTGTGAGCCGGTATTTACGGGGTTGCACCGTAAAGTCATGGAAAAATCTAGTTACGGTAAAACACCGTAGCTATACTGTTTTTTATTATTATTATTATTATTTACGTGCTTTTTACCGTACAATTACGGTAATTTTTTACAGTGTATCTTGGATTTTTATTTTTATTGCGTGGACATATTCGCTTCGGATTTTCGGCGATAGCTCACGGTTTTATCTTACACATCCTTCTGAAATTGACAGCTATTATTGATATCCAGGGATGGGCTGGGTTACCTGTTCGATCGGAGACGACGGTGACGCTCAAGATTTGTCTGGACAATCTTTTGTTTCTTGGCTACAGTGACCGCTGCTCGCAGCTGACACTCTTTATCCATAATCTCGACAACCTAGGGATGGATCAAACCTTAATGTAAGTAATACACAGTCTCTTCAAGGGAAGCACCATTTCAATTTGGAGTATCTTCCTCCTCGTAGTTGAAGATGAAGATGCCACCAGTCAAACAACGCAATTTGTGGCAGAGGAAATTCGTGCCCCTAACGAAAAACACCCAAAGTTTCCCACACACTCTGTTCTTCTTGCACAGACCCCCATCAAAATCATCGAAAGTAAACGATTCATCGACACAGTTAAGACACTAAATTGGAGGGGTACACCGTGCCAATTTTCGGCACCCAATGGTAAACACGTCGTGGAAGTGGTAGGCATGCTCAATATCTAATTTGCTTGACAAATAAACCCAGTTTAAATTAGCAAACTCATCAAGCACTTTTGAGGACTGAAAGACTGTATTTTCTTTTAACGACGGGACGGATGTACAGTCTACAAACTCTAGGGTCAGAATTGACCCATGCAGATTCCGGATCCTAGCTGGGGGCCGACACTTATAGCCTATGTGTCGGTTTCACCCATAATATGTGTCAAGCATTCTGTTTCTAAAAATGTTGGTTGACTCTAACCTCTTTAGCGTGGTCTCCCATGCGGGACTTGACCCGGACTCTCTCTTCTCTATCTGCAATCATTTTCTCCACTCTCTTGTTGAAGGCAATATCTTTCTCGATGATCTTATCAGCGACTCGCTGCTGGAGACTCCGCTCAGTCTGTGCGGCAACCTCGTTGTGGTGGACCGCTTGGCGAGAGTGGGCACGAAGACGCTCTAGAAGTTCGTCTTGCTTGATCTGAAAGGAGGGGAAATAGTAAAAAAAAGGGTCAAGTTTAATTTCGATTGACACTTTACAGAGTGAAATGAATGTAATTCTTTCCCATCTAATGTTTGTAGTGCCGGTATATTGTGGCTGAGGGGTCTAGTTCATATCAGACTCAAGCTCTGGTGTTTCAGCAACAGCGTATGGATGCAAATCCCAATTGTGACACTTGTGCCCTTGAGCAACACTACCAGCAAGCTCTAGTGGATGACACACATGCCTACATCCTTCTGGACTGTGGAGGGGGTAAAGCTGTTTTGGAGTGTATGAGGAACATTGAACGCCCAACAGACTGAAGCCACTAGCAACACCGTACCTTTCGTCTTCTCTCATTAGCTTCCATCTTCTCTCGCAGATGTTCGCCCGTCCTCAAGTCCTGCACCACGGGCGTCTTCTCCAGCCGGGCTAGACGAGCGGGAGGACGGCGTGTATGAGGCAGAGCTGACTGGAGGTCATTGTCCACGGTAAATGAGATGGAACCAGTGGCAGATGCCTGTCCATTCAATATTCCAATACCTCGGAGTTCATGGAGGATTCCAGCTTGAGTTTCGTTCAGATCTAAAAACGAAAAATGGAACAGCTTAAAATACAGCGTAAAATACAGCTCTGCACAACCTAGACGTATTGGTATAGAAATCGTCGATCGCAGTGATAATAACTACATTATCTGAAGTAATTTCTCTACATCTGTTGCTCTTTTATTAGGTTGATGTACGGGTAAACCTTCTATCTTACGTTGGCCTGGTAATACTGTCAGCTTCCGATGTAGCACGGCATTCTCTACAGCGGCTTCACCATTGTGCTGGTTGTTGGCCGTGTAGAGCAAAGACTCCACGGGGCGAGTATTCCTTCGGCAACTAAAGCGGGACAATCTCCTCTCATCATGTGCAGCAATGTCTCCACCACCAAGGTGAGTCATTGGTGAAACCTAGACATGGGAAACCAATGTTTGAAATGTCATGCAATTTTTATGCGAGTCCTCAAAACGTTTCTCTTCAGTTCATTTAAGAATAAAGTTTGAGCACAAATTTCTAGATTAGACTTGTTTATTATAATTTAATAACAAAAACTATACATGTACTTCTAATTCTACTTCTACTTCATGGATCCATAAGTTAGAGGACATAAAAGCCAAGGAAAAATGAGTGTTTTGCTAAAGGACACAAGTGCTATGCTGGGACCAAGATTTGAAACCAGATTGTGAAGAATCAGCCACCACTGTGCGCACTAGACCGCCCGGTCACGACACGTCTTATCATCAAGTAGGCCTAAGTATTAAACGGTCTGATGGGCAGGATGAGAACCCGGTGGGCCAACATTGACGATCACTCAATTATAAAGGAATACACTCCCATACACACCTTCACTTTCCGGAAATGAATGATCCGCCTCCACAACTTCATCCCCGGAGTACGGCCAGTATTGCCCCTCGAGGCGACGCGGTTTGTGATGGAAAACCTTGCACCCTTCATTGCCCTCGTCCTTTTTGCCGGCATCGGACCAACTCTTGATTTAGTACAACCCATACTCAAACTTTCAATTTTTAAGAAATGGCATCTACAACACTTTTTAAACAGAATAGCGGTGATGGGGTCTATTAGTTTTTAAGCCACACAACCGTCTCTAGCGTTCATACTTCACGCGAAAGTTCTTGCGTCACAATTGCTCAACGGTGCATATTGATTATTGCGTCACCAACATTTGCTTCGCGCCGCACAGTCACATGCAACTGTTTGTGTTTTGATTTTAGCGCTCTCTCTCCATTGGCTACAACGCGTCAACATTTACAATCTTTTTAATTTCAACTGTGATTTCAAGAAAACGTTTAAAGCGAGCGTCTCGTCAACATCCTTGAAAGATACACCGTCAAAATCAAGTTACACTTACATTAGCACTATAGTTGTAAATCGAAAATTACTGTTAACGTATCAAGCATGATGTTTAATGAAAGTTTGCAATTATCTCACTGATCTACCGGTTATAATGTAAAAACAAATCAATTTTGACAACAGTAATTATCTGTTCATCGTTATATATTTAAAATCTTAAGGCTAGATATGTAATGAATAACTTGAGCTGTCAAGGAAATACAAAAGTACGAAAAACTGCCATCGAAGGATTTGTACAACAATGAAAATATTATAATTAATTCAAATTAATTTATAAAAATCACACGGGACGGATAAACCAATCAATACAGAAAAATAAGGCCTGGTGACTAAATTTCCTGTTTTCAAATACTAGTATTTTTGATACCAGTGGAAATTGTAAAAAGAAAATCTCGAATGAAGATGTACATCTTTAATTAAAAGCACATGGAAGTTTCGAACACAAAAAGGTGTTTTGCGAAAACCCCCGTGTGTTGTTTGTTTCATTCAAGTTTCGTCACAGTTAAAGTGTAAACTACTTAGTCTTCCTCTCTGTCTTTACTTAACTTATAAAATACTGAAAATAATTCAACAATACTACAGAGTGAGAATAGTGTCCGTAAGAGGGGGTGCGATCGACAATAACCAACAGTGACACCCAAAATGGCGCAACTGTTTGGTGCTGATGACGTCAGTTGGGTTGTTGGGTTAATTAGGAGATTGTTTGTTGAGAGGTCAAGTGCAAAAAAATCTCCTAATTAGACCCAACCCTAATGACGTCATCGGCACCAAATAACCTGGGCCTAATTTCATGGCTCTGCTTACCGCCGAATTCTGCGCTTACGATCAACATTCTCCGCTTACGTGCAAGCGCCGAATTCTGCGTAGAATGCCACAAGCCGAAATTTCCCTCTAACCCGTGAAATACGCTTGACGTAAGCACAACATTCACTGCTTCTGTAATCGCCGATCCTTTTGCTTACGGTAAGCAGAGCCATGAAATTGGGCCCTGGTTGTGTTGTTTTGGGAGAGTCAGTGTGTTTTGCATGTACTGTGTGTAGTATGCATTTTAGACTGTGCTCCAGAAGGACATGCTCAAGATTATACCCGATCGTTTGACTAGAAAATGGCAGACCATGTATAGCCTTTAATGTGACGTCAAAGCAGGGATTCAACCGAAAACGTCTGTCTACATGAGCGTGTGTCGGCGCACCCATTGCCTCATTTTACCCAGACCCGATGTTGCCTCCTCCTCTTCGTCTTCGATGGGCGGGGGAACACCTACAACGTTACCGTCCGCTGTCCGGTAATACCGAAGCATCGGTATCATCATGAGAGTTGACTCCAGAATGAGGAGAAATGCCTGCCACTCTGTCGAGAAATGAAGGTTACAAAGGTTGAGATCTACTAAGTGCTATGAAGCTTTGCATGTTGTGAATAAATAGAAAGAAATTACAAACAAATAGTAAACTTGCGGGTGACTACCATATTTAAACCTCTGTTGAGGGAGTGTTGGCTCTGAAAAGAGCCGGTGTGGTCTCAACGTTTCGAACAGTATACTCTTTTCGTTTTCAGGAGAGGTCTACTTTGTTTTTGTTTATCTTATGAGAGATCGCCTAACAACACCAAGGCCACTGACTGCCACTTCAAGGTGAGGGCTGCACTGCACATTCACCAGCGGCACGTTGCCAGCCACCTATCTGAAACAGGGCTGAAACAGGGTTATCCCCTTCACAGTCCGTATGTGTAGGCATAGGTATCGTCCACTATAGGAACCTTCTCCGAGCCTGGCTTGGAGAGCAGAATGCATTACGTTCCCAACCCTTTACCCGGGGCGCAAGTAATACAAGTGTCATGACCGGGATTCGGACCCACACTCTGCTGCTGACAACACGACACGCCACTCTGGGGTACATCAAACAGTAACTCTTCAGGAAAACTTAACTTACGGGAACTGATGACAGAGGAAGGGAATGGCACAGTGCATCCGAGCGGTCTGAACACGGTGACGACGTTGATGATTGCGCTCTGCAGGCCAATCATCATCAGTGCAGCGGTCATCATGGCCGCCTTCCCCTTCAAGTCGTACTTCTCCAGGTCGGTGCTGCTCGTTGCCTTCGTTATCATGTTGATACCGGTAGCTGCCGTCAGGGTGGATAGGACTGTTACGACCTGAAGGACGAGTCCACCGGTACCCACCAAATTCTGCAGTAGAAATTCAAAGGGTGACACGGTCATCAATTAGCCTCAATAATAGCTCGATCGTTTTACAATGGTGACTTCCTGTACGAAATAAGAAGTCGTAATGGGCTTCAGAACGAGCAAAACTCTGTAATATCGCCTAAGCATTTTTGAAAACCCGGCTTGTTGGGTTTAGCATGATTCCTCCATGAGTTTGGGCTCCGTTACAGTTTATGAAAACCTGCACATTCCTGATAGGGGGTTTCAAATTGCCGGCTGCCCCCAAGCCGGAGTCGTGGTTTTGTTAAGGCCCTCTAGTTATTGTCCCACATCGAAGTAAGAATGGAACCCTCCAGAAATTTACCGTAGTGTAAAAGTGGTAACGTTAGTTAATAAAGATTAATACATACCAATCCTGCAAAGCTAGCAATAGCTTGGAAGAAAGTCAGGATGGGTTTGAGGATTGCAATCTGTAGAACCAGAAACTTAATCACGAAGAAACTATTCCTATAAAGACAATTAAAAAACCAGTGATCAAAAACACACGAATAGAATTTCTAACAAACGATGGCACTGACGTCAGAAGTCAATTGCATTAGGTCAACAAATAAGGTCAACAAATTGGTATGGTTTCATGAAATTGCTTTTGTATATTTTTGAGCTCCTGGTTAAAAATAAAGAGTATTTTTCGGGGCAATGAGAAACAGAAGGCATATCAACACTATAGGGGACGAAAACAATCGAATTGTTTACAACACAAAGATCTGGGCAATATGTTCCCTTTAAGTAATGTAGTAAACAACTCATGACGTCATCAGAACAGGGGTTCATAATTGAGTGGACGTACTTAGTTAGACGGACTGGCTTGAAGCAGCACAAACAGCACAGCACGGGACTGTTGATATTAAACATAACCTTGCTTGCGGCGAGGCGGGCCATCATTTTACGGTGCCCTCCGTAGTAGTCCACTTGCAACACCACAAACTTGAACATGACAAACGAGTAATATCTGAAAAATAGCAAAAAGAAGGTTAGGGGTTAGACGTAACAACGTATTTGTGTGTGTATCGTGGGCAAGTAGTCCTAGTCTGGTGCACTGGACTCGAGTTCTGACGGCCGAATCATCAGACTGGGGCTTATATACCCGTTCACGTCACTATAGCGATCCTGGGCAATTTACTTAACCATAATTGCTTCTCTCAAACATTTTATAAATGGGAAGGCAATAGGGATGAGCCATTATTGTGTTTGATTAATAAGTTTCATCAAGGGGTGCGTTTTGGCAGTTGACCAATTTGACCAATAACTATTTCGGTCATTGGACAGTGATAACCAATGGCTAATTCAATCGAAACAGTTGTTGGTTACGACCGCCAAAACGCACCCTAAACTTGGGGTTGTATGCTTCCAAGGGAGTTAAGAGAGTTGTAGGAATTGCCATTAGGAACAGGGGTTACAATTTTGTAAAAGACCTTCATCTAGCTAAGAAGAAAGTGCAAGGGTTAAAGACAGTGGACACTATTGGTAATTGTCAAAGACCAGTCTTCTCACTTGGTGTATCTCAACATATGTAGAAATAACAAACCTGTGACAATTTGAGCTCAATTGCAAAACACCCTTATCTTACGAAGTTGTGTGCGTTTAGATGGTTGATTTCGAGACCTCAAGTTCTAAACTTGAGGTCTCCAAATTAAATTCGTGGAAAATTACTTCTTTCTCGAAAACTACTCCACTTCAGAGGGAGCGGTTTCTCACGATGTTTTATACTACCAACCTCCCCCATTACTCGTTACCAAGTAAGGTTTCGTGCTAATAATTATTTTGAGTAATTACCAATAGTGTCCACTGCCTTTAACGTTTGGTTCAATACTCACAGGTCTGCGAGAAGCATACAAAATTGAGCAGCAGAAGGAATAAGGACGGCAGGGAAAGACCAAATGATAAATGACTGAAAGTAATATATAAATACAAACAAATATGTTAGAGCACAGGAATAATCACAAGATTCTGAATATTTCGTATGTCTCAAATATTATACTTATATCCGGAATTTGAAATCAATAGGCCCTAATAAGAACTCAACATGTTTGGACTTATCATCATGATTAGTTATCGTGTACGTACGCTAAAGGACTTTAATCGTGTGAGTTTACGATAAGTTATCGTGTACGTACACGGTATGGGAGTTTTTTTCTTCATTCATGTGGCGGCAATACGTTCCGTACGAACTCACATCTTTTACTGCGGTGAGACTCACTGGGAATATAGACATAAACGTACAGTACGTACAAGTACACGATAAGTTTCGATTATCGTGTACGTACACGTATAGTTATTGTGTACGTACACGATATAATTAGGTGACGGCAATGTGCTTCCGTATACGAATACCTCCTTATACTGCGGCGAGTACTTACGGGGTATATAGACAGCATGATGACGGTATTGATCCGATGGTTGGCCACCGAGGACCGAGGTACCCTCGTCGCTGTGAAGAGCGCTGCCTCGAAGAAGAAAAACAGGATGACGATAGCAGCAATCGAGGAATAGACAAATACCAAGGTGAAGATTGGAAACTTGGCTAGTTCTGAAAAAGGTGGGAACAAGAGGGGCATTTTAGAAAAGTGCCGTACTTCAAAGT
The DNA here is from genome assembly GCF_902459465.1 of Asterias rubens. NCBI lineage: Eukaryota > Metazoa > Echinodermata > Asteroidea > Forcipulatida > Asteriidae > Asterias > Asterias rubens. The sequence continues at coordinate 21,936,367 of NC_047062.1, read as the reverse complement.
TGAGGAGGGGGGGGGTGGTACTTGTGAAAGTGGATTTTACTCCTAGTATAGTTTTACTGTAAATGTTAGTTGAACTCCAACCCGTGATCTTGTCATTGTTAATCCCTATAAAGAAAACTATTTAAAACAACTTAGAATAAATACAAAACATGAACTAAAACAGATGATGACACTATGAAACTCTAAAGTAACTTCTAGTCTCGTATAGGCCTACATACATGAGAAAGCAGGTACGATTGTAAGAGTGTACAGATTATTTACCTACCCGTTGACATTACCAAAACTTATTTTTGTGTGGACTGTATACATTAAAGGATATCATGCGAGTAACAGTATTCCAACCTCTCAGAATAATAGCATTTTCCTATAAAGCATCACTTTCTCTGAGCTCCGTCTTAGGTCACCTTTCGTATACAAACCACAACTAGCTTTAAGTAAATACAGAAGGTGTATAAACCATTTCAGATGTTACTGAACTTTGCAAGGGAAGAGTAGGCCTAAGTTAAATTGTCTACAGAACTTTTACCCGACTGCCATTTTTAACTTACCAGTTGTAAGTGATCCTTTATTCCAGTCTATCGTTCCATTTTGTGTACAATCCACGGGCTGAATCCCAAGCATAGCCCCCATCCTGCGATGATTTTTTTTTTCTTTCACAGTTCCAAAAAAGTCACGGCTGAAGAAAAATATCTCCCTCGACAACAGTCAATTTTACAATCCTCCCTGGAAAGTGATTTCTTCCATCAAATATTATTTGTAGGTTTCATTAACGGACCAGACGATGACAATGAGCAGCAAAACCCACGACTTTGTCAACGAGGACAGAAAATTCTATTTTGAGTGGAATGCAAAAGTTGAAATGCTTGCTATCGTGTGGACTTCGTATTACTGGGTTGTAGTGAATAGTGCTATCAGTTTTTTGGGGTCTTAAGTATGGTACCCAGTCACCTCTAATACTAATCATATTAATAAGGTGGCATAATTGCTGTTTGTTATCACTGAAACATCACACTGGTATTTTTTTTAATGCACTCTGTTCCTGTAAACCTTCGCCTATAAAACGGTACGTTGTTGCAGTGAGCTATCGGTATTGTTGACCCTGTTTTGGCTGCCCTTAACTTGTAATCGTTTTACCTGGCTCTTGTCGTACAACATAAAAAGTACATTCAACACAGCCTGCTGGCAAAATAACAGTGTCGTGCAATGAGAATGGCTCATCAGTGGTTTCATTCACTGCCTCTCACCTCTGTGGACCCCGGTTCGAATCATGCCTCAATGCAATTTGACTTTACGCGCTTCTGTGAGATCGTCGTTTATTGCAATCGAAACAACTACTGTTTCAACAAAAATCTCCCCAAACCTACCCAACACTTGGATATGGAGGTATCCTTTCAAGCCAAAGATATCCCAATCGTAAGTGCCCCTTTAATATCCCCATTTGGAGACTAGGACTTCAATCTGGGTACAATATACATGTACACCACATTTTTTGATAATAAGGTTCAAGAGAAAATGCACCACAAGAAGTACAATGACCCTGACTGGAAAGAAGTGTCCCTAACAACATTTATCACTTGTCTCACTTGACCTTTGCTCACTGACCTAGAAAAGAAGAAGACGATTTTGTCGACACTTTAATCGACTTGAGCCCAATCATTCTAAACAAAGTCGGTAGTACATGTACCTAAGTTGTGTTATTTGGTGTCAGAAAGTGCAAGATTTTCATTGTTTCGTCAGATTTTGGGCAGTCCGATATGTGGCAATGGGATCCCCATACCCCCCCCCCCATCACATATAAAATAAAATAGATAAATAAATAAATAAATAAATAAATAAATAAATAAATAAATAAATAAATAAATAAATAAATAAACCAAATAAATCATCACACGCTCTATGATGATGTTGGTTTATTTTCGTCTAATTGTTTTTAGCCACAATAAGAAACGATCAAGCAAGACAAACTTGACCTGCCTTTTATAAAAGAAAATCAAGAGATAAGGTACATATCATGTAAATATAAAGCTTACATGTACATGGTGACAACTGGCAAAGGTACAAACTCGTTAATTATGAAAAGTTAACAACCCACACAGTTTACACTAAAAGACGCTACTATGACGAAATGTCTAAAATTGTAGATGTACATTGATTCGTTTGATGAAGTTGTATAGTTGTGAGTAACTGAGCTTTTAAAAATTCCGTTCAATTGCGTCCTTAAAAACCGTTTGATTGCGTTCACCTGTATGGCCTTGTCGCACGATGCAAGTTTTACCGGCAACTTAAAGGCAAACACCTGCATGCTAATTTTTCTAACATTGTCTTGCGATCTACAAGAAAAATAGTTGAACATTGAAATATGAATGCCCTTTCTTCCTGCGTTGAGATTGCCTGGAACTGATAGCCCGTAAAGAGCCTTGCGTGATATGGCCTATATGGGCCTATTTTTAATGTACAAACTTGAAACATATTTGATTCAGTGACTCGCAATTGATTACAACGGTATATTATTATCACTACATGAGTGTGTGCCGGCGCACCCATTTCCTCATCTTGCCAACTCCCGTCCTGGGCTCTAATTCTTCGTCTTCCTCTAGAGGCGGGGGAACGCCCACCACGTTACAGTCTGCTGTCCGATAGTATCTGAGTGTTGGGATGGTCATTATTGTGGATTCGACCAGTAGGACTACAGCCTGCCACTCTGAGAAGAATGCAAAGATATAAGAAAACAACATTTGTTTCTGTCTTCTGACACAAAAAATCATCATCATGTTCTCATTTAGGCCTATAATAAAATTGAGGGAAAAGACACCAAAATGTAGTCTTCCTGGAGAGTCCTCGAATGTGATTGTAATTTATCTCTAATTGAGGCCTATGCAAAAATAATATAACCATTTTGCTTTAATCGTTTCCTTTTACATGTATTGGCATTTTGTTGATATTCAAACTTGATAATATTATAGGCCTTTCCGCTGTAAAAAGACACACACACCAACAAAATAATTGAATTGAATTGAAAAGTTCGTCGAAGGTCTTTATAAGGTTCCAAAAATCTTTTTTCAATAATTAAATAAATGACAGCCTGTGTTTAAATGTTTAAGCGTGGAAGAGTGCAGACCGGTGACATGAAAAGTGAAAAGATTTTAATTGATATCAATGTTTCGACTAGCTTGCTGTAGTTGTCACAAGGAGACAAAATCTCAACTTACGATTGCCCACGAGTTGTGTCGAGAAGGGCACGATGCAGCCGAGCGGTCTGAACAGCGTGCCGATGCCGATGATAGACTTCTGTAGGCTGACCATCATCAGGGCCGAGCTCATCATAGCCGACTTGACGTCCAGGCAGTATTTCTCCTTCAGTTCGCCCATGCTGGAGTTGGCACCCATCATGTTCATTGCGGTGACCGCCGTCAGTGTGGTGACTACGGTCACGATGTCCACAATGAAGAGACTCTGCAGTACATGACCCTGTATTTTGTCACATAGGAAGCATGCCTTTGATTATTTGTTTTTCCTCCTTAAAGGCACTGGACACTCTTGGTAATTACTCAAAATAATTGTTAGCATTAAAGACCTATTGAGTAACAAGCAATGGAGAGCTGTCGATATTATCAAACATTCTGAAAAACGGCTCCCTCTGAAGTAACGTAGTTTTCCAGAAAGAGGTAATTTCTCACACAATTAATACTGCAAGACTTCAGGCCTGAAGTTTTGTTTTACGCATCTAGACGTAGTTGAAGAAAACTTAGCCGGACCCGAAAGAAGATTGTCAAGAAGAGTGTGAGAATAAAAAGGAGTTGAACATTCTTACCAGATTAGCGTAGCCCATGATAGCTTGAGTAAAAGTCAACAGAGGCTTCAGAATCGCTATTTGCAGCACTCCCACTTTCAACCACATGAAGCTCTTTCTGGTAAGCAAAATTAAAAACGAAATCTCCAAAATACCAAGAATAAACTTTGTTTAGGAACAACAGAAAATAATCAACAGAATGGAATCATTATACCAGTTCATGTAGTTGTTGTAGTCGTATGTCCAAAGTGCCGGTATCCGCCGAAAAATGGCACTTTGGCGCTCACTCATGACACCAAAAAGCAGTTCAAAAGAAAGGGATACAAATTATGTAGGGTTTATGTTGAATATCACTGGTCAACATTGACATCAAACAGATGAGTTTTTAAAGCAGTTTTAAAGGATGAAGAACAAGCCTAAACTGTGGTTTCGAAAATGGCATATGTTGGACTAGGTTCAAGTCGGGTCTCATGCTAATCGAGTGCATACACTATTTTGGTTACAGTGAATTAATTAGGCGAACAAGAACCCCACTAATCTTGACCAGTTATTCTGACACTAAACGGTGCTGACGGTACAGTGAGGTGTTGGGGAGGATTGGCGGGGGAGGGGGGGGGGGGTGTAGAATCAAGTGGACACTTGGTGTACTATACCTGGTAAGCCGGACAGGTTTGAAACATCTGAAGCAACACAGCATGGGGACACTGAGCGGGAAGGTGATGTTCTCTGCAGCAAGCTTCACCAACATCTTACGGTGACCCCCGTAGTAATCCACTATCAATACGATGAACTTGAACATAGTGAAGGAATAATACCTGCAATAGATATAGGAGACAATTTGTGAATAATGAATCCATATAGGAAGATGCATGATAAAAATATTCGTCCGAATGGAACCCGAAATGTTTTTCACAATTTTTGCAATGTTGCTCCTTGTAGCAAAATTAGGACCTATTGTGTCAGCTGGGAATTGCAAGCTATTTTTTTTACATATACTATAAATTACGTTAATTTGTATGTTCGCACCATTCACATATGTTGACAAGCTACTGGTGCTGTTGGATCTATTACTAGATTAAATAATGATAAGATGAGTCAGAAACTTACAGGTCCGCCATGGCCAGGCAGAATGTAGACGCCTCTGGAATGAGAATGGCAGGCAGACAACACACAGAAAATACCTGTTTTAAACAAATGTTATACACAAAGTAAGATGCTCTGAATTGGATGTGACAACAATGCAATTTTACAACATGTAAAACTAACGGCCAAATGACATCATTAAATAAGTATGGTTCGAACCCAGACAATGACACAGACTTTCCTCAGACTTGCAAGTTTACAGTGACTAAGTTCATTTCCCCTCAACGTAGGCATGATCTGTTTCTCCGAGTCCGTTGTAATCTATTTATTTTACACACAAACACTGATAAAAGCAGTTTTAATTTTACCGGAAATATGGACAGTATTATGACTGTGTTGAGTCGATGGTTGGCAACTGATGAACGTGGTACCCTGGAAATCGTGAAGTGACAAGCCTCGAGGAAAAGGACGACTGTTGATACACAGGCCAGACAGCTGAAGGTGGTGATCAGGGCATAGATTGGGCTCTGAACCAACTCTGTCAAAGGAATATAATTTCATACAAATATTGGTATCATAATTCTCTATAGAAATGTGGGCCAAACCAAGCCAGTCGAGTATATTCTGGCATCACACTAGTTCTACGGGTGTAGCGGCCGAGGAGCTTAGGGTGGTGGAATTAAGTTCTGTAATTTAAAGATTGTGGGTTCGAATCCTGGCCTTATGCATCTTGACATTTGTGTCCTTGAGTAAAGCACATTGTCATGATTGCTTCTCTCCACCCAGGACTACAAATGGGCACCGGTGAGAGCTAGGGAGTTAGTTTAATGCCAAGATACCGGATGTAAACACAGGCCTGATGAGCCATAGTGGCTTCATTGGGACAGACTATACTTACACTAGGCCTATTAGCTGTCACAGAGACACTTCCATTCACAATTTGTTCATCGTGTGAAAACACGTGAAATTTGTAATGTACATCATTAAAACGTTCACCAAAGTACACCACATTTTAGAGAACCATTTACACAAAAGTAAAACAGAGAGGCATCTTAACAGCATCTTACCTTCGTAAAATGTTTCCTTGGATGAATCGAAGGAGTTGTTACAAATGACGGGTGTGATTCCGAGGAAACTCATCTTGACTTGCGAACGGTGAACCAAAGACCGTCCAGAGATACAACCGCTGAAATAGTGAAGGATCCCGTTCAGTTTCAAACACTTTGACTCTCCAAAAATTTCCAAAAAAGTCTGTGACTTTTTTTCCTGGAATCTTCGCTCACACGCGCTAATATCAGTTGGAAAATGATGTAAAGTCAGTATAGCCTAGATTCTTACAGCCAAAGTCAGGACCTTCAAGTGAAATCTTACATTTTTTCTTCCGTTTATAGACAGAGTGATGATGGTCAATATTCCTCTAACCTGCGATATCATGTAAGCGGTGAAGTAATTTCCTACTCATTTTTATGGATGCCACATTTTTTTTCCATCACAAAACAAACAAGAAATACTTGCATTGGACAAAAGGGATACTTGAGCGGGCTAATAAAAGTGATGAGAAGGTCCTGTTTGAAGAGTGTCAGGAACATAAGGGGGTAGCAAAGCAGTAAAGTCACACTCGTGATATCACTTTGTATTTGTTGAAGTCAATTCGTGTTAACACTTGTTTACAATTTGTGAAGGCCGAGTTGAAGCGATGTAACGCCCGAAATGATGACCTGATGGCGGGTACAAGCTGCTGGGTGTAGGGATGCACCTTCCAAACAGAGACTTAAACCAAAGACTCATTCAGTGTTTTGCTGCTTTATAAAAGTATTTCAAATAGTTTTTGAAATGTTTTCGAATACGATTCACTGTAACCTAAAACAGTAGTCCCGGCCGATTTTCCGCCCAGGTAGTACGCTAGTTTAAAAAGCAGGACAGTTCTGTCCAACTGAGAAGTCTCCAGGATTCCGAAAAATCTACATCGCGGTAGTAGAATATTATAACAAGACAAGTTCTCTAAAGAAAAACACATACCAAGCAACTAGACATACTCATGGTGTTACCCCAAACCAAACAAAAACATTTGTAGTTATACACATGTCCTAAAATAGTACACGTTTCGGGCTACTGCCCAGATAAAACTCGCCAAGTGGTGCGTCCCCTCTGACCGGCGCTTCAAATAAGATAACAAAAACAATCGACAAATCTGACCAAGTCCGAAAAATACCTTGCAGATTACTTAAATAAATACCACTATCTTAACAGGTTTGGGTCAATTTAAAAACGCGATCTTATGACCCCCAAAACTAAAGGTAAATTTTATTTACATGGAAGCCTTTAGCTGCTATAGCAGGCAAAAGTAGTAAACCAACTCATTCACTTCTCAGTCATATCTCTGTTTAATTATCTAACACTTTACAAAATTTCCCAAACTCGGAAGGGAAGAATCGTTTTCTCGATATCATATCATTTCAATTGTATTGCACATATACAACACTTACAATATTTTGTAATCAGTTTTGTTTTCTACAAGTATAATACAAAATTATGTTTAGCACTGTATCCTCAGTGTTTTCGAGTCCTGTGAGATGCGTGTTTTCTTTCATCGAGCGTTGTATAAAATAAGCATGCCAGGCTCTGTGGCATATTTGTAAACATTCAATGTCACGATGTACATGGTATACAGTACTGAGTACACACCGGTCTAAGGGCAAACCAAACACATAATTATTCTTTACCCATGATGACATTATTTACGTCAGTTTAAAAAGGTACAATACAAACAAAATGGCATCATCTACACGGGGTATTTTAAACTTTGAAAAGACAGGGTTGTGTATATGATTGGTTAAAGGCAATGTATACCATTGGTTTTTGGATTGTTTCAATCCTATATAGATGTAGATGTATTATTATAATAAAACTAACATATGAACATTTCATTTTAAAAGTTGAGTTTTTGAGATATCACCAAAAATCCGGAGCAAAAAAAAAAGTCCATGCAGGACGACAATCCCTAATGGGAATAAACAATCTGAGAAACATTACTGACAGTTACGCTTCTCTTGCGTATATAAACTGCTATCTTAAAGGGTGTATGCACTTTTTGTAGGACAAAAAACGCAATGTCCACAGATTGACACTAAACTTACACAGTTTGAAGATAATGATAGTAGAAAGCTTCCCTGAAAATATGACGTGCTGGGGTGCTGTAGTTTTGGGGAAATGAGTAAAACAATGTCATGAAAATAATTTTCGTCTCATGAGACGAAAATTATTTTAAGCATTTACAAACGTATTTTCATGACATTGTTGTACTCATTTCTCAAAAACTACAGCACCTCAGTAAGTAATATTTGAAGCTGATGTGTTATAGGCTTCTAACCCAAAGTTTATTGGCATTTTAATTTTAAGAGTGATTACCAAACATATACCTTCCTTTGAACTAATTGAGGCCAATGATTCGTTCACGGTGATGAGTGGACTATATTAATTGGTATCAAAACGTATGCCTACTAAGAAATCAACAAATTTTACAGAGTGAGAATAAATTAACGACGACTGTTTGGGGATTATAAGGTGCACCAATGCGAACTCCTCAAACTTTTCCTCCACCGTATCAGGCAGAACATCATCCTCATTCTCATGAAGACGAGCAGAGTATATTGTTTAGAACTTAAAGGCAGTGGACACTGTTGGTAATTACTCAAACTAATTAATGGCATAAAACCTTCTTGTCAACGAGTAAAAAACATTGTGAGAAACGGCTCCCTCTGAAATAACGTAGTTTTCGAGAAAGAAGTAATTTTCCACGAATTTGATTCCGAGGCCTCGGATTTAGAGTTTGAGGTCTCGAAATCAAGCATCTGAAAGCACACAACTTTGTGTGACAAGTGTGTTTTTTTCTTTCATTATTATCTCGCAACTTTTACGACCGATTGAGTAAAAGGTATCTCTATGAGATGGACCCAGGGGCCAATTTCATAGAGCCGCTCACAGTGCTTATATTATAACCTTAAATTTTGGTGAGCACAATTGTTTCGTGCTTAAGCAGCTCAACATGTATGTACTTGGTCCCTGTCGGTTCTCTAGACAGTAACATTGACCTTTCAAGCCAAATGATCCCACTAAACAATGACAGGGATCTAGTCTATCTGATAACGTTGCCAGGTAGAAGAACAATTTTCCCTGAAGGCAACACCAATTAATTACAACTGAAATTTCACCCCCCCCCCCCCCCCCCAATCTTTATGCTACAATAGAGCACGGCTCAAAATTAAGTGATTTTAGTTTAGTGTGAGGCCAGTAAACTCACGACTGGACTAAACAATTGCATAATAATATGTCACTGCGTAATACCTTTGTGAGTTGTGTAGACTATGAATCTGATAAACATCTTTCTATTCTCTCCAGTTTCCCCATATTCTAGACCCAGAACACCCTATAATGTTACACTCCATGAGGTTTTACAGACTCTGCTATCACCAGAAATATAAGACTACAGGTTTGGACACAAGGCAGCCCATTTCTTTTTCCCTTTGGTGATTGCTTTACTCCTTTCAAGAATATTTGAAGGCTCAAAGAGACTAGGAAATATTCTTGAAAATCACATGATAAGAATCTGATAAGCCTGTGATAAAAATCAATATATCTATATTTACATATTAACTAGTAGGATAGATGGCCTTAGCTTTCGAACCAGACTGGTCCTTCTTTAAAGGAAACCTTTATTTATATATTAATATAAAATTATAAATAAACTACTATAGGAATGCCGAACAAGCTCTGTATTTATTTCAGGGCGAAAGTTCTTCAGAGGAATCTGCTGACCGTTGTGAAGGGTTGGACAGGGCAGGTTGACTCAAGCTGTAGCCCTGTCAGGAGGCAGTCACTGGCGGACTCATACTCACCCTGCGACTCTAGTACCTTGCCCAGATTGATCCTGGCGGAGGAAAACAAAATTTATGGGAGTTAAAAAAAAAAAATTGATTGGATTTCAATTGAACTCAAAACTAATAGAAAGACTCTGCTAGGGTTGAAACATAAGCTGATTACAAATTAATGTTATAGTTAAAATTAACTAAGCCAAAGGTAAAAATAAAAAGGCACAGACAGCTCCTAAGGAGTGTCGTATTAATAAACTGAACATTAATAAATTCAAAATACATATTTCTAGTAGAAAACAGAGGGTAGAAAGACAAAGGTAATTTAACAATAAATCAGAAAAACATCTGTAACATTACAATATGTGTACATAAAAAACAGCAAGCACAATAATAACTGTGTTTGCCATTTACAGCTACAATAGTAATTTCCAGTTAATTACAATCACATTAAATGACATATCCATAAGTCCCTGACCTGGCATGCCTGAGACATTAATAAATACAAGGAAGATATGAGCATGACAATTATTTCAAGCATATTTTGTTGTATGAAATAGAAAAAGAAACCAAACCTGAAATAGTTACAGAGAATAAACACAAGTTATACTGAAGAAATGCATCTCCAGATTGAATTGACAGAATCATCAGGACAAATTCGTAGTAGTTACAATACAAGCAAAATAGTAAACACGGACAATGATAATGATACTTCAGAAAAGTGTAACAATGTAAGAAGTCAGTGAGGAGGCTGTTCAAATAAGCAGAGGCTTGTGGGGAACAGCCCTACACACAATACAAAAACAACAAAAAACAAAGTAAAAACATAAACAAACAAATGTTCAGATTTATCAATGCAAAAAAATAGATAATAAATTAAAACAATTCCATGACTATAAAAAAAACCACCCAAATAATGGTCATTCAGTAGTGGTGTTTAAAAAAAAGAAGGAAACTTTGATCTACCCACCATGACATATGAGCAGTGGGATCGATATTGACAGCGTCCCTCAGAACTTTCTCAGCCATCTCATACTGTTCCAGGCAGAGAAGTACAGCTCCCAGTCCCTGCATGGTCTTGATGTGGGACGGGTTGATGGCTAGGGCGTTGTCGTAGCAGTTCTTGGCCTCTGGGTACTCCTGGTTGTACTCGTGAACAGCACCACGCTGTATCAAACAAATAGCAAAAATGAAGTCCGTTCCGAAACTCCTCTTAAAGATCATAATTACTATCAAACAAAAATATTTCATAGATTGTATCCACACCCCTTCAAAGGGACCAACAATAAAAGAAAATACATACAACTTGTTTTTACCCATACATCGATGTGTATTAAGCACTATATATTCAGTACTTTCCTGAGTTCTGTGGAAAAAAAAACACAGGCAGACCACTCAGTTGGGATTTGAACCCACAACCTTTGCATTGCTAGAGCAGATTTCTTACCACTAGACCACTGAGCTATCCTGGTGGCTGGAGGAAAGTACTGAGTATACAGTGCCTAGTACACATCAGTGTGTGGATAAAAACAATTTATAATCTTTACAGACCAATTTAAAAAACTTCTAATAACACATCTCTTCCCTGTTTAAGCTTTTCTCTTTTTCTCATGCTTTTCAAACATTGTGTATTTTCAGTTTTTGTAAGCGCTGTGATATAGTTTTCTATGGGGAGCGTTTCTAAATACCTGTTATTATTATTATTATTATTACTATTATTATACAAAACTAACATCTATCAGATTTACATATCAAAAATACAGTAAGCAATATGACATGAAATGCAGGTAAAAAGGTTATTGATAATACAGCACAGCACAATATGGTTTATTTGTTTGACTAGAATCGATGATAGGTAAAAAGGAACTGCAGATGTACATCAAGAAGACAAACTTTTTATGGGGTTGAGAGAAACAAATAAAAGTAAAGTATACGTACCACAGAGAGTATGTGATGAGACATAGGGAAGAGCAGTGTAGCTTCTTGGATGCAGTTCTTGGCCTCATTGGACTTATCCAGACTCAGATAAAACTCGGCTAAAATTCAAAGCAAAATGTTCCCATTTTGGGTGGGCAGGATTGAACGTACAAATTCTATCAACATAAAATACAATCAATGATATGCAAATAGCCATAGAACTGATAAAGCTTTCATGAAAAGTCAACCCCATTGTTATATAAAGAGCACTGCTACAAAGAGGTTCTGCTTATAAAGAGTACATTCTGAAGTTCTGAATCTCATTGCTGATTTGCGTTTCTTTGTTTTGCTGTCCTGTTATAACGGGTGTCGACTGCTTACAATATCAAGACAGACTCCAATGTGAAACCAAATATACTCTATTGTACACTAAATTGGTTTTTTAATATAACCTAATGATATAACAACTTTTAAATTTGAACTACAATACAAAATTCTATTCTTAAAAACTCAATCAATGAGCCCCCCCCCCCCCCCAAAAAATATAAATAAATATATATATATATCAAAAACAGCAGCGGAGATTACTTTCCTCCGACAGTCACTCACCAATTTCCATCCAGATCTGGGCCTGCATCATCCAGATTTGTTGAGAGCGTCCGTGCTTCGGGATGGAACTCCCTTCGGAAGACGCTATTTCAGAGAGGGCGTGCTCCACGCGGGACGCAGCAATGGAATTGTGAATGGAGCCTGGAATGGAGAAAACCACGTCAAGGAGATTTAACAAAACTGACAGTTCTTCAATTCAAGAGTGTGAGGATATTTGCTATTTGCTCTGAAATAAGACACAGGCAGGGAAAAAAGACTTGTCAGAAATGAAAGCCATATATATAATGACGCCCACGACAGAGATTTGATTTATCAGTTTTTTTCAAAGTCATAGTAAAGACATGTGCAAGTCAAGTTACCGAGTATATATACAAATAATGCCAAAACACCTTTTTGTATTTGTAATTCAATGAACCAATGCATCAAGTACAAGCCAGCCATTAAAAAGGCCAGATAAATAGAACTAAACAGCAGTACGTATCCTACCACCAACCCTTGAACTTCCAGATTGAACCAATGTTAAGGGTGGGTTGCAGGATGAAATAGAGTGAGGTGAAGAAAATGGGTTAAGTATGTCATCAAAATGCATTATGAAGAGGATCTGAAACAGAGTGTACTGGTCCCAATTTCATAAAGCTATTAGGTATAAAAATCTGCTTGGAACATTTCTTGGATAAGCAAAAAAATAACAGGGTACCAGTCGCATCAATGGTAACTGTATGGTGTTCTGGCTGGTAACCACTATTTGCTTAGCAAATGTTTTTAGTGCTAAGCAAGTTTTTGAAATATCAGGGTCCATGGGTCCAATTTGTTCTGCTGCTAAGAAAACTTATTTTGCTTTGAGAGAAAACAAAAAGTGCTGGTTGCAACAACGTTATTTCCATGGTATTTTGGCCAGTGACGTTTCAAAGGACACCAAGGCAATGACCAGGGGCCACGGAGGCAATTGCCTCCATGATGTATCAGACTCTAAAATGTAAGTTAAATGTTCACCATGCATCCCAAACCCTATCAATTTCAAATCATGCACATAAATAACGGGGAGAGTATACAACTTCTAAAAAGTGGGAACAAGGAAGTGAGGGTCTCCATGAAACCAGAGCAAGGCGAGGTGACATAACAACTCAAAGACATGGTGGCTGAGGGTGTTTTCTTTTAAGGTGATGACTTACTTGTACTTTTTTTCCATGTACTTACTTCCCCCCATGGTGTTAAGAGAGAAGTGTTTACTGCTATAGAGGAAATAAGAAATGCATCAATCTTGGACTTGAAGAAAATTCAAATACTTCTTATAAGGATTGCTTTTTAAAATCATAGCTTACTGTTTGTATAATTTGTTTTTACCCTTTCACCGATGTAATATAATATCGGGTCTAAGAACCTAATTTCTATTTACACTTTATGCTTAGATGTATTAGGACGAACGAATGATGCTTTTCTAATCTTGCAATGTAACAAAAAACAATGTGGCTGAAACAAACAGCATTTCAGACATTTTTTATTTCAAATATTTTTTATGCACAATAAGAATCAGAATCGACTTTAAACCTAGCTACATTAAGAAATCTTGCCGTTTTCCCCTAACCAAATGCAATTGAGAAATATAGATTAAAAGTTGACCTGACTTTTACTCGGCAAGTCTGCTTGTTTGTTTGTTTGTTAGTTTGTTTAGATGATCTTCCCGTCAAGGGAACTTTGCAAACTCCCAAAAGGGGATATAAACACCAAGCTGGCAACAGCCAATCTCTCTCATTACAATCATTGGCATTTCATTTGTTTCAAACAGCTTTTCAGTAGTTTGTTTCTTTCTTTTGTTTCCCTTTGTTCCCTCTTCCCTATGTTTCTGTGTTCTTCTTTTCATGTGCTTTGAGCACCTTATTAGGTGGATATATGCGCAATATAAATTTCCTTATTATATGGTTCAACATCTATTTGCTTGTTGCAAAGTTTTTGTGCTGCTGTCGTATGTCCGTAGTTTTTATTTAAAGTTTGCTGTTTTTGTAGTGTGTTTGTAGTTGCTGGACACCTCTGAAAAACAGTGTTTCACTGAGAGGTTTCCTCAGGGTAAATAAGAAGTAAATAAATAAACATCTATGATGATTATGAATTGCACAAATCAAGAAATTGTGATTCAGTAACTAGACGACAATACTTAATCTAGTCAGTGTGAAGTTAGCAGTTTGCTTGCCTTTATAAAACATGTCCTGTACATGGTCTATAGTTGTTCTAACCCAATCCAAAGCAAACACTCATTGCATATTCAACAACTGCCAATGTACAGATGTACCCTTATCTTGTTCGATCTGTTTGGTCAAACAGTATTCTGTGTAAATAACTACCTCCTATCCAAAGTGCAAGCCCTGTGTTGAATCGATTCTCTCAATCTCTTGACATCATTGATCACTTTGATCTTGTAAAACAAATAATGGAGGACTCTTAAAATACATGAAGTTTGTAAACTGCCCTGAAGGTGAACTATCTTATGGCCACGCTGCGTCGGTAAAAAAAATGATACCCATGCCTTCATCCTTACGGACTGTGAAGGGGGAAAACCCTATTTCAGCCCCAAGAGTAGGTGACAGCGTGCCCCTGGTTACAGTTGATTTGGATTAAGTGTAGCCCTGATTATGAAGTGGCTGAACAGCCCTATGAGTTGGCCGATCTCTCATAAAATATATTTATATATAAAAAACAATTGCAAGACAAATTTATCAAGTTGAGCAGAATCGATCATAAGCAATGTGCATTAGGCCACAGTGTTTTGTTTTTTGTTACTTGTCACTGCCTACAAGAATATAGAGTTTAGACCCTGCATGGTCAATTTTTTTTGTTATTCATTACTTACAGAAGAAATACATGTGAAATTATAATGAAAAGGTCCCCAAATAAAAGTCACCCTAACAAAATTGTAGTCATCTACAGGTAGCAAGCATCATTTTTAAATATGGGAAACATGTCCATTTAAAGCCAGACAAGTATTTTGACATGTCTAAAATATAACTAAAAGTTGTCAGAGCTTGAGATGACTTGATACTAAAAGTAATTATTGTTTTCATTTTATTTATTCTGGTCGGAGTGAAGCCGAGCACTCTCAGAAAAGCAAACTTAACCACAGACCAGGGCTGATTCTTTGCTCACGGTGTAAGCAGAGCCATGAAATTGGGCCTAGTTTGAAGCAAAGTTAATAATCAGAGATAATAGTAACTTTAGGGGTGGTCCACCATTTCAAATAATCATATCTTGTACTTTGGGCAGCCAACACCTATGAACAGGACTCTACATAGACACTGTGTTTATTCGCAGATAATCTAAAAGCCATCACAGATTAAGTGCAGTGACTGGCTTCGCCAACACTTTATTGTCATGATTTGTTACAAAAGAAACAACCCAGTTACGTTCCTATTGGACCATTGCCCCTACAATCCTATCCCAAGTTTAAAGGGGGACAATAGGCCTTTATTTTGCTACTGTAACCATAGTCATGTTTCCTGTGTGTTTAACAACCATGACTGTTGATTTTCATTATCCTAAAAAGAGGGCAGGCTATTTGTTTGCCCTTTTTAAGTTCTGGTTCATTTAGGCTAGCTATAATCGAATTGGTGATTACTGTCGCTAAGGGTGCTACTCAGGATGTCCTATACTTCAAGTGACCCCTTGCATGCACGTCACACGCTGCGACTGTGCCACGCTCACCATGGTGCTACTAAGGATGTCCTATACTTCAAGTGACCCCTTGCATGCACGTCACACGCTGCGACTGTGCCACGCTCACCATGGTGCTACTAAGGATGTCCTATACTTCAAGTGACCCCTTGCATGCACGTCACACGCTGCGACTGTGCCACGCTCACCATGTTGGTGGGCAATAAGTTTTCATGTAAACGCTTGCCTAAAATGCGCACTTCACTGAATAACGCACATTGACATTGCCCACCAGTATGGCGCATCCAAGATTATTTACGTCAGGTGAATTGGGACAATACATGATGATGCAGAAAGCTAGCAGTAGCTGTAGCTGTAACTGCCAACTCGGACACAGCCTTACTTGGGCCCTTCTTAGGCCGTGTCCAAAACCGCGACTTCAGCTACAGCTACGGCTAGATCAGCGCGTCTGCCAGTGTTGAAGAATAGGCAGATGCGAGCGATCTAGCCGTAGCTGTAGCCGAAGTCACCGTTTCGGACACGGCCTCAGCTTGAGTTCAAGCTTAGGCTACAACATTTGTTTTGAAAATACAAACTTTGGGAGCGGGGCTTCAGACAGGCAGGCAGATGAAGTCAAAGGCTAAGCCCAAGGCGTGGTTTCAAAAAGGGCCTAAAAGCTGTTTCAAAATAAGCAACTGTGGCTACCTTTAGCAACAACCGCAGCTGCTCATTTAGACCAGCCATGGATTTGGATGAGGAAAAAAATGCTCAAGTTTTAGAGGTCCTCCATGCAAGTTTTTGAATATGTTGGATATGAGGGGTTAACACATGTGAATACTTTTAAAAATCTTTATGTACACCTTTTCATTAAACCAACTCAGCAAACAAGTTCTTGAAACAATTGTTTGATGAAGATGCGCAATCTTAGTTTACAGAACGCTGGATTATTTAAGTGTCTTGGGCAAGGTAGGGGCGAGATTGTAAAAAAAAACAAAAAACAAGATCTATACAAAAAATCATGATAAACGATTGGCAGAGTCCCCCTTATTGTGCAGGTGGCAAAAGTTAGGAATAAATACAGACTCACATTACAACGAATAGACATATTGAAGATTGGGCCCAACAGGGTTACATGTAAATGGTGTTTGAAGCTTTGCATGGTGTGGAGAATAAGAGCAACTATAAATATAAATATTAATAGTAAACTTGCCGGTACAACCATATGGGTAATAACTCATTTGAAGGAGTGGTGGCTCTGAAAAGCGCCGGTTTGGTCGCGACATTTCGAACAGTATACTCTGCTCGTCTTCAGGGGAAGACGAGCAGAGTATACAGGGCTACATGTAGGTCTTATTTCCTTGAATGGCAAGTTAACTTCTTCTTTCATGAGGACAGCTAAAGACATATGAAAACAATCTCTTCTGATTCGGCCCATAGGCTCTACACTTGATTTGTTGTTACCGATTGAAGATTAAACACATCTTGTCACTTGGTTAATCCCTGTCCCTTAATGTTATTCTGATGTGACATGCAACTTACCCGAGTCCCTGTCACTGTACTCTGACAGATGTATCTGGGCTGCACTCCTCTTGTCACTATAAGCTCTGTCCGTACGCCCTGCACCATGACTTGATTCATCACTTTGTAGGAAAAAAAATCAGAACTGTTTGATATGTTTGACAGTACATCTGATAATTTAGGGCCTCATTACATTAAAAGTCTATCAAAACAGAGAACAATCATTAACAGAGAACAATCATTAACAAAACAATGTAAAGTAAAATAATGAAAAGGACTGAAATGATAATGTAGCAAGGAATTATCAAAAGCCTTACATTATCAATCAATCAATCAAACGTAATTTGTATAGCGCCTAAATCAAATGCGCTGAGGCACAGAAGAAATAAAAAGTCATTTATTTATTTTATGATTTTTATTTATTTTTAATCTTCGGACATAATTCTTTGTTGGCAGGGGCCGTCCAGGGTAAGGCAAAAGTTTTAAAAACTGTCATCACAGCGATGTGCCCTCCCAGACCCCTCCTACAAAAAACATACATGTTACAAAAATACAGAAAATAAAAGCATGAATTTCAAAAATGTAGATAATAACATATAAAAGTACATTGATGGTAGGCCTCCTGAAACAAGTGGGCTTTCAGAAGTGCCTTGAATGTGTTGAGTGATGTTGTGTCCCTGATGTGATTGGGAAGTTTATTCCAGAAGGCTCTATCAGCAAAAGTGATGTGACTTGTTCTTGGAACTACAAAGTATGGTGAACAGGAGCTGTTAGACCGAAGGAGTCTCCGTTCAGCCCCAACACCATTACATTGAACTAGCATAATTAACCAAAGTTGAAACCACTGTGGAGCATTGCAGTTTGTTGTGTTGCTGTTTTTTTTTGCTGTAACAAAAACCCCAGTTCTGTATCCAACTCCATGTCCATGAACATGAACAAGATCTAACAATTTGTTCACCCCTTTAAAGACCAACAATTACTGTAGAGGCTGCAACCAAAATATCTCGTACCTAGCTTTTTGTTTTCTACAGGCAGACACAATAAACTCTGACTTTAGACAAAGGTCTGAAATTTCTCATCCCTGATAAAGTGTTTACAGACGGATGTATTTTGTTTTGATCTCTATGGAACGAACTCCCCCCTAAACTCAGACAAATCACTACATGCACCTATTCCAGCTTCAAAACCCATTTGTGCTTAACTATACTCTTAGCAATCTGGCTTTGGCATCTCTCCTGCGCCAGGAGTGTCTTTTAGACAGACATGGCGCATTATAAATAGCCACTATTATTATTATTATAATTACTATTATTTCCTACTTTTGTGAAGCTTCAAAGGTTCCTTTCCACGTAGACAGCATTGTTTTACATGTCATCAACGCTTCCTCAGGGCCGATCTGTAATTCCTCCAGTTTAACCTTAGTGAAGAGCAGGCTAAACAGAGAAAGACACGACAAGGTTAGACTACTACAGACCCATAGAACGGGGCTAAACTGCATAAGGCAACTAAAGGTATCATACAGGATTGGTAAGGATAAGAAACACCATTGTCTTACTTTGGTCTGAAAGTTTACTAATTCAGAAGTTCATACTAGAAGCTGAACCATTTTTTTCTGTGACATATTTTAAATTAAATAATATTGGAGGAAAATGTAACTGAAAATCCCCTATAATGCAAACAGCTCCCAGGGCTTGAAATTTGAGGAAACATTTACAAGACCACAGGGCTTGCAGCTTGGAATTTTTACTGGACCGCAATTTTTTTCACAAGATCAGATTTAAAATGACAACACAGTTTTAACATAAACTATATTGTGGGTAAAAACCAAAATTAATATTCTTTATCCCCGATGCAAATTTAACATCTATTATATCGTTGCGGTACCCGCTGCCAAAACATAGGATTCGAACTGCCTCTAGCTGCCGGGCAACCTCGGTAGTCTAGTTGGTAAGACACTGCTCTAGAATTGCAAGGGTCGTGGGTTCGAATCCCACCCGAGTAACATGCCTGTGATATTTTTTCACAGGACTCGGGAAAGTACTGAGTATACAGTGCTAACACACATCGGTGTATGGGTAAAAACCAAAATTAATATTCTTTATCCCCGATGAAAATTTAACATCTATTATATTGTTGTTGTTGTTGTTTTTTGAGAAGAAAAAGACTGTTGCATTGGCCTTATGGGTTTCAAGTAGACTTTGGTACTCAACATAATTGAAAGATGTTTATCAGAATCAAAATTTAATTGAGAAAAATGTTGTTTAATTAAGATTGAAAATCATAAAAACTGCCAGACTTGCCAAGTTGTGAGTTTACTGGCCTGTCACTAAATTCACCGGCCATGGACCTGTGGTACAGTGTGAAATTCAAGCCCTGGCTCTCTAATACCAATTTAAAACAAAGACGAGAAGAACAGAACTCCTGCATTTACAGACACATTTCTCTAGAAACCTACTTGATGTTGTCAGGAAGCTGGTGACAGGCCATCTCCATTAAGTCCAGTGCTTCTCTATACTGTTTCTGGGATGATAGTAGGAGGGCAAGCAAGTGTAACGATGGAATGTGGTCACCGTTTAGTCTCAGAGACTCTTGTACCTTCAGAAGGGCTTCTGGAATCTAAATATAGAAGATTGCAACTTATAGATGTGAACATTGCAGTAAAGATGACTTTTGCTGTTACACCAATGTGTGATAAGCACTGTTGGTTGGTCAGGTCAGTCAAGTCAGTTAGGTCAATCAGATAAATCAGGTTGGTCAGTCAGTTTGATCAGTCAGATCACTCAGGTCAGTCACTCTGGTCGGTCAGATCAGTCAGTCAGGTCTGTCCGGTCAGTCAGGCTGGTAGGTTGGTCATGTCAGTCATGTCAGTCAGGTCGGTCAGTCCGTTCAGTCCGACCAATCAAATCATCCGCAGGTCAGGCAGGTTGGTCATGTCGGTCAGGTCAGCAGGTCAGTCAGGTGGGTCAGTCAGGTCAGTTAGGTCAGTCAGTCAGTTAGGTTGGTCAGGGCAGTCAGGTTGGTCAGGTTAGCAGGTGGAAATGTCAATCAGGTCAGTCAGGTCGGTCGGGTCAGCAGGTT
The DNA here is from genome assembly GCF_902459465.1 of Asterias rubens. NCBI lineage: Eukaryota > Metazoa > Echinodermata > Asteroidea > Forcipulatida > Asteriidae > Asterias > Asterias rubens. Next base: position 21,915,862 of record NC_047062.1, on the reverse strand, counting down.
GGCCAGGTCGGTCATGTCAGTCATGGCCATCAAGTCAGTCAGTCAGTAAGGTCAGTCAGGTTGGTAAGGTCAATCAGGTAAGCAGGTTGACAGGTCATTCAGGTTGGTCGGGTCAGCAGGTTGGTCAGGTCGGTCATGTCAGTCATGGCCATCAAGTCAGTCAGTCAGTAAGGTCAGTCAGGTTGGTAAGGTCAATCAGGTAAGCAGGTTGACAGGTCATTCAGGTTGGTCATGTCGGTTAGGTCGATCTTGCATTGAACATTAAACACAAATCATTAAACTGCCCATAAATAGTTGAAAGATAGTTTAGTTCAATACCTGTCTAGAAATGGCTAATTGCATAGCGATGTGGAATAGAACTAGATGATCGTTACTATCCAGTGAGTGGGACTTATTCAGTGCCGTCAGAGACTTCTTCTGAAGTTCTTGTCTCAAGGTGTGGATTGTTGCTGTAACAAGAATGTAAACATCACTGATTAAAATGACTAACTGTCAAAATATTTTATTTTTAAATTTGTAGACAAAACTGACTAGCACAAAGAACTTTGTACAGCACGTTACAGTTTTAAATGGCTGCTTACCTTCGTTGGCTTTTAAGGCATAGCCTATGCCAAGCCACATGTAGCTCCTTGCACTAAACATCCCACTGTCACCAAGTGCAACAGCCTTCTCAGCAAACTCTATCCCTTCAGTTATCTACATTGAAACCAAATGTACAGAACTTAGAGCAAGATTGTCATTCTGATACATTAAAGTCAGACACATTCTTTTCTGGTTTATAAAAACTCAAAGAGCTTGAAGGAAACAGCAACATAACATTTTCAGCGGCGAAATTTCCACATGTTAGTTTGATTGTACACATCTACATTTATATAGGATTAAAGGCAGTGGACACTATTAGTAGTTACGTAAAATAATTACTAGCATAAAACATTACTTGGTAGCAAGTAATGGGGAGAGGTTGATAGTACAAAACATTGCGAGAAACGGCTCCCTCTGAAGTAACGTCGTTTTCGAGAAAGAAGTAATTTTCCACGAACTTGATTTCGAGACCTCAGATTTAGAAACCTTCGTGTGACAAGGGTGGTTTTTCTTTCATTATTATCTCGCAACGTTCATGACCGATTGGGCTAAAATTTTCACAGATTTGTAATTTTTATGCATATGTTGAGATACACCAAGTGAGAAGACTGGTCTTTGACAATTACCAATAGTGTCCAGTGTCTTTAAAACAATCAAACTTCTCAAAAAAACCAAAGGTATTCTTTGCCTTGAATCTCTTACCATATTGAGTTTTTCTAAGCAGAGTTTAGCAGCTTGCAGTAGCACCGATACATTCTGGGGTTCCATCTTCACACATTCACGCAGTACCAGCAGGCCTCTGGAATTCTACAACAGCAAAACAACCAAAACAAAAAAATATAAAAAACGGTTTCTTCAAAAATATATTTTAACTTTCAATACTAAGCCGCCAGTAAAACTAAAAATGCTGGACAAAACTTGAAGGAACCTAGAAAACCATAGCCTAAAGAATTCAAATATTAGCGATAACTTGCGACTAAGCAAGCCATTGCACCAGACATTCAAATCTAACTGACAAGTGGCTATTTGAAGATTCAAAACAGCCATTTATTTTATTGATTTAATCACTGCCAATGAACAAAAATGAGCACCTAAATAGAAATTTGGTGTTTAACAATCAAGTCTCACTTTGGTGCCACATTGTTAGTAAAACCATACTAGGGAAGGAACAATCTAACTCACCCTTCCAGCACTGATTAGAGCCAATGCAAACTGGTGCCACATTGTTAGTAAAACCATACTAGGGAAGGAACAATCTAACTCACCCTTCCAGCACTGATTAGAGCCAATGCAAACTGGTGCCACATTGTTAGTAAAACCATACTAGGGAAGGAACAATCTAACTCACCCTTCCAGCACTGATTAGAGCCAATGCAAACTGGTGCCACATTGTTAGTAAAACCATACTAGGGAAGGAACAATCTAACTCACCCTTCCAGCACTGATTAGAGCCAATGCAAACTGGTGCCACATTGTTAGTAAAACCATACTAGGGAAGGAACAATCTAACTCACCCTTCCAGCACTGATTAGAGCCAATGCAAACTGGTGCCACATTGTTAGTAAAACCATACTAGGGAAGGAACAATCTAACTCACCCTTCCAGCACTGATTAGAGCCTATGCAAACTGGTGCCACATTGTCAGTAAAACCATACTAGGGAAGGAACAATCTAACTCACCCTTCCAGCACTGATTAGAGCCAATGCAAACTGGTGCCACATGTGGAACTCACGACAGGAAAATTTCATTGTTCCGTCCAAAACCTGGTGTAAAACAAAATATCTATCAGATCAGACCATGGCCCAATTTCATAGCGCTGCTTAACAGTAAGCAAATTTGCGTGCTTATAGCAGAAAAATTTGCTTAAGCCTTAGCGTATATCACAGGTTAGCAGAAAAATTGGGCGGCCATATTGCGTGCTTACCGTGGATTTGCATTGTGACATCATTTATTTTCGTTCGGTAAGCACCGGAAGGTTAACATTTTTGTGTGCTTACGGTTAGCGGCGCTATGAAATAGAAACTGCACAGTAAGCACAAAATCGGCCGCTAAGCAGCGCTATGAAATTGGGCCCTGTGGCTGATCACAAAGAGCTAAGATTGTTCTTAACTGTGCATCAATATAAATGTCTCAGCAAATTGTGACCTAACAAATACAACTCACTATGGTAGTATTGTGATTTGAGAACTCATCTTTGTGAAATCAAACCCGGGAATCGATTTTTAAAAAGCGTGACATAACAGTTTGTTTAGCAGCTAGGATTGGTTGGCATTTCACTTTTTCTTCTCTCAAAAATGCTACCATCTTTTGAATTTAAATTTTCATAGGGGGTTATTGTATATAATTATCTACATTTATATAGTGTACAAGTTCAGATCCTGCGGAAGTCTGCTAATGAGCCACCCAATATCTACTCTCTACTCCCCATCTCACTGCCGGCGCAGACAAGGTCGTCAGCGCCTTCTATACGCAGAGTACATCGCAAGATTAGTGTCACATGATGTCCTGCTCTCCCCGCTGGAGATCAGGAGACTAGGACACGACAGGATGGAATAGGAACAAGTTGTGTCCGCCTGCTGTACAGCCGACTGAAGATAATAGTGTAAAATCAATCGTACGGTTCTAAAAACCAAAGGTACACGTTTCTTTAAAAACGGGCACTCAAAACAAGAGGAAATCAGTATAGACACTGCATGTCTGTTTCTTACATCTGCAAGCATGTTGTACTGGACCCTCCTTGAAAGTGTTATGGCAAGTAAGTCATAGACGGCAGTAGCATGAAGAAACGTGTGCTCTCTACTCTGAGAATGCTCTTTAGAACGACTCAAGACAACATCCCGATTGACCTGAAGAAAAAGGTGAAGAAGAACCAATAAAGGTCTTTAGTACCTTGATATCTTTGGACATAACAGAAATACATCCATTTCAAGGTTCTACTTCTCAACTATAATAACAATAATAATAATAAAAAAAACAGTCTTATATAGCGCATATCACCGTGAGGTCCCTATGCGCTATAAAAGGAAATCAACAATTATTGTACAAAGTAAACAGTACTAAAAACTAAAATCAGAACTAAAACTTTAAAATCAATTCTAGCCCGTATTGGTAGCCAATGTAGATCCTTAAGAATGGGTGTGATGGATTCCCGAGTGCGAGTTCTGGTGACAAGTCTGTATTTTGTATACGTTGTAATCTGGCAATCTGAGTTCAATACATGGCACATCTCCTAGATACATTGTACATGCTGGACCATCTCTTTTGAAAGCTCTTCCACTGCAGTGAACCTCAGACAAGTAGACACTCTCCTCCAGCTTTAGAGCTAACTTGACATCACACTTGGTCAGTCTTGGCTTTATAGGCCTTCTCACACAAACCATTTTTTTAATGTGCAACTTGAAGGCAACCAACTGCAGTGCAACCAACTGCTACCACTTTGATAGCATTCTTTAAACAGTGTATTTCAGTCCCCAAGACAAATGCATGAATATTGAAATGTGAACGGCTTTTCTTCTTGGAGATTGCCTGAAACTGGTTGCCAGTAAATTGCCTTGTGTGACATGGCCCCAAGTACCCTCAATAGCAGAGATCATTTTCTATGGGCCAGGAGTGTCTTTCTGACAGACGTGGCACACTACAAATGTCCGTTGTTATAATATACCTGAAGTTCACTGATGAGTAGCAACAGCAACGCTTCTTCCTCCACACTCTTGGGTATAAACAGGCTGTATAGTAACAAAATCAAAACCAATTTTAAATTACTTCCTGAATACCTCTCTACCTCCAGACCACCAAACTTTTTTGTGTTTTTTTAAAGCAAAAGTTTTCTGTTAGATTATCAACAACCAATACAATCGAAAACCTGCACGCCAAAGAGACATTTTAGTATTCCTGAAACTTTTGAAAAGTTATAGAAATAGGAAGTTTTCAGAATAGTTGTCAACCTCATAAGTAAAATCGCTTGTTTGAAAGATCCATTGAGAGTAAGTACAGAGGAAGAGCTCTGTATATTTTTTCCCAGAAATGTTAACCACTCAAAGTGGACAAAAGCGTCAGATAAAAGTTATAGAATGATCATTAGAATGACGAGAATTGTTTGGACTGACGGGAAGCAGGTTCTACGAGGCAGAGGAGATTCATCCTATCAATCAATCAAGACTGACATTGCATAAACAAAGCCAAGCAATTAGTGTCAAAAACAGTTAGTCATTCAGTGCAGGCCACACAATGCAGCAAGCTATATGGTTAATTTGAATGTATCCTCAATCAGGCAGATGTCATAAATGGGCAGGTAAGCAGGTGTTGCAAATGGGCAAGTGTTGTAAACGGGCAGTTGTTTCCATTTAGGCAAGTGTTGTTAATGAGCAGGTGTTTCAATTTAACATGGTGTTGTAAATGGGCAGTTGTTTCCATTTGGGCAGATGTTGTAAATGGGCAGTTGTTTTCATATAAGCAGGTGTTGTAAATGGGCAGTTGTTTTCCATTCGGGCAGATGTTGTAAATGATAAATGTTAGACTGAAATATCTTTGGCTGCGGCTGTGTAGGTCATCCTTCTGCCTACACTTCAGCCCTGCTGTAGAAGCCAATGAGCCTAAGTTACAGCCAAAGACACTAGATTTCCATTGGCCTCTCAACAGCTTCTGTTCTGTCCATATGGGAGTTAAAGTCCATGATTTCCTAGATCCTATAGGGTTGATTTTAAAAATGAGATGAGGCCTAATTATAGAGGTCTTTTATCAACAGAATTGTCAGTTATGCTGATCTTTGTGGGTTACCTTACTTCACAGAGCGTCAGAAAAGCATTTCGTTCATTTTCACATTTTTTTGGGGAGCCAAAAGCCATTCCAATACTACCGCTTCTAATCAACATAAAGCAGGATTTGGAATTTTGCATGGTGGAAGTATATGTGAAGTTTGTGTAAATCTCTTTCTCAAAATGAAGCAATGTACACATTTATTTCTTCTTTTGGGGAGCGGAGAGGGAGGGTAGATACCACTGGGGCATCCCCTGTGTGTGCCAGACTATATTTCTACCCAATTGAAGTTGAGTGCAGACTCATGTTACAGCATAAGCAGTGCTGGACAGACTATCAGAGCAGTATATTAACATGAACGCTAATGCTTAGAACGACAACTAATGCTTAGTGTGATATATCTCAATGTTAAAAAGAGTCAAGGTATCCAACCACCAAATAGTTTACAAGAGAGTTAAAAATAGACGGGACCCTTAAAGCATGAGGACAACATTGGTAATTGTCGAAGACCTGGGCTCAGTTTCATAGAGCTGCTTAAGCACAAAAAGTAGCTTAGAACAACATAATTGTGCTCACCAGAATAAGGTTAGATAAGAGTATGACAAATGTTCAACTTGTAACTGGCATTCTGCTTATTTCTGCTTAGCAGACAAAAGCTGTAGAATTTGGCTCAGTACCCATTATATAGATGAAATAACAAACCTGTTAAAATTATTGAGTCACAAGGAAAATAGTGGAAAACCTCTGATATGTTTTCACTGTTTTCAAACAACGAGTCTTAGTCTTGCAAGATCAAAACTAATTGTTTCACTGATTTCTCAAAAGCTGTTGCATTTCAAGTAAACCAAATTTCAGGGAATTTTTCCATTCCACCATGACCATCATTACGCTGGCCCAGTGATTACTAATTTGTTTCGATCTTACCAATGTTGTGCACACCCTTTATAAGAGGAAAAAAATGTATAGACCGTATTGAATATAACGTCACCGTTTAAATATCTGCCCTACAAGATGGCGTCTGTGAGCGTGTGCGTGTGTGTGTGCGTGCTTGTGCCGTAGAAATCAAACCGGGAATGCTGCGTGTTGCGTGTTTCTTTGACGTACGCGTTTAGACACGCATACGGTTTGCCCTACAAGATGGCGACTTTCAAAGCAAAAAGGGTTTATTCAATACGGTCTATTGTGAATGCTTCTGGGCCTGACACTAAACAAGAAGGAAGTACTTTTAAATTTCAAAAATCAAATCAAAGTAATCTTGAAGCACTAGTCTTGAATTGAGTGACAAAAAAGTGCTGTATACACCAAGTTGGTGTGTGTTCAACCTTAAGACTGAAGTGTTCAAGCATCATGCTAGAAACTGTTTCATTTATAAAAAGGAAAATATTAAGACTTGATAAATTTTCCTCAAATGACATACACGTGTCAAATAAGATTGAAAGATCAAAACATAAAAAGGTGGACTTAAAATATGAGGTGGCACAATAGCCTCAACCGAACTTTTTCAAACAGGAATCGAACTTGAAATATAAGTCCATACAAAAACAAGCGATAATGCACAAAAAAGCAGACAAGCAGTGGAACATTCAATCAAACACTGTTATTATAAATAGCACCACCACCAGCACCAGCAACAAACCAAGAGGTGAAGGGGGTTTTCATAACCCACTAAGGGGAAACTTACAGATCATCAGGACAGTGGCTGGGACGGCTGCAAACATGGGAGAGATAGGGTTACAAACCTTCATTTAAACTACATCAGGGATGAGATTGGATGAGAACATTCCTGGAAAATGAATTGCGTGTCTGGGTCCCCCTTAATCTAGGGACATAACCTCTCAGATGTTACAATATACCGATCCATTAAGCTCCGCCCCATTGCGTATTGACCAATCACAACGCAACGAAGGTCTGACAAATAAGGTCCGACATGCATGCGCATATCTTGGCGCGCGCGGCAGAGTTGTGCAGAAAGGCATTGGAGAGCCCCACTTGTTCTTGCTCACACGTGCGTCGTGGGCGGAGCCTACTGGATCGGTCTATTCAGGAGGTTTACAGGGGTGCGTTTTGGCGACTGTAACCAATAGCTGTTTCAGTCACTGGCCAGTCATTAACCAATGGCCAATTCAACCAAAATGCATCCCTTACTCTGTCAGGCATAATATTTGGACCTTGTGCGGTGTGTTTTGGGTGTCAATAACTATTAGGGTCATTGGCCAATGATTAACTAACGGCCAATTCAACCGGAACATTTATTGGATATGAACGCCAAAACGTAGTAATGGTGTAAGCTTTCATAGACTTTTCAGGCTATTTAATCCAAATTTTTCTTATATTTCAGACTGAAGTTGAAAGAATACCATGACTGCTCTGTGCATCACCAGAAATGCATAACTACAGATTTTTGGACACAATGCAGACTATTTGTTTCTCCCTTTGGTGATTGCTTTACTTCTTTCAAGAAAACTTGAAGGCTCAAGGAGGTTTGAGGGAATCCTGAAATCAGAAACATCCTGAGAAATTGCATGCCTGTTACATTCTTTTCTCTGTCTCAAGTCGTCAAAGACAAGCATGATGATGGGAATCTAATTTTCTAATTTCTACGGACTATAAGCTGGTTACTTCAACCAGCAGACAATGTTCAATGCCATACATTCTAAATGATGGTTGCGCTTCATACATGAATTATCAACTTCATTAGACCTTAAATGCATTGATGTGATACAATGGAAAACGCACATCTATTATACACACAGCAAACAGGATGGGCCAATGCGCAACCTTGTGCATTTTCAATCAGAGACCAACATGACCAATGGTTAACTAGTGGTTGATTCGCAATGTACAAAATTGAAAACTCTAGTCATGAACTTTTAACTCCTTCTTTTGATCTCTAGCCAAGGGCATCTACTCAAAATGACGTCATGTGCATAAGGTCTAAATGGGCAACACGGACACTTCAATGTAATCAATAAAAAGCACAAGTTATTTCAGATTTGTTAAATGCAAAAATAAATCAATGTTGCTCTTCAAAGAATGCATGAAGGCTGATAGGTTCTGGTTGACCAACTGCAGTTGGTTTGAAAAAAAAATAAGCAAAGTAGTAAAAAGCTTTTGAACTGAAATAAAAGAAACAGCTGCTAGAAATGTTCTTGAATATATGCGACTTCAGTCAGAAAATATCATTTAAAATGGACTGCTTCCTGTGCAAACTTCTCGACAAGTAGGTTTTCAGTAACAAAAAACAAAAAAATTGTTCTGGTAGTAACCAATTCTTTTGGATTTATCAAGGGAAAGTATACTGTTTGATTGTTTTAACGCAGGAAGAAAAATCTGTCATTGGTCTCCACAAGCCGAGAAATGTTACCACAGTAACGCTTCTCAGATTAAAATTTTGTGGGATAAAATCTGATATACTGTTCCATAACCACATTAATTTAAGTGAAATGATTCTCAAAATACTATTAAAAGTTCCTGTACTTCTAACCAAAAAAGTTTTTGTTGGCTTTAATTTTAAGAGTAATTACCAACTGTATATATTCCCTTTGAGTTGCTGTATTGAGAGAGAGAAAAAAAAAAAAAGGAAAGACAAGATTTTGGCGTTTTTTATTTTACCTCTCTGTGGTGTACATTTTTGGCTTGAAAGAGCCCCTGGAGCTGACTGGTCTGAGAGATGAGAGGGATGCATTGCCTGCTCCTCGAGATAGAGAACCTGAGGTACTAGACCTGTCTTCTGCAGTCTCTTTCTCAGTGAGGGGCGGAATGTATCTGTGCTTACAAACACCTGTAGATTACAAGATCAATGATAGAATACATTACAAAAAAGGGTTCCGTGGTCCAGTGGCTAGACTGCAGGCCTTGCAATCACAAGGTTGTGGGTTCCAATCTCCCAAGTTAGCCAAAGATTACACAATGACTAGAATAAGTGTTGTCATCTAGTTACTGAATCACATTTTCTTGTTTTGTGCAGTTTATAACCATAGACGTTTAACCGATGTTCCTTGTTTGAAAAAGATTGGCTGTTGCCAGCTTGGCGTTTATATCCCCTTGTGGAAGCTTGCCGAGTTCCCTTGATGGGGTATCTAAACAAACAAACAAAAGAACAAAAAAAAAAAAAAAAAACAACAACAAAAAACCCCAAAACCCCAAACAAACAAACACACAAAAAACGTGTTATTCCTTTAACCCTAGCTAGTGTACACAGCTACAGAGTCCTAACTATTAAGGCCTGTTTCTGGGGCGAAAATTTTTCAAAGCTTCATAACTCAAATCTTACCTGCAACAATCCACTTATTTCAACAGATTCACATTCTATGGCGACATACATTTTTCTGCGGTGGGTTTTGGTCGTCATATACTCCTCACAAATCCGTCATTTTTCGTGAAATAATGCAGCTCCAAACGTAAAAAAATTCGCGTTTTGATCGTTTTCTCATAGTGTTGTCTGCTGCCATGCGTACGCGTATACATTCGCGTGCAAGACGCAAGATGCAAGATGCATTTATTGGTCACCGACCGTATCTTGACTGCACAGCGTTAACACGCAAACGCAACGCAAGATTTGCGCGTCTTGCGTACACACGGCAGACTGTGTACGAACAAAAATGGGAATTCCTTAACGTTGGGAGCTGCATTATTTTATGAAAATGACTGATTTGTGAAGAGTATATGAAGATTAAAACCCACCGCAGAAAAACATGCTGCCATGGAATGTGAATCTGTAGAAATTAGTGGTTTCTTGCAGGTAAGATTTGAGTTATGAAGCTTTGAAAATTTTCCGCCCCAGAAATGTACCCTGATATCCAGGACATCAGTGTAGTACAATACGAAAGTGTAAGACCACCAGGGCTAGGGGTTGGGGTAGCATATTCCAAGAGGTAACTTGGAGATGGCCTCATGAGAATAGACCAGCAATTCTTCCCTTACCTCTGAGGAGTACCTCAGCCAGTTCTCTAGCCATGGTGGTACGGATCCCCTGGGATGTCCGTGCCTCAACAGCCTTCAGGATCTGACGAAACCGGCTAATACCTTTATCCAACTTCCTACACAACAGAGAACACCCCGATAACAAAATAAGTCCGATGAGGGGAGAATTGTACAGCAGTTTTTTTCCCCGTCGTCACCAGGGCCCAACTTCATAGAGCTACTTTATAAGCAGACATTTTTGTTTACACATTTTGTGCTCAGCAAAAATTAGCAGGATACCAGTCACCAAATGTACATGTAACATGACATTATGACTGGTAACCTTATTCTGGTAAGCATGACTTTGTTGTTCTTAGCTACTTTTTTTGTGCTTAAGCAGCTCTGTGAAATTGGGCCCAAGAGCTGTCAACATTTACATCATTTAGTACCTTCGGTTATTTTTTATATTTCACACATTTTCTTCTTTTAGCCCCATTTAATACCAAAAGTGGTTTTTATTTAATCGCCTTGTTTGGGGCGAACTTGCTTTGTGGTGAACTTGCTGAAAAAGTAGAAAGAAAAAAAAGTACTAAGGGATCCACCGTTACTGATATCAATGCTTTAGTCTTTACCCTTCTTGTATGTGAAGTAATGGAGCCCTCTGCACTGCAGTCTCCAACACTGGACCGACGAGATTGCCGCTTCCACCCAGGCTACTAGTGGATGACAGCACCGACCCCGCTCCACGACCTTTGTCCACCTCCTGCATAATTTAGCATATAATTACATCCAAAGGTCAAAGGGTCATATAATTTAGTTACATTGTAACTGATCTTGAGTTTCAAAGTTTACAACACACATTGTAGTACATCAATGTATTCTAAATAAATCATAATCACGGTGTTCAATTTTTTTAAACGAAATAAAAAAAATGTTAATATCAGAAAGAGGTACATTGTAATTCAGAAAAGTAAACGTTAAAACATGACAAACTTGTTAAAAATTTAATTGAAAAATCAAACTTTAATTTTTCATTCTTTCAAAAATTTTGGAAAGAGGTAGTCATATTTGAAACGATGGTTATACTAAATGTTAACTATTTAAGTCTGCGCTTACAGCTTATAGATTCACATGATTTACAGGGCGCATATTGCGCCACAGCACCTTGTAAACCATTACATTGTGCTTAAGGATTAGGTCTTATATTATCTCAAAAATCGCCCCCACTCCTTGCAGTAATAATACCTGGCGCTTTGTATCCTTTGGCAAAAGGCGCGTTATAAATACGGTTATTATTATTATTTATTATTATTATTATTATTATTAGTAAGCACACAATTTTGTGGTAAGCAGCGGCATAAAATTTGTATCCGTACTTACCTGTAGATACAGCAGAGCCATATCTCCAGCTTTCTCAAAGCAGAATACGATATCCTCCTGGATCCTCTCCTTCTCTGCTTTATCATTAATGGAAGATAACAGATTCTCCTTGCACATTCCTGGCAGGGACGGAAAAAGAAAAAATACGGGAATGAAAGCTGCCCAGAAATTCTGTTTTTATAATACAAGGTACATTTTCTAGTGAGGACTCCTTGGAGGAATTGACTTAGATCCTTCCTCAACTCAAAAAATGCCAGCACCTAAGGTAACTCATAAGTTCAGCTGTTGGACTTTGATTGTGGTGGTATGCCTGATCCCATGTAAAGTATAACAAATCAAAGAGCATCAAAACAAAACATGCAGTTGGATTTTGAAGGTTTTAGGTGGTGGGTTATTGATTATGTCAAATTCCAATTTTTTTGTAGCTAAAATGTTTTCTGGACCATAATCTGTGTACAAGACCAGGGCCCAATTTCATAGAGCTGCTTAAGCATTATTGCTTAAGCTAAATAAAAAAAACTTGCTTACAAATCAGATATTATCGGCCAAGACTCCACTCAATTCTTATGCCAAGTAAACAACAGCTAAATACCAGTCACAAGCAATGTATATGGTATGAAATTTTGGCCAGTAACATGTGTAAAATAAGCAAGCTATTTTCGTGCTTAAAAAAAGCAATCTTTTCGCTTAAGCAGCTCTATGAAATTGGGCCCAGAATTCAAATATGAGTAGAGAGAAACCGCAACATATCATTTTAACTGATTTAATTTACACTAGCACTAAGGGAAGATTCATCTCATTGTAAATTGAAAGAGATTTATCAGACAAAAATAAATCAACATTTGAAGAGTTAAACAAAAAAAATTACTTTGAACCTTCCAATAATACTTTCTGCCCAGCTCTAGTCAAATCAACTTTCAAAGTGAAACAATCAAATTACCCTTAATGGCAAACGCCTCGGCCACTAGCTTGAGTCTTGTACAAGACATGGCTGACTTTGTCGTCTGCTCCAGCTGAATTTTCTCAAAGTGCTTCAAGACGTCTTCATATTCACCCAAAGCATATTGTAACTTTGCCAGGAGCAAGTGAGCATCCAGACGCAGTACATGCTGCAGGTAAAAGTATGTTAATGTTTACTTCATGAAAGATAGGGTCATAGATTATGTTTGGTCCATGTAATGCTGACTTACAGGCAAACAAATATATAAAAAAGATACTGTAAAAGTCACACGTGGAATTTTCAGATTAATACTGTGTCTACTTGTTGAGAAAACAGCAAAAAACTGAGTATTTTCATCAGCCTTGTTGCAGTCACATTCTTTTTAGTCACACTACTCTGTACTATTAAATAACTCCACAGAAAAATGTGGAGGAATTGGGCGAGGAATTGGGTCCAACTTTGCAGAGCTGGATAAAAAGCCCCCAAAAGTATCTAAATGCAACAAAATGATTATTATTAGCAAAAATACAATTTCACATCTTTGACTGGTATACTGCTTAGCAGAATATTTTCTGCTTAAGTAGCTCTATAAAATTGGGCCCAGGATTTGACTAAAGGTTTAAGGAATCTGACCTTGCTGCCTGCCTTTGATGCTACTTGTAGATGATGCTTAGCGTTGGCTAGCTCCTTCTTAGCTTCTTTGAAATTGGTCGAGGTGGGTGGATTCTGTAATAAGTACAGCTCTAACTCACTTTCTCCGAGGGATAAATGTGTCAATGTTTCTGTGAAAAAAGTAAGACATTTCATTTATCATCTTAAACAGTGTTTGACTGATATATTAAATTGCTGCCCCTAGTGGCAAGGCTAAATGTGTCCCATTCATTTATTAGATGCTTGAAATAGACCAAAAGTAACAGCCAAAAGTAAGTTTTAGTTTTTTCTTTTCTTCAAAACATTTTCTCAATGATGTTTTGAGTGTTATGAATTGATTCATTGCACATTGAATATCAAATCCCTGTTCTTAGAAGATGTGATGTTGTAAAAGTGGTAACAATTGGGCAATCTGGTGACTAGTCGGGGGCTGGCAAAAATTGTTGAAATTGCACCAGTAGTTGTCTCTTAAAGGTAGTGGACATGGGTAATCTTCCGGTCGTCGCCACCAATTTATCCGCCGTTAATTAACTCCAAAACCACTGAATTTTTTTCTTACCTTAGAAGAAGGGTTAACGCATATATACATCCAGAAAAAAAAGAGGAAGTTGGTGGCGACGACGTAAAATTTTTCCGTGGACATTCTTGGTAATTACTCAAAATAAATATTTGCATAAAACCTTACTTGGTAACGAGTAATGGGGAGAGGTTGATAGTATAAAACATTGTGAGAAACGGCTTCCTCTGAATTGATAATTTTAATTATAAAAACAAAATGATTAATTTAATTTTAATGTAAAAATAATAACATTGATTTCCTTGTTTTTAAACACATGCACAAGCCAGCCACTAGCAACGAATTACAATTGAACACGGTCTGCTAGAATGACACCAAAATGGATACGACGACTTTAAGAGTAGAAAGATTAAGATTGGAACGCTGATATATTTCGGCATATTTTATTTGGATGGATGGATTTTGTTGAATGAAGAAACTGGAAATGGAATTCATTGGAAATGGAATGGAAAATTACTAACCCAGTGCGGGAATCTTGGTTTTGGAGTTTTTAATAAGCTCAGTGACCTTCTCCCAGTTACACTCTACTCTATACTTCTCAATATCTGCTTCAAGTCGCACTGCAGCTTTCTTAGAAACAGCCATTTCAGCGCTGAATCTGCGCTAACTCTCAAAGATTTTGACCAAAAATTGACTTTGAACTGAATTTTGGTCGACGGGCGCCCTCATGGGGAAACTTGCTGCCAGTCCACGATTTTGATGTAGCGCCCTCATACGTAACACGTGGTCCAATCTTTCTTTCTCGACCGCCGCCATATTCCGCGGAAAGGCAAGTAATCTAGCTCCTATAAAATGTCGATTTGGCACATTAAAATGGAGACTTTTAAGGATATTTTTCATCTAATTATTATCTCTTGTATCCCTTTTACTGCAGGTGGCAATTCACTGCAATCATGCAGATCTTTGTGAAGACATTGACGGGTAAAACCATCACCCTTGAGGCAAGTCATTTTCTGTACGGGTTTCGCGTGTATTTTGTAATGTTGGCCACACTGCACTGTTCCTTTTCACTGTCCAAGTGACTTTGTGTACTCTGCGAAAATATAGGGGGAAAAGTTTCCGTATGGCGCCACCACTTTTTCATTCGAAATAAAATAATATAGTATCTAATTTACCTGATTGATATATCCCTTTTTGTAAAAATGAGTGAAAAAGTGGTGGCGCCATACGGAAAGTTATCCATATAGGGCCAGGGTGGTTTTGTAAAATAATGTTGGGATAACTTTCCGTATGGCGCCACCACCTTTTCACTCATTTTTACAAAAAGGGATATCTCATTGAGGTATTATTAGATACTATATTATTTCATGTCGAATGAAAAAGTGGTGGCGCCATACGGAAATGTTTCCGAATGAAGTAGAATGTGTATTATGCATATATAAAGAAGTTTAAGAATCATCGTGAACATTTGAGGTGTAAATCAATGGAAGGATAAATCTGTCTAATTTTGTGAACAAATTTATAAAAAAAAGTTTCTTGTCACAAACCAGTTTTTTTCAAAACTTTCCGTATCCTGCCTCCACTTTGTCACTAATTTTATCGAAAGGAATATCTCATTTGAGTATAATAATTAGATACTATTTTATTTCAAAGCAAATGAACAAGTGGTGGCAGGATACAACAAATTTTCTCAGATTTTCTTGAGTGTTGAGCTAAGCTGAAGTTTTAAAAAGAGTCTGCTTCCCTCGCCAACACTTTTTTAAGGGATTTTTATTAAAAATTTGATGTTTTTAATTGATGTACAACTTTAATTACCTCATTAAAATATTCCTCTATTAGCATAGTCTAGATGATGTGTGCATTTTAATCGAACCATTTGTAAAATGAATATGTTGGGCGCGATCGGTCAATCTGTGCGATCGGTCGATCGCGCTGCGCTATTGAAAGATCAATTAAGATCAATCGGTCGAACGCGCAACAATCGGTTGATCGCGCAACAATCGGTCGATCGCTCAATGAAAATCTTTGTTCGATTGACCGAGTATATTTTTTCCTGTTATCAGCCAATCGCGCAGGAAAGGCTTTGCGCGATCTACCGATCACGCAGGAATGGGTTTGCGCGATTGACCGATAGTGCAGGAAAAGTTTTGCGCGATCAACCGATTGTGCAGGAAAAACTTTGTGTGATCTACTAATCGTGCAGGAATGGGTTTCGCGCGTTCGACCGATCGTGCAGGTAAACCATTCCTGGGGGCGATTTCTCAAAGCAACAAAATTCATTGCACGACAAATTTTCAGTATCAACATAGTGATTTATATTGTGACATCACACTTAAGTTAGCAACTACGATTGATTTGCAGTTACAATCAATCTTACATCTTTGTGAATTCGGCCCCTAAACATCGGCCGATCGCTCCAAACAATTCCTGCACAATCGGCCAATCTCTCAAACCATTCCTGCACAATCGGCCAATCGCGCCGAGCCTTTCCGGCACGATCGGTTGATCACGCATGTTCGTTGCCGAATGTTGCGCGACCGACCGATTGTTGCACGATCGACAGATTGTTGCGCGATCGACCGATTGCTGCGCAACCAATAGATATTTCAATAGCGCAGCGCAATCGGTCGATAGCGCAGCGCAAACGGTCGATAGCGCAGCGCGACCGGTTGATCGCGCAGATTGACTAATAGCGCCCAACAAATACACATTATGCCCAAGAGATATTTAAATTACCTTGTTACTATATTAAATTCAAAAATATTTTCACCTTGGTTGCATTTTTCTAATCCCACTTCCCTGGCTTTTTTCCCCACACCAGGTTGAGCCCAGCGACACTATCGAAAATGTGAAAGCCAAGATCCAAGACAAGGAGGGCATCCCCCCAGACCAGCAGCGTCTCATCTTCGCCGGCAAGCAGCTTGAGGATGGCCGCACTCTCTCTGACTACAACATCCAGAAGGAGTCCACGCTCCACTTGGTGCTGAGACTGAGGGGTGGAGCCAAGAAGCGCAAGAAGAAGACGTACACCACACCCAAGAAGATCAAGCACAAGAAGAAGAAGGTCAAGCTGGCTGTACTCAAATATTACAAGGTAAGTTGGTGAAGAATCTCATTCTTGTCTACTTTGAGTTGGGAAATGAATATCTACACAAGCTTCTGAAGATGCAGCCAGCTTCTCCTATAAACTAAGGAGGTTCATTCCACTATCATCTAAGGTGGAGACGATAGCGGAACGAACCTCATAGATCTAGGAGTATGTGGCAGCATGCCACGGTACACAGGACATCTAATTTAATTGATACACAGGGATTGAGAACCATCATTAAACCTGGCAAGCCAGTATGCAAACGTTTCTCTTCTATGACTATGTCGCTCCCTACTCACTTGGTTAAACTTGGATAAGACTGGGTTGCCCGACTCTATGATAAACACTTGTTGTTTGTGCCTACAGCCCCTCAGTCCTTCTAAATCCTTCACTTTGGCACCTGTATACAATTACAGAAGAATTTGGGACTGTAGGGGTTAAAGTGTGAACTGTTACAATCTTGTGTGCACACATTACTTTCTTTTGAAGCAAAATCTGCAAAACATATGGAGTTTTCAGAAAACTTGTCCTCAAGAATCATGACTTTGATTTGTATGAAGTGGTACATTCCACGTTTCTACTGAGGTCCAGTTAGACCCTCATACACTATCTATAGCATGGACAAGTTCTATTAAATTAAACCTGTCAACATGCTCTCCTGCATAGTTGTCATTGGTGATCGATCCTAATGCAAAATATACCCAATCATTTACCCCCTCAATAATCTATCCCACAGGTTGACGCCAACGGCAAAATCACCCGTCTGCGCCGAGAATGCCCCAGCGAGGAGTGCGGTGCCGGAGTCTTCATGGCCTCTCACTTTGACAGACAATACTGTGGCAAATGCTGCCTCACGTACGTCTTCAACAAGCCAGAGGAGAAGTAGAAAACAAAATAAACAACCATCCGACCAGATAGTAACATGTCTCTAACATGCCTGATCATAAGTGGGATTCCAAATTAGACTCCATTCACCGAATAAACTTGAAAACCCCCTTAACACTGATGACAGTTTATTTTATTTTATTGTGAACGAAGAAATGTTTGACAATGTAATAATTGATTTTTAAAACTGAAGCAGGTGTGTCGATCATGGGGGTTTAACGTTTCACAATAAATCTGACAAAAGCTTGTCATGTAGAATTATAAATACAAAATTCTCAGTCTGTCTTTTGTTGTGGTTTAAGTATTCTGATAGGGTCCTCCAGTTTGCTGGGGATTGAATCCAGGTTTTAGCCAGAATTTTGTATAAAAAGAGAGTATCAAAATTTGCTGGAAACTGTAAAAAACTGGTTGTCCAAATTGATCACTTACAATACATCAAATAACAAACAAACGGGGTGTTTTGAACCCAGGTGTCCAAAAGACACCCAAACACCCCTCTGGACAACACTGGATTAAATACCCAAAAGCTTGGACTTGAGAAGTTTGGTGTGCGTTTTAAGTCCCAAGGCCGTGTCTGAATTAGCTGTGGCCGCCCCCCCCCTCGGAAAAAATGCACAAATCAATGGTTCAATACATTGAACAGAGGATCCCCCTCCCCCTAAATTATGTCTGTTCGCCACCAAATGAAGCTGTCTGGTTGTGCCACTGCCTTGAAGTCGAGGATGTCCATAGCAACACCCTTAGCAACAGCTGCATACATTAATTTGGATTGGTGATGCTGTTCAGTATCGAATCAAAATTATATCTTGGGCTGTGATTTGATGGATTTGAACTTGAAGACAGCAGGGGTGAAAGCTTATAACTGATTGACCCTATTAATTAACAAACCATGTATCTCAATGTTTTGTTTGATTCTCTTTGACCAAGTATTGCAAAGCCAAACTAATTTTGGTTTGGCATGTAACTAATTGACAAATTAATTTTTGCCATAAAAACCTCAACGAAGATGACAAGTACCTACATATTGATCAAGTCTTGTGCATAGTGGAACACTGTGCCTTGTTAGTTTGTGATTTTGTTGAAACGATGTCCTGTTGAATTCAAGGTAACAACACATTGTTTGAATTTGTGAACAAAACTTTTAGACAATTCCTTATTTCTTCAAAATGTTCATGAGCCAAACATAAAATTATTGGGAAGATTTGCAATTCATATCCATATTTCAATGCTTTATTTCATTTGATAAAAACAACACAGAATGGAAAAGACATCTTGACATATTTAACATTATAAATAATTATCTTTAAAAATTTGCAAAACCTCAATTAGAGCCAGTAAAATAAACCTTTGGGCACAAGTAACCTCCAAATAGAAATCATAATGCAGCATAACCCTCTTAAGATTGTATTACTTCCACATTTATCTTCAATGTATTTTTGTACTGCTTAAAAAGCATAGACCCACCACATTGGCCGACTATAGATTCTTGAGCTGGGTAGCTGGGTGCAATGGTTTGGGGTTAAACTCAATTATGAGAATCCAAAAATAAGGTGGGAATGGAAGGGGCAAATTTATGGGGAAAAGAAAGTAACGAGGGGAATTCCCACACCCACTGCTGGGTATGAAAGACAAACTTTCACAACCTCCACTCAATTGCTATGAAATTGGGCCCTGGTCTTTAGAATCCCAATTGCCAGTCAATAGTCTGGGGTACGTGTTTGATCTCATAGCATTCTATTGTATCTCCGGGTCTGTACTCCAGATGCTCCTGGAACCTCATTCCACATTCCATGCCTTTGTTGACGGAAGTCACGTCCTCTTTCAGGTGTTTGAGTGAAGCGAGAGGACCTGAATAACAATAATAATATAAAATAATACAGAAAATTAAATGGCGTTACATGAAGGAGCCTCTATGCGCAACACAAAACAATGAAATATTATATAAAGCAAAAGTTACAAAAATAAATTTTCAAATAAAGTAGTCTTTTAAAGTCCCTTGAAAATCTGAAGAGAGTCAGCTTGGCCAATCTGAAGAGGTAATTTGTTCCATAACCCACAACCTTTGCAATTTGGTCCAGTTGGTAAGACACTGCTCTAGAATTGCAAAGGTTGTGAGTTTGAATCCCACCTGAGTATAATGCCTGTGATTTTTGTCAGAGAGTTTGGGTAAGTACCGAGTATACAGTGATAACGCACATATATAGGTAAAACCAAAAATTAATATGATCACACATGGACAACTAGAAAATAATCTTTAAAACTAATAATTCTTTCCATTACCTTCATGAAGTGTGTCATTATTACGGATGAGTTTAAAGAGTTTGTTAGCGTGAAGAGATCCGCTGTTAACCTTGCAGCCTGCGATGGGGACCTTCCGTTTGCCCACAGTGATGTCAAACTCTTGAATAATTGTCGCTTCACCTAAGACGGAAAATAAGGATACTGGTCTATGACAAGGGAAAACAACTTGCCACTTAAGGTGTCTCAATGTTCAACTTCAGGCAAAACTTGCATGGTCAGTTTAAATGTGCTCTCTTAACTCTTTCAGTGGCATTATCGCATATGTACGATCTGTTTTATGTACTAAAAGAATGTCATCAATCGTACATGTACAACCCATAGTATACATGTTATCACAAGAGGGTATTATCACTCAAGAAATACTATTTTTGATGTACCAATGCAACACAAATCAGCACAACGTTTTGTTTGGTGACCTAAACGAAAAATGTTCATACAAAATTTTGAAAAACCTCAAAAATCTTGGCATGTTTTGTTCAAGATGAAACAAAAATGCTGGCACTGAAAACGCTAAAACAGAAACAACTCTGATCCCTATGACAAAGTCCTACCCAAACCCTCAACACCCAACCTCAGCTCCATATGGGGTGCGTTTGACATTTTGTGTTATAATGGGTGTGTTCGATTAGCTTCCCCAGATTGACTCCCCAGTGCTCATTCGGGTGAGCCCCTGACAAGAGCTAATTGAACGATCATTGCCCTCTTGTGTAAAAGCTTTTTCCACGTCTACCTTTGATATCATGTTCCTCCTTGGGAGGAAGTCTACCGCTGAGTTCTTCTTTGATGTCATCCAGCATCTTGTAGATCACTGAGTGCATCTTCATGGGTACTCCTCTTTCTTGTGCCAGTGTTTCTGCCTCTGGGCTGGCTGTGACGTTAAAACCAATCACTATACCTATCGAGAGACATGTTCATAATAACAACAATGTTACTTTTGGAAAAACAGTGTGACGAAACCCAGTCTTCACCGAGTGCAGGGGTGAGAGTCATTAGTGACAAAAAAGTGAAAAACTTTAGGATCAAAATTTTGGAAGGTTTGTTTAATTAAGAGAGGTTTGCAGTAACATCGTGTGATTACGGTGTAAAAGTCTCTTTTGAGTAGTGTTGGTTCTGAAAAGAACCGGTGCTTGAAAACTCAACATTTCGATTGGTATGCTCTGATCGCCTTCTCTTAGTTATACTTCCATCATGCAAAGTTTTTAGAGGTTTGTTGAAATGATGGCATTTGCACGTTGTGGTAAACCTCTGGGGTTTCGATTTCACAGAGCTTTTAAGGGCAGTGTCCTCAGCACTAAAGAAGTAGATCAAAAAGCAGGATTTCTTTATAGGTGGAAAAAAATAATGGCTGATTGTCTTCACCAGGCCGACTTAAAAAGTTTGAATTCAGAGTCTGAAATGTCTCATCCCTGTGCGTGGTAATGGGGACCAAGTAAACCCGAGTAAACTGATTGAAACGTAGTCACAAAACTTATCCAGGTCTTCTCAGAGCCCCCACAATTCAAAACAGATGATTTAAGTCTCATGTACATGGTATAACCTAAAATAGTAGATTTGCAAGATCTGAAATGTTTGAAATAAAGAAGTTCCGCTACCTGAGAATGTGTCTGCCAGCTCCACCTCCTTGTCCGAGATGACTCCTACACCATAGCTCAGCACCTCCATCTTGCATTGATGCTGACAATCATACGTTGCTAAGGCATCCAAGATGGCCTCCACTGAGCCGTCTACATCACCTGTTTATACCAAACAACAACCATTTCAATAAATCAAATGTGAACAACCTAAAGAAAGTCTGAGAGAGAATAATATGGGACAACAACACTGCATTGGGCGAGTACGAGTACATTTAGGAATACAAATACCAGAGTGTATAAAAATGCTACACAACACCACTATACCAAGAAATGGTGGAAGAAATATTTATCGGTACATTCCTTGAAAATCATACGGGCTTGATTCTACTAATACCAGGGACGTGATAAGCTGTTGAAAAAAGCCTGAACTGTGAGCCCAAAGCGTAGAAGCTTAAGAGTGTGAAAGCTTGCTAGCACATAGCCTGCTTCTGTACCTTTTATGTTTGATTTAAAAGCCAGACTCTGCAATCTGGGGCGCTCTATGTGGTTTTTCTACATGTTTTCATGAAATTGTTCTTAATTATAAAAAATAAGAAAATAATATTAGACAAATATTTTTGGGGGTGGGGTGGGGGGGGGAAGGGGTTAAAAAACATTGAGTTCCAATAAAAACAGAGAAATCATATCCCTGCTTACCTTTAACAACTAGATTTAATTCCGGGTCGCTGCTTTTCACATTTTCCTTCGGCCGAGCGAATCTCTCAGCTGCCCTTTGAGCCCTAAGGGTCCTCCAGTTCAAGAGACTATTGGCTTGTTTGCGTTCCTTGTAAGCTCGGTGATGCTCGGCAGCCTTCTCGTGGATAATAACTGCCTCATCATCTAGTTTCTTGGAATCCGACACTTCCTCCCGCCATCTTATGACCTCCTTGGCTCTTTTCTGTTGGTTAAGATCGAGTAGTTTTTAATGTATTCTTAAGAAGTAAGGAATGTTAATGCAATGAGTAACAATGTAATAATACTGGTCAGGGTATTGATATTCATGTAGGTTAAGGGTACAAAAATGAAATCAAAGGAAGTGTGCAAATGAACTGTTGGATACATTCTCGCCCCAGCCTAGCATTAACGTGACCAAGAGGCCGACCTTGTACCACCTAAGTGTCTGAAAGTGTCTCGGGCAAGGCAGCTGAAGCAATCTGCATCGCATCGCATTGGTTGGGCGGCTCTATGCCCCCATGATGGATACAGAGCATGATGATGATGTAAGTCAATGGGAAACTCTGAAAGGGCACTAAGGCCAGTAACAGGGGAAACAGAAGCCATGGTCCTGCGTAATTCCAGGCCTGGAACATGGTGGTCACTTACCTCTGATTCCACTTGCAATATGACATCCCCTGCACTGGGCAGCTTCCTCCATCCAATCAGCTCTACCGGAATACCTGGCCCTGCACTCTGCACCTGCTGCCCTAACTCATTGAACATGGCCCGCACCTTGCACTGGGCGGTCCCACTCACCAGGATATTCCCTCTCTTCAGTGTGCCCCGCTGGATGATTGCTGTAGCTATTGGACTAAAAGAAGAAAACATTCGTGGAGGATAAATAAAAGGAGCCATTGAGCACTGAGTACTGAGGTAATGTCTCATCAAATGCGGCACAAATTCTAGATCAATGGTCTCCTAGCTCAGTACTTGTCAATAGTTTTTCCTGGCTTCCAACATGCAACTTTGAGCTAAAACAGGAGAGGAAATTCTCGAAACAAGGTTGACCAATAACAACAGAACTAACTGTCAAAAGATGATCTGAAAAATTGGCCATTTTTATTTTGTCCCTCAAAATTTTAATTTTTTGATTTTAATATTTGGGTGACCCATCCATCAAAACATCAAATAAAGCTTGGTTATTCTGAAAGACCCTTAAAATGGTTATAACTGACTTAATGTGTCTACAACTTCATAACAGATCAAGACATACAACTACGGTACATGTATATAGCTTTAATACCTTGCAACAAGGGGGGCATTAGAAGGACCATACTACCTACCCTTTTCCTTTGTCAACCCGTGATTCCACCACCGTTGCTTCAACAAGTCCGTCTGGATCTCCACCAACCTCCAGCACCTCTGCTAAGGCAACAATGCTTTCACTCAAAGCATCCAAATTGGTTCCCTGACAGAAACAAATTCATACAAAACAAAAGGATGTATAGTTTACACTTTTTAGTTTTGTTAGCTTTCATTTGATATACCTGTCTAGTAATGAAACCATGACATTCTCAAAGTTTCTAGCACTGCAACCTTGTTCCCAAGGGGATCAAATTCCAGTATGCGAGCTCGTTCATAACCCCTGGTTTTAGGTAATTTGAATGTGCCAGTGTATAAGTAAGCCTGTGGCAGATCCATGCTACGCAAGCACTCTGCTTTGCGATGGGATTCAAACTGAATCAAACAGAGATAAAAGGCAGAAAAAAAAGCCACTTGGCAAACCTGATCACCATTTTTGAAACAAACAGATTTACAAACAAACTTCCCACCATTTATTGAAATAATCTCCCAAGGAGTCTGCAAGATTGTGTTACCTTCAGGGCCGATACTTCCACAGATTGCACATCCCCACCGAATTCTTCCAGCTGAATGTTGTTGCCCAACAAATCCCTCTTTGTGAAATCCTGATAGTACAAACACACATTAAATAATGTAAATCGTTAACGAATCAAACACAATCTATCAATAAATCAATGTGCAGTTAAAGGCAGTGGACACTATTGGTGATTACTCAAAATATTTATCATCATAAAACCTTTCTTGATTACGAGTAATGAGGAGAGACGGATGGTATAACAAATTGTGAGAAACAGCTCCCTCTGAAGTGACGTAGTTTTCGAGAAAGAAGTAATTTTCCACGGATTAAGCTTGGGCGATATCGATTTATTTTATTCACGATATATCGCCGACAATATATCGTGATATTCGATACAATCGCGATTAATTAAATTTGACATCATCAGTCTTCAAACTCCAAGTGAAAAGTTGTTGAAGAGACAGTCATAGCATAAGAGAGGTGTTCTAATGACCTATTCTTCTGGTTTTACTCCAAACCTATGGGGGTGCAAGATGTCTCAGCTAGGAAATACATCGTGATATTGCGATATATCGATATTTCGATTAAAACCAAATTGATCCGATATCGAAATTGTTTCCAAATTAATATCGCGATATTCGACAATATCGTGATATCGCCCAAGCTTACCACGAATTTGATTTCGAGACCTCAAGTTTAGAATTTGAGGTCTCGAAATCAAGCATCAGAAAGCACACAACTTCGTGTGACAAGGGTGTTTTTTTCTTTCAATATTATCTCGCAAATTCGACGACCGATTGAGCTCAAATTTTCACAGGTTTGTTACTTTATGCACATGTTGAGATGCACCAAGAGAGAAGAATAGTTTCCGACAATTACCAATAGTGTCCTCTGTCTTTAAATCAAGTGTGAACTTTCATTGTATGCAGGTTTCCACACAAAGCCATATCAAATTCAAAAGAAAGTGTTAAACATCTCGATGGAGTGAAAAGAGAGTTTTTGACTTACTGAATCGGCATCTGGTTTGTCACACTTGTTGATTGCCACAATTATTGGAACTGCAAAGATACAAAATTCTCTTTTACCAAGGTTTTTAAGAATTTAAAAACACGTGTGTCATCCAGGAGGTATTAAAACAATATACATCTCCCACTTCTCACAAAGAAACTGCAAAGAAACAAAGTGTCAGGCCGTGTCCGAAACGACGACTTCGGCTACAGCTACGTCTAGATCAGCGCGTCTACCAGTGTTGAAGAATAGGCAGACGCGCGCGATCTAGCCGTAGCTGTAGCCGAAGTCGCCGTTTCGGACACGGCCTCAGACTCACTTACTGAAGTCTCAGATAATGAGACAAACAACAAAGAGGTTTACAAAAAAAATTCAACCTCCAGAAATGGAGTCTTACCTCCAGAAATGAAACTTTAAAGATACCAAAAACCTAATTTAATCATAATTGAAGTTTCACATGTTAACCAAACTGATTGATTGGTTCAATCATTTGAGAAATAGTTATTTGTCACTCAGGTGTGTTCTTATTGCGGTCAAAGTCCCGAAACAGTTACTGTTACAACTGTGAAAACACACCTCAGTATTTATGTAAAAGAATTTATGCAAACAAATTAAACATCTTGAAACACAACCAGACTCCTACCTCCAGCATTCTGAGCGTATCTAATAGATTCCTTGGTCTGTTCCATGACTCCATCATCAGCAGCTACGACCAAAACGACGATATCAGTTACGTTAGCTCCCCTCTCTCGCATCGAGGAGAAGGCTGCATGACCAGGAGTGTCCAAGAAGGTGATCTGTTGACCGCTTGGAAGAGGGACTATGGTAGGGAAGTTAATTGAAACAATTTCAACAATTATTGAAGTTTATTTAACAAGTTAAAGGCAACGTATACCGTTGTTTTATGTAGATGTTACAATAAAACATGTGACAATTTCAAAAGGTGGTTTCGTTTTTGAGACATCGCTGATACACAATCTGAGAAACGTTACTTACAGTAACGCTTTTCAGATTCAAATTTGGGGGCAAGGAAATAGTCTTATTGCAAATGCAAACCCCTAAATCTTATTTAGTAATCAGAATTGGTTATTTTTCACTCAGTATTTATGGCCCAGTCGAAAAAAAATGCCTGCAAAAATTTCAAACCTAACTCAAAGCTGCCAACATTGGCATTTTGCCATCAGGGAGATACTTACAAGGAAGATAACATTCAACGTAATAGGGACAAAGTTCCTCTTATCATTTTTTTTTAATTGTTCATCACAACATTATTTTCAGAGACCATTCTGTAGAATTAGGGAGAATTGGCAACTCCATCTTCAGACTGACCCAGGAAAGCTCCAATATGTTGAGTAATTCCCCCAGCCTCCCCGGCAGCCACCGACGTCTTGCGCAGCGAATCTAACAATGTCGTCTTCCCATGATCTACATGACCCATGACCGTGACAACAGGAGGGCGTGGCTTCAACTGGGAGGGGTCTGCAGGCAATCTGTTTCAAGAAAAATTCAAAAATTTCATATTTCATAATTGTTTAGTTCCAATACAAATTTACATTTTCCTTAAAAAAGTGCCTCTTGCCAGAGAGCAGTTGCAGTGCCCACTCAAGACAGTTCTAGGCCTGCAGTTTTACAATGTCTGTAGACTGACAATGATACAATGTGACTGATGACTAGTGCAAAAGCCACAACACCCAGGATGATTTAAAAAAATAAATTCTACAGGGTCCATTCAGACAATAATATAGAAATAAATTGTCACCTCCTTTAAAACCCCAAGGTGATGTTAATTTTGTTCTTAAAGTTTTTGTCCACATTTTGCTTACCTCCTGAACGCATCCTTGCTCTCTTTGGTGCTATTCTTATGTAGAGATGCGAAGCGATAACTCATATCTAGTAGTTTCAATATCACTTTAATTGTCTCCAGATTTAAAACTATCAAAACAATATCGAGAGAGAATGACAACCAACGATAATATAATGGTGGTGCAATTTCACTTGGTACAGCCACAAATAACTTTGTAAAAAAAAATCCCCCAGCTTTATATGGCACTGTTGAAGAAAACTTTGCATCAGCTGCAAAGTTATATGGCTGTTGTAAGGGAAAAAAAGATTCATTCAAAGAAAATACAATTTAGTGAATCTTTCAAATATAGCACGAAAAACATTGTCATGGTCCAGCCAAAGTTCTTACTCTTTTTTAATAAACATTACCCTATGTGAGGATGGAAATAAAGAAGACAGGTTGATCTTCTTCAGTATAACGAGAATCAATATATTAATGGGGATGCTTATTGGATGCAAGGAACAAGATCATGGAACTTGCAAGTGGAGAACTAAGAAAAAAGGCCAGTTAAGATTAAAGCCATTTCTGAGCTGGCAGCTATATTTTTTTCATTTCCTTTCAAGTCCGAAGATTACAAATTTTAAGTTTATTCAATCTAGCTGTAGCCATTGTCATAAACGCAAATTCGGAGACAGCCTAAATGAAATATTACCTTTTGTTGGGACCAGATCATCAATGCTCGTTTTTAATAGCAGACACTCATAAACATTATCTGTTTGGAAAAACAAAAACAAAGTATTTCAGCCAACAATCTTTTTAAGGATGATTGATAACAGGTTTTAAGATTGGGAAATTGTGTGTGCTTTCAGTAGTTCTCAACATAAATCCAACCCTCACTTATCCCCATAAAATAGGGCCTATCCACTTTGTTTTCTTGGCTCCAGCACCAATGCAATCCTTCCTTTGTGTTCATTAAGTTTTCTATCTGTCTCGTTCTCAATCATGAAACTTACCAATTGAATGCTACTTTACTTGTAGATAGCCGTACTGTGGAATATGTTGAAAAACATCACACGTTTTGGGGGAAAATCAAACTGGGCACAAAAATAGGATTGCATTGGTCCTGGGGTGGATTTCACAAAGGTAGTCCTAACTTAGGACTAGTCCTAGGCATTGCTAAGAGATAGGACTGGTCCTAAGTTAGGACCAGTAACTCATCCTAACTTAAGACTGGTCCTATTTCTTAGCATTGCCTAGGACTAGTCCTAAGTTAGGACTACCTTTGTGAAATCCACCCCTGGTTCCAAGGATACAAATTGATTGGCTCTAATTTATTGGGTTAGCCCTCACCTATATCAGTATCCATCGCGACAGCTAGTTCAAGAATGGACATCTTCTCCTTGATTTCAACAATTTTTCTGTCTTTCCTTCGCTTTCTCTGCTCGGCCAATCTTTCGTTTCGGAGCTGTAACTTTGTCTGTGACGTTCCTTTGGCATAGTACCGAATCGGTTGATTCCAGTTAGAGCCAGACTGAGTCGCGTTTATGCTTGAATAAGTAGACAGGGCTTTAACATTGGGGCCTTTCTGCAGATGCAGTCGGTTGAGTGATGGCAAGTATGGCATCGGCTTCCATGAATGCTGCGAGATATTGGGACATTTTAGATGTAGTGTGGAAATCAGACGCTGTGAAGAAACTGAGTGTGATAATCTTGATTGCCACTCACACATGGCAATTTGTCTAACTAGAAGCAACAGACGTCTCTGCATTGTAAAATCCATTTTGACCCTGCAAGAGGAAAGAAGTGAGAAAATAGTAATGAGAAAGATTAGGTTTTTAAAAGCTTACAAGCTACTGTGCTGCATGGATCTTGAAAATTTCAATGAAATACATGAAGAGGGATGAATAAGTTTACATACATTTTCAAAGTTAAGGAACTTTTTTTCTTAGAGGGAAATTGATAATTTATACCACAGAAATCATCAAATTTGAAGCTCTTTACAGAAAGAATTGCAAGATGTACCACAAGTGACTCGGACTCAGAGAATAAGAGATGAAATGACAGGCATTTTGAATGGTTGAATTATTTAATATAGGCCTATATATAGATAAAATATACAGTTACTGTTCATTTCAAACAAATTGTTTTTAAATGTTGCTTAATTGCTAAGTAAAATTAGAAAAGCATCATCCTTATCATAAATCATATCAATCAAAATAAAAAGTGTAAAAGAATTAATCCCAATTACAAGAGCATTGTTTTACGATTCGAAAAAGAAGAAGGTGTTTTATAAAATTAAAAATAAAATAATAATTATTGAATCGATAGAGCAAGGAACTATTGGTTATCTTATTAATATTAATCCTATCTATATTTCTTTTGTTATTAAAAATAAAATAATAATAATTGAATCGATAGAGCAAGGAACTATTGGTTATCTTATTAATATTAATCCTATCTATAGTTCTTTTGTTATTAAAGAAATATAGATAGGATTAATATTAATAAGTATAACAATAGTTCCTTGCTCTATCGATTCAATTATTATTATTTCATTTTTAATTTTATAAACATTTTTTTTTCAATAACATAGGATTCAAACTGCCTCTGCTCTCACAACCCCTCACAACACTCACTCAGTGAGTCAACAGCTAGCCCCAATGATTGGTCCGATTTTATTCTTCATCAAGGAAACGGGCCAATGTATGGGGCTATTCAATCGACAGCAGCATGCAAGCTACATACACAATTTTGTTAGCAGTTAAACTTTGACTTGAGTGTGGATTAGATTAGAATTATAATTTTTTAGATTGGTCCTCGCCGCTATTCGAATTCATGATGTCCGGTTGCATTTCGTGTTCAAATGTCGTTTTTCAACAATTTGTTTTTCATATAAGCCTGCTGCATGGTGCTTTGCTAGCATTGTAATTTTGGCTTAAAAGTTAAATATCATTACTCACCCTTAAAATCAAACCTTTTTACAAAGAACGATCTTTTGAAATGCAGTCTGAGTTTGATCATAGAGTAAGGACATGGAGGCCGCCATCTTGTTGGGAGACAAGACTAATCTCGCCCTCGAACTTATCAAACTCGTCCCTACATTGAATGCTCATTAGACCAAGTCGGCATTGATTCCGGCGTGCATACTCCGGCCCAACTGTAGTTGGGACGCCCAACTATTAGAGATCTGTAAATAACTAGTCATAGTGAAAGTAGTGTTTATCAACTGTCACAATTATTTCACAAGAGGGCGCTATCATCAGGATATCCTGAATACCGCTCTCGCGCGCGACACACGAGCACACACCGCCTAAATAAATCGTCAGAGCGGTTCGGTCGATGATAGCGCCCTCTTTACGGCCGTACGGAAGACTAGTTGCTTACACATATCACTGTATCCCAGCTATAGTTGGGCCGTCCAAATTGTAACCAGTCCCCCCCCCCCCCCCCAAAAAAAAGGTTGGGCCGGAACACTGCCAAACCGAGGTCGGAGTCGAGTTGGTAACTGAAGTCGGCCCGACCACCGGCAGCAGACGATAAAAACGTCGTGCATTTAATTATTTTGGACCCCGCCGAGAAACGAACGAACCACAGAAGCAGTCAACGGCCGAAAATGAGTTATTATGGTGAGTTATTTGTTGTCATAAAACTAACGGACATTGACAATGTAATGGTTATCTGTAAAGGACCGGTTTTTGTAGGAAAACAAACTAGTGTAGCGTAGCTGTCACTTTCACATTTTGTGAACTGGGGATGGGGAGACACCGGACCGAGTGGACTTGTTCCAGTCGTTAGTGGACGACGAGCGCCGTGTTAAATTCCTCAACCACGGCGTGCCATTCATTTTTTTTGAAGAAACGCGAGGTACATTCTATTTTACCTCCTCCTGAATGCACCACCCAACTCCTGGGTTTCTCTGTTTTTCTATATAAGTAATGTTTAGTATCCTCCATGGTTCAGGTAACACTCGCCACTATGAAATGGAAAGTGCACAAGTATGGCAGCTTTCCAATGTTTGTATTGTTGGGCCATGTGTTGCAGATTCAAAACCCGAGAATCGACTGTAGATTTTTTAATGAAAAACATGGAGGAAGGAAACTTAAATTCCTGGTTTTCACTTCAATAACAATTCTTTCTTTTGTCATGAATGATTTCTTTTTCCTTTTAAAACCTTTTATTATGTCTTCTTCCAAGTTCCAGTTTTTCAGAAGTTTTTGTTAGGCATTTTGTACACATTTTAATCCTTTTACAGCATCCCCCCCCAGGACTGTTTGGTTGTTTGAACATAGAGTAACTCTGTCCTTACTCTATGATTTGAATGTGTGTTAAGTGTTTTCTAACATTTATTTTTGACATCAGCTCAAATTTATTTATGGGTACTGTTTCATTCATAACTGATTGTTTTTCTCCAAATACATCAAATTTAATTTCAGAGTTCCACTAGTTTAAAGTTACACCATTTTTATTGTACTTGTTGTTACCCCACGCTTTACCCCACTCCCCACCCCACCCCCATGCCCATTAACACTTCAATGCTATTTTCTTTGCCTTTAGGATATAACTTTAAATTTCTATAATCTCTGTTTGTAAAGTGAACTGAACAGAACTGACAAAAGTGATAAGTAAATTTTGAGTAAAATTGTACCAAGTGAAGTGTTTTTCCCCCATAATTCCTGTGACTGCATTCCATTGAAATTTAATGTTGGGACGTACTAGACTTTTTTTCTATTGATTCAAAAATATAAATTTTGAAATGTAAGCACTTCCTGTGTAGGTTTAATGTACATTTATTTCTCTTGTGGATTCCTTTTTTGGTATTTACATGTAAACTCATAAAAAAAAGCTGTTAAAACAGTTCAATTCAAGCTCTTTCTAATAAATCTACCCATAAAATTTAGCTTCCAAAGCTTGCCTTGTTACTACCTGTGATGAATTCAAATGCAGCTTCAAAACCTTGCCTCCTGGTACTGCCTATAGTGATGAATTCATGTGCAGTACAGCTTGACGTCAGTATTAAGCAGACTGCACATTATTTAACTGTCTGCTACCCTATTATGTTAATTTGTGATTAGGAGCAGTTTATTTTGGTTACATGTTGAGTGGCCAAGCAGTGCTCGTCTTCTGACACCTGAATGTTAAATGCATTATTGCTGGGCTTGCAAATTGTTTTGTCTTAATGCATGCATGTGTCCTGTTAGTGGTTTCCTGAAGGAAGAAATGGTTGGTTAAATGCATTCTTTCCACAAATGACATGGCCTTGCTTTTAAGAATTTAAGGCAGGCTCTGTGAAACTAGGGTAAATATCTATGGACACAAGGGTGTGTACCATTATATGGGGGCACTTATGACTAATTAAAGTAATACAGTACGTTTCCAATTGCCATTTGCATTTTTCTTAAAGAAGCCACTTTTCAGTGCTCTTGTTTTGCCAATTACTAGGCCTACTTTTTTTAGAAGATAATCTGATGCGAATGTAAAAACAAATACATTGTCTGCATGTTAATTGACAAAGAATTGTCCAAATATTGAAATTATCACTGGTTGCTTTCCTTGCCTTTCATCTCAGTGGACCCCTGTTCAAATCCCACCTTGGACCGGAGCCTTGTGTTGTGTGGATTGGGTTCAGAAACAGAAACATTTCTTCTTGTTTCCCAGTTACCATCCTGTTATTTTCGCTTAGGGTGTTGGGTTTGTAATGAAATAAAATACAACATTTTGAAGGATTTATCTCTTGATCAAGCACCAAGAGGGATGTGCTGTCCATTTTAAGGTTTTCCTCCCCCACCATTTGTACAGTCAGACCCCTGGAGTAACATAAATAGCAGGACACTAGCTTGATTGCTGTCAGAGAAGTTATTTCAAGAACAAGTATGGCTCAAGGATACTGCTGTATTGACCAAAAGTGACAACATTGGCTTGAAAAAACAATTAGTCACAACAAATTTTTCTCTCAGTCTAATTACATATTATGTGAGCCTGTCAGTTTTCACAATAAATAATTGTGTTTACAGATCTGTGACTTTAAAGTGGAAACTGCATCTTTTGGAAAAAGGTTCATGCAGGGGCTTTCAAGAATGTTATTTTAAAGATTGTTCAGAATATGGACCCTTACACTTGAGTCACTACTACATGTACTACAAGGACCATTTGATTTTTCTATCATCCCATTTTGGTTATTTCACTTCTATGGTGATTAGGTACCATACCAAATTCTGTTTGTTAGTTACATAATACATGCACTTATGTTCACATATTTAATATAAAATGTGGATGTTCACAAGTGGTTGACTTAGACTGTTTTCGTAATAAAAGAACTGTTTGATAAATTCAGGTATACACCTTTTTGAAGTAACACTTGCAGGCATGGAAATCAGTTAAACATGTAGGGGCACTTAGAACCTGATCAGAAATATCACACTTAGTTGTAGTACTGCTAACCACTAGCCAGGGCATTGATCACTGATACCAAGTCTGTTAACACTAACAGCATAAACAGGGGGGTGACGTCAAAGAAATACAATTTGATCTATGGCGGCACCCCGGCCTCACTAGATAACAACCATCACGCTTGACTGCCTCTCCGACCTGCCTCCAATGGTGTCTAATAATAACCTGGTCAATAAAAGAGATGATGTCATTCTGCTATGAGAACCACTTTCACTACTCTGGTGACACTGACAGGTCTCTCCCACAGTAGCCAAGCATGATGGGCAGATTTAATATAGAGAGGGTTTCTGTTGTCATACTGTGTTTTGGTTGTGTCATGACAGATATTGCTTTGGGCAGGAGCCAGACGGTCTACTTCTTCATGTAACCTTGCAAGGGTTTATAATTTGATATTTTTGACATAGTTTGGAAGGAAATTATTTATATTTCTTTTTGAATTGAGTACATTCTCTATGTTTGTACTTAGGCAGTAAATGATTTCCCTTGTATAACAGAGCAAAATGCTACACAATATGTTCCAATTGCTATTTGCTACTCAATTATCAGCATTCGGTGTGCACAAAATATGTCCTGTCTAAATTTCTTGCTTATGCAAAATTGCTAGACAAAATCGTTCCCTGCTACATAGGTAATGCACAGAGTGTAGCGCTTCTTCAACCATGACATCTTTCCTTCATGAATTTACCACAAAACATACAATTAAGTCATGATTTTGTTTTACAATTTCAAAATATATGTTAAATTTTTATGTTGAGATTTATGGTTGAAGAACTGCAAATGGGATTATTAACAGCATACTTCCCAAGAGTATAAAATTATACACAACCATGTGACATACAATGTCAAGTCAAAGTTGGGAAAGGTAACTTGACGTTAATGTAGTCTGACATGTTCTTTCCATATCCGCAGTTAATATTTCTTTCAGTGTGTCAAAATACTCAAGGCTATTATAAAGAATACAAAGACCTAGTACTCCCACAATACATTAAATTATACAACATGCCCCGCAAAAATATTGTGTACACACACACAATACAATTGTGTATGGAAGGAATGCCATGCAGTCTGTAGTCACAAGGTGACTGGTGCGTACTTATCGTCCCATTATGAATGATACACAGTAGAGGGGATTTTCTCAGTGGATTTATGCATTCCAGTGGATTAGCGGAAGGAATCCACAGTGAATTACTGTAGTAGGAATCATAGGGTAGGTCAAGTAGATGGTGTGTGCATGGGTGTGTTGGGTGGTTATATAGCAAGCTAAGTGCTAAGTCTCACCTGACTTCATGGGTACAGCAGTACATTTTGTACTTTGATTTTTCTCTCATTTTTTTAATATACTATATTTTATGTGAACAACACTTTAAAAGCTACTGGCTTGCACAGTGACATGTCAATTAGTTTACATGAACTTAAACATGAATAAGGAAGCACGCACAGCCTTTTACTAAAGTTTGTACGCAACAAAATCAAATTTGTGTTTCTTTTTTTCTCCTTCACATTCACAGACCTGTGAGCATGGACAATGTCTTACCCACTCTGGTCGGGAAAAGCTGACGGCAAAAACCACCTGCCTTCACAAAAGGTGAAATCGGTAACAGGAAATTAAGCTATGTGGACCGGGAAGCTGATCAGCTGTGGGCTGAGTATGTAAACAAGAACAGACACATGACGCGAATACTTAACACACCTTTTCAGCGAGTGTGTCATTTACCCTGTGTATTTGGGACAGGTATTGTACATAGGACTTGCTTTATTGTACTACTAGACAAATTATATGCAGTGCGCCTCGTCTGAAAGGCCACGGCAAGTGCATTTTTGATTTGTGATTGAAGGAGACCGGCCCCGGAAACAGTGGATAGGATGTGGTGAAATATGCAGCGATACCTGCTAATATTTCTGGAAGCGTTTAATAGCAGTCAGAAATTCGCCCGGGCAATGCTGATTGATTGATGTTGGGGAAAACTGTATGAGTCAGTAGCGAGTGCGAGTGGACTACACATTTACATACCTGTGTGAAATGTACAGGTGTACAGAGTGTACTACTAGCATCAGAGTGAAAGAGGATGTCTAAGGAAAATGTGCAAGTCTGTGAAATTAAAGAAGATGAGTCCACTTTGTCGAAAACAACAAAAATGGGAAATAACGAAAGCTCCACAAATGGAGATGCTCAGTCTGGAGCATCTGTCCATGAGGAAACTACAGGTGTGAATAAACCCAGCTCGGAGAATAGATCAGCGAGTGTGGATAAACAAGGCCAAGTACATTCTGTTGATGAAGATTCAACAAGATTGACTTGCTCTACAGAAGCAAAGCAGAACGTTGTTGATGAAGTTAAAGAAAATGTCCTTGACAAGTTAACAAGTGTGCCGAGTAATAAACAATTCAATACATCATTGGAACCAGAATTGGAGCGAAGTGCTAAAAATGTAATTACTGATCCACATGTAGGTCACAATAGCAATAAATGGGTCACGCATGAAACTCCAAAGTCTGATGCCGCCAGGAGTGTGCAACTGGGCCAACAGCAGTTGAACATGGAAACAACACAAACCCCAAAAGATGCACACCAGCAATCCATAAACCCAGATTTAAATAATCTTGTCTCGGCTGGAAAAACACCCCTGGAGGGCACCAGGTCGGAGGTTAAGTCTGCAGCAGACACTTCTGATGCTCAGAGATGTAGGTCGCCCACCCATGGTAATCATGAAACTTCAAACTATGTGTGTGATTCAAGTGAGAACAACAGTCAGCTGATGGCATCAATAGGAAACGAAAAAGTTAAACAGCTGGAACAATCCAAAAGTTTACGATCACCCGATGCAGGCCAAACAAACACAATTGATGGGAGAACCATGGCGGAAGATTCCCCAGCTGCAAATGTCACTGAAAGAGCACTCGAGGCAGTGAGTGATTCGAGGGAACCACTCGTCAACGATGCTGCCGTGGCTACAGAGGAGCGAGAGCAATCAAATGTGAGTGAAATGGCATCCGCAATGAAAAACATCTCAGATTCAACATCCCATGAATATTCAGGTCACATCGGTATTGCTGCACATGCAAGATTGCTTGAAGATGCAGTCAATGCACCATCCATTACTGCGGGAAATACTGTCGGTGAGGAAAGCAAACAAACCGATGGAAAGGTTGTATGCCCCGACAGTTGTGATGGAAATGAAATGAAGCAGACAGAGCAGTCTAGCGGACATGAAACTCAGACAGACACAGTTGTAGACAGTAATGTTGCATCTCCTTTACTATCCACTAGTAGTCTTTCCGTATTAAATTTAGATGAATCTGTTAATGAGGACATAATGAGTTCCAAAGAAAAGGATACTTTTCAACTGTACGAGACAGTGGTTGATGATGAGAGGAGGAAAGTCAATAAAGATAAGAAACCGCAAGAAGGAAACTCTGAGGACAACGGTGAAAATTCATCCCTTTTTCTGCCAGGTGCACTCCTCGATCACAATTTCTGCAATAATAACCCTAAAACCACCCAGCAAATTTTACAAACTTCAGATGTTGGGGACTCAGAAAAAGATGTTGCCGGAGAAGCTTTAATGGAGGCAGAGAAAACTGAGGAGGGAAAATTATGCAAATTTGTGGCTGACAAACAAAACGAAACCTCCAGCAGTCAAGATGTTAGTGTTCCCGGTAACGAGATTTCCTCAAACAATTTGGAGAAGAAAAACAGTGTGATGCCCTCTGGGGAAACGGCGCAGCCTCCTAATTTGGACACTGGAGACATTAATGCAAGTATAATGACAGATTCACTTAAAACCGCAGTGCAGCCAAACCAAGCAAAGCAACTCCCTGAAGCAATCACCGAAGATTTAACAGGAGGAGTGGTTTTGTCATCAAGGAATATTAGTGAAAGTGAGTTTGGAGATGAAAGTAACCCATTGGCGATACCTGAGGAACATGTACATGTAGACACCGATGCAGTGAATGATGAACAGTCCATAATTACTTTGAATACTTCAGTCGCAGCAAATGAGACTGTTGAAACTTCCGATGACGTTGAAACAAATCCTTTGGAAGGTTCAAACATAGAAGAATCCATAGAGCCGTCTGAGTGTACTTTATTGGAGACTTCGTCCTCTTATCCTATCATCAAAGAAGGAACGGACAATGCGACTGCAGAAACTTCATCACATACATGTATATCCACAGAACAACCATGTAAAACTTCCAGTGAGGGTCCTGATGTTCAAGAGACAGCTGGGCAACTTACTGCATCATCTCTTCCAACTGAATCTTTCAGTCAAGTTTCTTTCTGGAAGTGCAGTCTTCCAGTTCTTGCACTCAGTGACCTTGAGAAAGTGTCAGTTGGGGATCCAAATGAAGAATCCAACGTACTTGGCAAATCTGCCACTGATGAAAACATCAACCAACATCATTTTCTTGTGAAGTACAATCCAGACTTTGTCTATGCACGTAAAAATATGCCAGGCTCCATCGAGAGTCCCGTTCCTTCCAAGTCAAGTGGAACAGAAGAAACTAAGACGTTGGAAGGTGGAGATTCTCCATTGAAGTTTTCTTCCAATGTTAGCATGACGGACCTGGAGAACATGAAAGGAAGTAACGCGAGTACCCCAAGTACGTCCAGCGGGGAACTCGGTCAGCTGATGGTGCCGCTGTCCATCATGAAGTTGAGGGATTTACATTTTGGTGCTGAAAGCCCCAGCGAGTACTTTGACTGTCGCTCAGACCTGAACGACAGCAAGGATAATCTGGACGATACCTCCAGCCAAGACATGGCGGAATCCATCAAGGGGTCACTCGATCTTGAGAGTCCGGGTCAAAATAAGACAGAGTTCTCAGAGGAAGACGAATCCACCCTTGAAAATGAGAGTGCATTTCAAGAGGCAGAACCAGCCTTGTCTCCTGAATCTCAGAACGGATCACCCAAAAGAAGAGCAAGAAGGCTCGCATCTCTCACACGGGAGAAGAGAAAAAAATTCACAGGGGACCGAGAAATCGCAGAGGCCTCTCTGCAAGAGGTGACACCCGACACTCCTGAAACGACAGAGTCTTTGGTACCCAAGGTACAGTGGGGTGCCTTCATAAAGAAACTCCCACCGATGGCGCACCTTTTCTCCTTCTCGGAGAAATGGCAAACCCCTTTAAAGACGAGATCCGCTTCCTTTGATGAGTCTAAACACCTAGAACATCAGCTGTTAGAAAACGAAATGGAACGAACCGAAACAGAGTCTGTTTCTTCTGCCAACCTTTCTTTGGATTCAGTCCCGCAGCCACAGAGCGAGGCGAAACGGACCAAGGTACATTTCGACGAGCCTCCATTATCCGAATCCTCCCAATCAGCTCTTAAGAGACCAGAGACTTTATTCACATTTTCAGCGAAATCTACCCCTGGATTTCCAGCACGACAGAGGATTATACGCACCAGGTCAGACGGACGTCTGCTGCATGATCTCTCACCCCTGTTCTCACCTAATCTCTCACCGGTGAAGAGTCCCAAGGCTCTGTCCCCATGGAGGACGTCGCACATCACCCCTGACAAGGAGAGACAGGCTAGACTGGACTTCAAGATTAATTTCAAAGATCAAGCCAATTTCACAGGTAGGCCTACTATGTACAAAAAAATCTCTACATTTTACCCTCTGTTACCAACTGCTACCTACTAGTATTAATATTTTCTTGCATACATTTTTTAAACTAAAATTTGACAAATTGCAATAGTGATCTGTATTATGACATCACACTGTGCTTTGATACACATCTTAAGATTAGTCTTTCACATACCTCTTTGTGAAATCATTTGAATTGCTAAGAAGGAGCAACCGGTAGAGGTTATTAATACTCACACAGGCCTCGAAAATAACCCACGGCACCCACAGCAATTGATGGGTGCCCTGTGCTTTTGCTGGAGTGCCCTTTGCAAAGTTCAAATATAAATTTACATTTTCCTCATGGAGTGCCTCTTACCAGAGGAAAAATGCTGCTCCCCTTCAAGAGTTCAAGGTCTGAAAGTAAATTAATAATTTTCCTATTTTTGATATCTAATAGTCGTATCTAATTGCCGAATGACCTTGTGGTGATTATTGAAGCATTTCTTTGTTCTAATGACTGTTATTAGGTCGTAGATTGGTAGATTGGCTTTGCTCAACGACAGTAGAGGAGAAGACTGAAGATCAGCCATCAGTCATGTCTCCTTCTTCTGATGTCCGTTCATCAACTCTGCTTCTCTGTAGTAGCTTGCTGGACATTGGTGTCATCCAACCCCTTGAGGCCAAGACAGGCACCGACAAATTCAAGGTAATACTTCATAGAAATAATATTTTTATTATTTTTATGCAAGTCGCCAGACACACAAGGCCTGAAGGCCACTTCAAGGTGTGGGCTACAATTACTTTTGTCCAGAGGCCTATGCCACCTACTCCTAGGGCTGAGACAGGGAAAAGAAAACAGAAAAGGGATTAATAAATGATACTGGACAGGAAAAAAAAAAAACTGAACGGTAAAATAATGAACGAAACGGAGTACAAACAAGGACAGGGTAATTGGGATTGTGACGTCACTCTTTGCTTAGCAATTAAGATTGATACAAAGTTAAGATCAATCTTAGTGCTTTGTGAAATCGAAACAGCTCGAAACGCTAGCGGGACTCGCACGTAGCATGGCTTTCCCACTAGTAATAATAATAATGTTTTATTGTCACTTGTAAAAAAACACACCAATTATTTGTACAGTGAAATGCGTTTATTGGGTCAACCCCTGACAGGCCTGAATGTTTAGTTTTTGAAAGGGCAAGAGCACTAAGGCGTTTTTTCCTTGGTAAAGGGCACCCTAAGAGGAAACTGTAAATTTCTACTGGAGAATTTCAAGGGCACCAAGGCATTGACCAGGGGGCATGGAAGCAATTGCCTTCGTTGCCTCCATGAAGTATTAGTCCTGCAGCCTATAGACCCCTTGCATATGATGTCACACTAACAAAAGTCCTCACTGAGGCCAAAGAAGGCAAATCATTGGGCGATAGCTGTTTTTGTTTCATGCGCAAACATTTGTGCAACAGCAAATTCTATTTTTCATGTTTGGATGTTTTAATAAATCTCACCTCTCTAGATGGATGCCATGTATTGCTGGGCCCAGCACTCTTACCCTCAGACCTACTCTAATGGGGCACCCGTTTCAACCTCTCCGGGTAAGCTGGAGCCCATCTGGCCCCCGCCCAAACCAGAGGAAGGAGAAGCTCATCACGGACTCAAGTACACAGAAGCAGGTGGGTAAAACTTCATATACACAGAATTTGTTCCTCTTTTAAAAAAAAAATGTTCTTGTTCCAATTACCTCTCTTTACATTTTGTTCACACTAACAGAATATACTTCCTTTCAGTATGTAGGGAAAGAAAGAAGCTCAATGCTTGTGATTTTTTCCCTTTTTGACAGACACAACATTTAACAGTGGACAGACAGTACTAGGGTACAAAATGCAATAACCGAAAATAAACAGAGTACAGGATGGCAGCAGAAACTGAATAAATGAAGATTGATATAAGAAATTCATTATAATACAATTAAACGTATCTTTTCTTGAATTTCTTGAACTACATGGTATGTAAGTTACATCTGTATCTGTACTTTTTCAGCGTACATTGTAATGTGATGAAGAAGAAAACATATGCAATAACAATAACATCTCTTTATAATGAGATTTGTGAGTTGTTTTTAATGGGAGCTTGTTTACTCTGAGTGCACACTTCACAATGCCACATCCCATACTGTAGAGAGAGAGGGGGCCCCATTTGAATGCAACTGTAATTGAATCAGTGAATCAATTAAATCACACATAGAGAGGGTGCAGCACAGCTTTACCAAGCGGCAAATGTGAAGGTCTGTAGACAATGCCGCATTAAACCAATAGAGGTTTTTGTGATACAGTACACATGATAAAAGGGGTCATGGCACATCATGAAGGCCTGATGTTCTGCCTTATAGATTTTTTAATCTCTTAACTAAGTCATTGCCAGAATTGACAGCCTGCCCCACTGCTAAACAAAACAAGAGAGTCTATAATTTGTTTTTACTCGTACACTGATGTGTATAAAAGCTCTGAATGCTCAGTACTTTCCCAAGTTCTGTGAAAAAAAATCCACACCGGCAAAATAACATCTATTAAAACAAAAGTGTCCATTTTCAATTTAAATGTCATCATTTATCAACTATATCATGGTGTTGCTGTCTTAAGTCATATAAATCAATTTCACTACATGAAATAGAAGCTGGAAGGAGAATGGTCTTGCCTTTGTGGTGCTAAACATGTATGACTTTCACTGTTCCTGATTCCTATAAAAGGTCATAATGAAAGTTTAGAACGGATTTCTGTTTTCTAAACTTCTATGACTGAGAAAAGAAAATCATCACATGCCAAAGCTTAAGTTTTTGTTTTGAAGGGATTGGTTTTTCCTTCTCATGCCAATTGAGTTGACAGTATTTGTTTTTATGAATTGATTATTTTTTGGCTGAAAGAAAAAAACCACGCAAAACCTGCAAAAATAATTGAAATAATCTGATTTAGTTTCTGTGCCTCAATGTCATGAATGCAGTACTAAAACACAACAATGAAACCATGGTTATTTGAAGCAGTCCATGAGCAATATTGATGTCTTCATAATTGGATTTATTATTCCTGGTCGGGATCCCCCCATGTGTTTTTTTTCTCCCTTAATCAATATTCATGTTGTTCCATGCACTCCCTGAGCTAGCCGCTAGTCTAGATGGTTATTGATCAGCTAAATACATGCCTGGATGGTATTTCATTGCCGTGGGCATTGTACAGGCTGAACGCAGACGATGGACTCTGCAAAATGTGCAGCGTCCTTCAGCATGACCTTTGTAATGTTAGCTTTTTACATAATTCTGTCTGGTGAAATTATGCAAACAAAAAAAGTTAATGGCCTGACGTTTTGACCCTAGCAGAGTCTTTCTTGAGAGGCTAAATGACAAAATTGCTGACAATTTTCTCATGTTGTTTAAGAAGCTCACAGTTAACGTTACAGATGCAAAATGTATCCTGTCTATTTGGTTACACCTTTCAGAAGTGAAATTGATCTTGAATGAGTTCAAGTCTTAAATATTTTTCTTATACACAGTATACATACGCCCAAACTTGACCTTGTTCCCCATGAAAAAGTCCTCAGATCCAAAGACGATACACAGTATTCTAAATATAATAATATCAAAGTCTTATATAGCGCGCGTATCTACCAAATAAGGTACTCAATGCGCTGAGTATTGGAAACTTTCAGAAAGATAGGTTATTGCAGTGATGAATTCTGAGACCCAGACTGAGAGACTCTGAATTACACACCATTTGTTTTGTATCTATTTCTGGCTGATGAAGCCATTCACCTTTGCCCAATCGTCATCTACAAATAGGTCCATGGGACATTCTGGAAATGTTACCGTCTGTTCTGAGTGAGTGTTGTTGTTACATCGGTCCATGTGAAGCACAGCACAAAAAAAAGGAAGTTTTTGTTTGCTTTCGGTTGGCTTGTATATCAAAGCACTTAGTGGTCAAAATTTACCTTTTTCTTTTTCGAAAACAAGCTGCTTCCAGCTGGATGGTTTAATTTGCCGCTGTGCTTTATGGTTGAGATGCTGTCTTATACTACAGCATGTGTTTGTTCTGTGATTTGCGTATGGAAATACTAGTATTTGTTGAATTGAAAAGACATTTAAACTCCCTTCCCCATTGCCAAATATTTCACTCATCATTTTTTAAAGTTGTTTTTCAGTACATGTTTGCTGCTTTTAGAATTTTAATGGATGTAGGCAATTTAACAACCAAGTACTTGGGAGTTTTGTTTTCTTAGGCAATGTTCTTTTCTTGGTCTTTGCTTTAAGTATTGACTCCTTGCACCCTCTCAC
Source organism: Asterias rubens (assembly GCF_902459465.1). Lineage (NCBI taxonomy): Eukaryota > Metazoa > Echinodermata > Asteroidea > Forcipulatida > Asteriidae > Asterias > Asterias rubens. Next base: position 21,872,579 of record NC_047062.1, on the reverse strand, counting down.
AATGCGCGTCCACTGTTATTCCATTTTGGGTGCCGATTCCTTTGCATACATTTTTACTTTCGAAATCGAGGGCAGAATATGCACGTGTGAGTGTGCTTTGTGTTGTAAAAGGGGTCAATTGGCTAGTCATGCCAACTTTATTTCAGCTGTGTCAAAACTTAAATTAAATTTGTTTATAACAAATAGTGCATACTTGTACGTAAAACAAAATACAACTTAATTTTGGTTGGAACAACGAAAAATTTACTAGAGTGGTAGATTGAACCCTACGACCTCCTGATTAATGTGCTGGTGCTCTACCAACTCTGCTTTCTAGTCCTTTGTGGGTTGGTATCCCTATTTTGTCATAATATTTGTTTAGGGTGCCAGTCGGAAGCCAAACAAAGATATTGGCAAAATAGGAAGACCGTCAGCATCAGGACTAGATAGCTCAGTTGGTAGAGCCCGGCCCGTTAATCCGGAAGCCACTGGTTCAAGTTCCTCTCCAGTCAATTTCTATTAGTTCACCCCCAAATTGTTCACAAATTCCCACAGTAAATTTTCCTTATCATATCACTTGATAAAATACACTGTGTATTGGTTCATCAACTTCTGTCAGTTTACCATAAGAGTCGGTATATATGTAATATTTTGCAGTCTTAGGTTGTGTTTGAAATGTTGCTACTCAAGTACATGTACATGTATATTCTCAGCAGGAACTTGTGATAGCTCAGTTTAGAATCATAAACCTAAAGTTGATCTTTTTGTTGTTGCTTCATAGAGCATCAACAGTTTGTCATGGGACTGAAGAAAGAGCACAACCTGGCCCTGGAGAAGATCGAGGTAAGAATATTATTTGATAATGTTTTGTGATATTTTGCCACAGTTGGATTACATGTAGGAAATTCAGGGGTTTTCTTGTATGATTTTAAAAACTTGAGTTGATATGTTGAAATTTGTGCTTATCAATAATAAATGACAATGTCACAAGAAAATCTATTTAACACTAGACTTCAACCAAATGTGTTTTTTTATAGCCTCAAAAGCAAAAGTTTGCTCTTACACGCTGTGGCGCAAAATAAATGGTTAAAGGTATGCAATAAAAACCGGCAATTTATCATCAACTCAACAAACTTTAAGATATTTGTTTACCTTAATACTAAAATAATTTTTTATGACCACAGATGGAGCACGAGCTGGCTATGTTTGAGCTACGTGGGGAGCAAGCAGCCCAGCTCTGTGACCTAGAAGACCAAGTTTCTACCCTCAAGAGCAAGTGGATGGCAGGAGAGACCCTTCACTCAATCAGCGACATGCAGAGAAGGCCAACAGTGGACGTTGGTATTAACACAGACTGGATGGCGTGCACCAGGCTTGGCCTTCAAAAGCAAATCGAACTCTTTGAAGACATCCAAGGATCAAACGGGGAGAAAGGGGCACCAACCCCTCCCCCGCCCCCACCAATGCCTGTAGGGGACTCTATGAATGTTCATGAATCACCTACGAACCTTGACGGAGTGCCTGGGATACCCAGAGGTGTCCCACAGCCACCGCCACCCCCTCCCCCTCCGCCCTCAGCAATACCACAGCCACCACCACTCCCAGGCAGTATACCCCCACCTCCACCCCCACCCCCAGGGGTACCGGGTGGAGGGCCACCCCTACCACCACCATTACCACCACCGGGTGGTGGACCCCCTCCTCCTCCTCCACCACCAGGCAGTTTAATTATTCCCCCTGGAGGATCTGTTTCCCCGTTAGCTTCCAGCACCCCAGTCACGCCAAAGGGACCCGCTAAGCTGATGATAGAACCAACAGTGCAAATGAAGCCATTATACTGGAGCAGGCTGCAGCTGCATAAATTACCTTCCAATGCCCAGAAACAAAGGTGAGCTTTAAGAAGTTTAAATTGAACATGCAAAACAAAAATTCCAGATTGGAAAGGGAATTTGTCATTTTTTATAAGTGGATAGGAAGTTCTGAGAGTCCTTGTAACCAGAGTAAATAAAATGAAATGAAAAGAAATGGTATGATTTATTTTTGTTCCCCTTTTGTTAGTGTGGACACTGTGAACACTCTATGGGGTCAACTAGAAGATCTTCCCATCCCATCTGAGGAGCTTGAAGAACTGTTCTGCAAGAAGATGATGCAGAAGAAGAAGCCATTGGTAGACTCCTTCATCAAACCAAAAGCAAAAAAGGTACTGCCTGAAGTTATTCTCCTGTTTGGTATAGCTGTTGATGGGTCACCAGTCCGAACACCATGCAGTGTGCACTTCTTGTGACTGCTTCATTACCTTCCTTGAACCATTTGTGACTGGTCTCCTGCTATGCTTAGCAGAAAACTGTTATTAAGGTGCTCCTTGAAATTGGGCCCAGTTCACCAGAACAGTCCTTAAAGCCATTGGACACTTTCGGTAAACAGTATTGTCCAAGGCCCACACTTCGTGTATCACAACTTCTATACTAAATAACAAACATGTGAAAATTTAGGCTCAATTGGTCATCAAAGTCGGGAGAAAATAACGGGAAAACCCACCCTTGTTTCCGCACATTTTGCCGTGTCATGACATGTGTTTAAAATAAATCCGTAACTCTCGATATCGAGAATTGATATTGTTTTAATGTTTTCTCAAAAAGTAAAGCATTTCATGGAATAATATTTCAAGAGAAGTCTTTCACCATTACCTTCTGTAAACCCTATAAGTTATTTGTTAATCTGTGAACTATTTTTTTTTTTCTGTACCGAGAGTGTCCAATGGCTTTAAAGACAACATATACCTTGGGTTTTTGGAAGCGTTCGGTTGTTTTAACCCTATATAAAAGTTTATAATGGTTGCGTTTTTGAGAAATCCGGATTGAATATGTTCACGCTGAAATATTCCCTAAACGAATACACAATCTGAGAAGCATTACTGACAGTAACACTTCTCAAATTTTTGTGCATAGAAATTTATATTTTTTTTGCGTAACCACATAACTTCGAAATTAAATAATTCTTTAGGCTTTTAACCAAAAGTTTTGATTGTCATTCATCTTTTTTACGATGGTTACAAGCTATCAGCAGAGACATTTCATTAATTAATTATTCTATCAAAAGCTGCTGTAGGCTTGTAACCAAAAATTGTTATTGGCCAAAAGTGATGGCCAAACTCACCTTTCCTTTAATCAAACAGAATTAATCCAAACTTACCCATGAATTCTGATCAGTTCAAATGGTCAAGATAAAATTTAAGTCTGAATTTCATTAAAACATAAGAATTGATTTGGGGTTGTCTGGCACCCTTGAACAAAGGTGCTGACAAAAACAGGGAAACTGCCAACATAGGGCTAGATAGTTTAGCGGTGGAGTGCCGGCACGTTAATCCGGAGGTCGTTGGTTAAAACTCCGCTTTAGTAAATTTTTCACTGTTAAACCCTGAATCATTTAAAACTTACCCAGTCAATTTCACTTGTGGTTCAACACCTAAAAACTAAGAAGTTAAACTTTCTCTACCTCTCGCATTCAGGGTGTGAAGTTACTAGACAGTAAGCGTTCTCAAGCCGTCGGGATCTTCATGTCGAGTCTTCATGTGGAGATGTCTGATATCAGTCAGTCTGTCCTCAATATGGAAACAACCGTCTTAGATTTGGAAAACTTGGAATCTCTTTATGAAATCGTAAGTTTTAGTAACTCTCTCGTTGCTTTGCACAGCTCAACATCAATCAAACCAAGTGATGTTTGAAGCTTTGCATGGTGTGAATAATATAAAGTATTAATTATGAATAAATAGTAAACTGGCAGGTGTTTTTCTCCTGAAGACGAGCATAACCAACTCTTTTCAGAGGCTCAAAAGAGGTTTAATACATGGTTGTACATGCAAGTTTACTACTTATTTATAAATCAAACCATATTCTGTAACTCTGGAAAAGGACATGATAATGTTTTGAGCATTGAAATGCTATTCAAATCTTCAACATAAAACCAAAAAGGGAAAGACAACGCTTTTCTTATCCAGCAATGACTTACAGACTCATCGATCTACTCATTCATTTACAAATATTTGAGTTTGATATTAATAGACCCCTTCATTGACCTTGAGGGCGCTGTTTGTGCTTCACATGCAAGGGGTCTGATGTAAAGCATTGATTCAGTTAGAACACAGCTCTTGCTAGTTCTTTATTTTGGTTGGCTGCAACATGGTCATAGTCTAGAGATTTGTGCCTCTGTGAACTAGACGCGCATGTATGTTTTGCGGGAAATAGTCCCCAAAGCGGGCAATAGACTTAAACATTTTTGACTGGTTACATTGCCCACAAGAAAAGGTTTCTTTTCTTATTTTATATTTTTGATGGAGGTGTGTTATAAATCACAAATGGACTGGCATGATTCAGTCACTACAGTATGTCTTTATTCCCCCTCTGGCTTCTGAGTGACCAGAAGAGGGACCTAATTCCCTCTTCTGGTCACTCACAGTCCCTCGGGGGGGAATAGACATACTGTATTGACTGAATCATGCCTGTCTATAATGTGTATAATATTTCATGTTTCTTTTTGTAGAAATTGTTTGCATATCTACATGTATGCCTTGGATGGTTGAACATGAGAAACCCAAGTGATAGTGCTATTGTTAGCCTAATTTTGTTTTCTTTTGTAACTTTGTGTGTAGAGACATCAAGATGATGAGTTGAAGACCATCAAAGCCCATTTGGCCAAAGAATCGGACGAACCCCTGGACAAACCAGAACAGTAAGTTCAACACTTTTCCAGCTGATCATTGAAGATTGAAAAAGACACTACAAAGTGTTCCTGTGCCTGGGGTTGATTTCACAAAGCACTAAGATTCATCTTAAGACGGCAAAATTACAATAGTGATTTGTATTGTGGCACCACCCTTTGCTTAGCAACTAAGATAGATTTGTATTTAAGATCAATCTAAGCTCTTTTTGAAATCGAGCCCTGGAGATTTTCTCTTAGTATGCAGTTGCATGCCTGCCGTATAGATTAATTAGAAATGCATCTTGGCGTGAAAGGAAACACACTTTTGAGAGGTTTGTTAAAAAGCTCCATTAAATTAACTTGTCTTGTTCCACACATATACCTGTCCTTCAACTCTCAACAAACAATAGCTCTTTACTGAACTCGGTAAGGTGACTGTCTGACCTTGTGACGTCATATATGCAAGGGATTGAGTACACATTTTTAACAATTATATTTCTTACAAAACTCATTTGAATATATCTATTCAATGTCACACCCCAGATTTCTGTATGAGCTCTCCCAGATACCGAACTTTGCTGAGAGAGTTTACTGCATGACCTTCCAGGCTTCATTCAAAGAAAACCTGACGTCGTTGAGAACCAAGCTCGGCAATGTTCAATTTGTGTGTGAGGTATGTAACAGACAAGAACAAATTATCTTTATATTCGCCTTGTACTTTATTGGCAAACGATGTCCTTTGGTTGTGCACAAACATATTTTTACATAACAATGTATGAATACTTTAGTTACATTTGTCGTGGTTGTCACAGTTGGAAGTTGTCACATTTCAAAATACGCTACAAATTGCATTACTTGCCTCTTTCTTCTAAGAGTTGAAGTGGCTTTTTAAAATTGTCATTATTATTTTATTATGTTCTGTTTTTGCAGTTTTTAATTTTGGCCCTTTTTAATGTCATATTTTGCTGTCTTCATATAATTTCTGTTCTAAGCATTTCATTTCACTCTTGCAGAGATATTCTTACCTTTTACACATATTGGTTGAGTTCATTGTACTGATTGTAAAATTTATACAACCTAAAATCATAACTAATATTGTATGTGACAAAATGATGATTACAGTTTGCTTGATACGCTGATGTTCTTTGATGTGTTGAAGGTTATTTGAAATGTTGTTACTAATCTTTCCTTCTGATCTTCCTTGTAGCTTCTTCCACAAATATATTACTGACTGTAATGCTTCGCAGATTTAACTTTTGAGGCATAAAAATTGATGTCTTTTTACATTAGCACATTACTTCGAGGTGAAAGGTGTTTATCAAAATGCTTTATACTATCGAAAGCTGCTGTAGGCTTCTAACCAATTCATTTTAAGGGTGATTACCAAATGTATACCTTCTCTTCAAATAGTCTGGCCCATTTCTTTTGTCAAGTTACAACAAGTATGAATAATCAACAATGCATAAGACAAGAAAGTGACAAAAGTGGCTGTATTTTGATTAACTTTATAGTATTTTTGTCAATGTAGGTTCTATTGACCAGCAAGGGAGTGAAGAAGGTTCTAGGTCTGATTCTTGCATTTGGTAACTACATGAATGGAGGGAATCGGACCAGGGGCCAGGCTGATGGCTTCGGTCTGGATATTCTTGCTAAGCTTAAAGACGTCAAGAGCCAGGTACTAAATGCTTACTTAAGTCCTTTTCCTACTGTATCTCTTTATCCCTTTGGAATACAGCCCTGGGAAGGCCTGTGTCTTTTTTTACTTTACGGTGACCCTGGTGCACTTTCACACTGTGTCATGTTTCAAGATTACAGAGTTTTACCTTAGGAGCAGGGGTGGTGCCGGGTCAGGGTTTTTTTTAGAGGCATTTTTTTATTGTACATGTAAATATAATGGGTAGCAATATGCTGTGTAATAATCCATCTTTTAAATACTTACTTTGCAGGATAACAAGATCTCTCTACTTCAGTACATCGTCTCCTACTATGTGGATAAAATTGATGAGGTACGCAAGAAATTATCACTTTCTGTCTGTTGTGTTCCTCAATAGACCTATTTCGTGAAAATTCATAATTGCTGTTGCCTATAGGGAGATGTCGTGGCTAAGCGGTCTGGTGCATTGGACTCGGAAGTCTGGTGTTGTTAAACACTTCAAACAAAATGTCTTTGTCCTTAGGATGGGGCAATAAACTGTAGGTTTAATGTGTTTTGTAATGCACGTAAAGAAAAAACAAGTACCCGTTTGTTAGGAAAAACAGGTTCTGCTTCTCTGTTTTCCATCATGCTTGGCTGCAAGTTGCACTGCATCAACTTGTAATTCATTCCAAGGTACTAAATAAAAGGGTCTTACGATTCAAACATAACTTTCCATTACTGTAAACAAAATTAGTAGCGACTTGATACGCCCCTTGGGTTTGATAAAGCACTGTAATATACTTATGCTACTTATAAGGTAGCAAGCCATTGTGATGAATGCTTTTAAAACTTTCTTTTTCTTATTTGGATTTGTATTTGTAACTTCAATGTTTGTGAAAAGTCTATACCTTTATTATTATTAGAAGTTGACCCACAAAATTTGAAGTGTAAAACGGGCAAATGCCAAAAATAGAAACAATCTGCAAGACAGCCAATGTTCAGAGATTTGTGTATTATTACATTTTGAAAATGCCAACCATTATTGTAAGTGCATCCTGTAAGTTGTTATTAATATTTTTTTTTTATACTTCTAGCATGCTGGGACAGAGGAGGCGGTGTTCCCCCTACCAGAACCAACAAAGGTCAACCAAGCTGCACTGGTGAAGTTTGAAGATCTTACAAAAGATCTCAACAAAATCAAGAGAGATCTCAAAGGTATTTGGATCTCAAAAGCTATTTGGATCAGCTGAAACTTTCCTTCTGTTTAGTTCACATGATTTTATCTCTCTCTTTCTATACCTTCTCCCTTTACTTCCTTTGCCTTAAATCATTCCTTAAACCTATATTTGAGACATCATACAGCTTGGTGTCTAAACTTGTGGACCAGTCATTAATGTTTTGTCGTGGTGATAGCCGAGTGGGGGTCGTGATAGCATAATAACAATTAGCTCTCCAGGATCAAAGACTGCTTTCGTAAGACCACTCCTCTCGTACGAGGCTGCCAACTACCCCCCATTTTAGTCTCGCGGGGGGGCCGGCGGTCACTTGAGAACATCGCCAGTGTCGCAAGAACCGCAGATAGAGCGGAATGCTATCATCATGAAAACATTTAACGACTTGTCCACAAGCCTTCTTGGTGTCTAGTTTTGGTTAATTTTCGGTTCTCTTTGACCCTTGTCACTTCAAAATTTGTGTGACTTGTTTTTAATGACTCATATTGCTGAAAATTTCCAATCTTTTAATCTTTTTGTACACATTATTCTCTACTTTATTTCTTTCCATTTGTTAATTCTTAAAAGTAGTGTTTGAATGAGTATGGTCATATTGGAAAATTTTCATTCAGCCTGCCGCTTCTTATTCTCTTCAACATGTTCAATATCTTATGTAATTAACTGAATGTATGAATCTTTTCTCCCATAACTTGTGAAGGCAAAGTTGTCAAAGTCTTAAACAGCAATTTGTTTGTATCATTTATCATCTACTGTCTTTATTTCTTTCCAATTTATAATCTTAATGTTTCAATATGAGTTTGTATCATTGGCAAATCTTCATTCAGCCTGCTGCTTCTTATTCTCATCCTTGATCCAACTTTAACTTATGAATCTTTTCTCCCAATACTCCTAAGGTTGTGAAGGCAAAGTTGCCAAAGTCTTAAAGAGCTCTGCCGATGAACATCTTCAGCCCTTCAAGGACAACATGGACGCTTTCTTGGATCAGGCCAAGGAAGATATCACTATAACAGAAGAGAAACTTCATACGACGGTTGCCAAGTGAGTCTTATTTAAGCAAACTTCCTCCAGTTAAAAAATGTTGTTGTGTTAGTGCAAAAACAGTGTCTCTGGATTTTCTAATAACTTGAGCCCTTTTCACTCTTAGCATTTTTCAAGATCTTAAAGTTGCCATTCTTTGATTCTGACCCACACAGGTTTGACCATCTCTCGTCGTCTTACTGCGTCAACCCTAAGAGTAACGAAGACCTCACCCCTAATTATCTATTCAGTCTCTGGGCTCCCTTATGCAGAGACTTCAAAGATCTCTGGAAGAAAGAACAACATGGCATTGCCAAGAAAAGGTAAGTTCTCAGGTCATTTGATGTTGCCTTCATTTGAGGTCTATAGATGGATTACACAAAGCGTCATCGGTTTTATCTTTGATGTAAAACAAAGGAAAAGTGCACTCGTGTACAGGCTGTGCATGACTCTCAGCCAATGGTAGCCGCCTTTCATGCGTACACGTTTCATCAATGATGTCGGCCAATGCAAGTTGTCCTTTCCTGTGTTGTAAAAGTTGTATACAAAACCTTTGGATCTTGGCACATTTTTGCGGGAAATATGCCCAGTGCCAAAATCAGGCTCTTTTAAAAAACATAAACTGTCATTGAAAGTAAAGAGAATCAAAACATCTTTTTTGATATCAATGCGGTATGGTGCTTTAAACGTACTATTTATTGAGAAATACGTGCATAATATGCAACGTACCTACAGACACCCATCTTGTCTGCCATTTTGGGGGTCAATGAGGGAGTCAAAATGTGCAGAAAGGAATTGACTCCCAGGAGGCAGAAATGGTAAATGCATTGTTTGGAGGTGCATGCAGCATTGTGCAAGGCCCTTAAGTGAAAGCTCTTATTCTCATCTATTTGATACGCAAATGTCCCCAGTTTTGAGCTTTGGCAAGAGGTGCCCAGTTATAGCATGGGGAATATTGTATGGTATAACAGCTTGAAGGTGTGTGTCTTTTTTGCATATCCACATTGCCTTGGACAGTGTTTGAATTATACTTTATCTGTGCTTTTTCTACATGCATAACAATGTATCTATGTATTTGTGTGAAATTTTGCAATTTTGTTCTTGATTTGTACTTTTGTGTGATACATTGCTGTCCTTACTTGTATTTTGTTTTTACTCTATTGTGCTGATTTTTCATGATTATATTTTATTGTAATGCTCTGTAGTGCATATTTATCGTGAGATGTGTTTACTAAATGTGGTATTATTATTATATATTGAGATTGAGTTCAGTCTGTGCAGGATTGATTTGTTTAATTGATTTGATTTGATGATCTTGTTGATTTGATGTCTTGATTTGGTTGTGATTTTATCAGTTGCACTGTATTTTCTATGAACATTATAAACAGCTTGTGTCTAACCGTTTTTTTTTTTTTTTTTTTTCCCTTCCCATCCTCCTTCCTGTAAATTACTCTTTAAAACTCTCTTGTTTCTTCTTTGTGGTTCACATATTTGACTTTAATGTGTATTTGACTCTAAAGTATATTCTTTTATATTGCTGCATTATAATTTAAGATGAAATGTTATAATAACGTAAAGTATTCTTTATAAGTTTATATTACTTTACCTGCCCTGATTTCTTTTCAACTCAACTTGCACAGTAGCTCTGAATCTTAAGTTATTGATTACATTGTCATTTTAAACCAAAATTTAATAGCTAGTATGACTTTAAAATATTTAATGAATACCTAATAGGTGTTGTTAAGTAAGATAGATAGCAATACAATTTGCATGAAGAACTTAGGATTTTGTTGTGTTTATGTTTTTTAACACTTTCTTTTAACTCTTGACTTCCTCAGACTTCGTGAGGCTCAAGAAAAAGTGAAGCAAAAACAAGAAGAGAAGAGAAGCTCAGTCATCATTAAGAAGAGTACCAAGAAAGCTGGGGGCTTGGTAAGAGGGGATTTTATTTAATTTGTACTGAAAGGGATTGTATACATTTGGTAATTATTTTAAAAATTAATGGCAATAAAAACTTGTTTTTAGAAGCCTGCAGCAGCTTTCGAGAATCATTTTGAGAATCATTTCACTTTGGAGTAATATGGTTATTGAAAAAGATATCAGTTTTTGTGCCTCCAAACTCGAATCTGGGAAGAGTTACTGTCGGAAACGTTTCTCAGATTGTTTATTCCTATCGGGGGTTATTCTTCCCATGCAGACATATTTGCAGGATTTTTTATGATATCTCAAAAACAGACCCTTCTGTCATTTTCACATGACAGTTTTATGGACAATGATATAGGATGAAAACAATCAAACAGTTCAAAACACCAAAGGTAAACTTAAACACAGTGTCAATTAAATGTGTTGTTGCTTTGTGTATTTGCAGAAAGCAAAATTAGCAGCAAAGGCAAGCTCGAGTACTAAGAGCTGATCCCATCCAGTCGTCACTGAGAGCTTCCAGTCCAAGGTTAGGTAAAGTCAAATAAGTGCCTAGACGAGATCTGGACAGTTTCCACAGGAGGGGGCTGACGAGAAAAAAAAGCCAGGTTGAAGTATGTAAAGCAAGTGTTTTGCAAGAGAAAAATAGTTTAAGCATTGGTTTTATTGTAGGGTACATGATATATTCCAACAATAGTTGGGCATGCCCCAACACTATGACCCAGCTTAAGTTACTGTGTATTCTCTTTTGTAATTCTGTAGAATTGGCTACTCGAACCTGAGTAGTTGTATTCTGTTCCTCAACTCATTAAATTGTAGCTCTTACCTTAAACTGACTTTAACTGACTTTAAAGGACTATACTGTATTGTTGATACTGGTACTCATCAAACTGTACTCAACTTATAGTCTGTTCTACAGTGCATGTCCTTCCAGTTCGAATCTTGTTAGAAATTTTTTTCGGAGATAGAAAACAGTATTAGCAACTGGAAAAAACGTAATATATACACACAGTGTTTGAAAAGCCCATGCAAGATTGTATTCAGAGATCTGCCATCCATAGTATTTTCTGGTACAAAGAAACATTTACAGCTGTTGAGGCTCTAGACTGTTTTGGCGTAAACTTTATTCTGAGGTCAAATACACCTGTGTACTACGTAGACAGTACTATATCAAACCCGGTGATAAAGGTTCAGTGGAACAACTTTTTCTTGGGCTATTTGAATGATGGCTTTAGTAAAAGTTCAGCAACTCAAACTTCTTGCATAGGGAAATCAAGATAAAAACAGCTCCGTGTAGGCATTGGACTTGGGATAATTTAAAAAATAACACATCTTATGTCATGTGTGATTTGGTGTGTCCCCCCCCCCCAAAAAAAAAAGCAAAAAAAAAAAAAGCAGGCAGAATTGTTTTTGGAGACTGCTGGGATCTATAACCCTTTTCACACCACACTATTAAATTGAGTCAATCCTGGGGAATATTTATGGGCAGCCCTTTTACACTTGGATCGCTTTACCCCTGATCTTTCCCTGGCAAACGGGCATACTCGGGAATAGCCACCCCTGCTCTGGAGAAGGGGTCATGACCCCTGCTCTGGAGAAAGGGTCATCGGTAAAACCATGGTGTATTCTTGAAACGTGTAATGAGAACCCTGTGGAATATGGACCTAGGCGGGGACAATGTGAAAGTGTGCTGGGGTAACCGTGGGTTTAAAAAAACTCCTGGGGCCTCCCCAGGGCTGTATTGAGATACAGTGTGAAAAGGGCTTATGGGGTATACCTGCTGGAATATACATGGTATACATGTATCTTTAAGACAACTCTTGTGATTTTGTATTTCCACGAGCGCGCGTGTGATAACTATATTTATCTTCAAGCAAACTTGGCGCGTGACCATAGAGAGCGTAAGACGCAGGTAGTGATATTAGCCGTGGAATATAGGTTTTTATCACCACTCCATTCTGCGAATCTGGAGGATTAGCGCGTACTTGAAGATAAAGTTTTATACTTGGAGGCTCCACCCAATTAAGGGTTTTTGGTGTATTCTTTGAAAAAAACACTGGAGCGGAAATTAAGATCATAAATGTGAAGAAAATGTGATATATTATTGAGGCGTTTCGAGGCGTCTGAAAATGTAAATTATGATCTTTGTACATAAGAAAGTCAAAAGGAAACACTATTTTTATACAAGGATGTTTACAACAGAGTGAATCAATGATTCAAGAGAGTAATTCTGAATGGTGCTTTAAATGAAGACAACAACGGTAACTTAAATTATGGGAAAGTTTTGTATGTTATTAAGAGCGCATATCTGTCATTCAGTGACGTTCAAGGCGCTTTAAGATACAGTATTTTCCTGCAAGATGTGGAACTACGATCGCAAGTCTTACAAGAAATTAGTTGATTTTTGAAAAATTTTCCCTATGTTATTTTTACTAGCTCTACAGGTATTCAAGGCTTATAATCTACATTTTGAGAAATCAATACATGTCAAAAAGCTTTTGTCACTGGGGTGATGATGGAAATGTAGAACTTCTTTGTTTTATATATTTCGTTATTTTATTTCGTTATTTTTTTGGGAGGGTGGGGGTATGGATAGGGCACATGATTATGTAATTGTATGAAACATGATTAATAATTTGTATAATGTTACTAAATATGTTAACGACAAAATGGTCGTAATCAAACTTATGCTGAACAATAATCACAAATATTAAATGAAATCATTAAGTGCTTTTCCACAAACTCAAGGTATAGATTCACAAATTCAATTCATGTATCATTTTTAAAATTCATCATTGCCCAGTTTGGCTGAATTGTTATATTCCGACTTCACGTCGCCTTTCTACCTTTGTAATTGTGCAGTTCTCTGGTTCTTTGGTCAATCTTCCATGTTCTATATACATCTGTTCTCCATTCAGTAGCAATAAGCCGTTTGCGGTGATCTGTTTTCTCAGAAAAAAAGTGATATTTTTCCAAGGGAAATGCTGCACTAGTGCTCTTTTGTAATTAACTGAAACCAGAAGGAGGCATAAATTGCACACAAAAAAATTGTTATAGTTATGAAGGGTGATTAATGGATGGGAAGTCTAAATTAAGCATTTCAATATCCCGATAAATAACAATTCTTTGCAAACAAATTATAAACTTAATCATGGCAATTTAAAGTTGAGATAACTTTGCAAAAGCTTTAAGATGTAGTGAAACATCCTTACAATGCTTGAATTTAAAAACTTTAATGCATGTTTGATGTGCCACTGTTGAAAGAACCCATTCATCATTGCTCGTGAAACAGTCATCAACTTCCACTGACTTGCAAACCAATAATAAACTGTTCTGTAACTTTTCTATATGTATCTTCTATGGCATAAATTATACACCTTTTTCATCTGTATACAGGGTACCTTTTTGTATCGTGAATCAATCTTAATCAGTACATTACATTGTCTTAAGAGTTCCCAGTGATAAGATATTTGTCTTTTATCTGAATTCAGACTTTTTAAAGTCCACCTGGTAATACAAATTACTGTACTTTTTTCAAAACTAAATAAGTCATGGTCTTTGACCTACTTCTCCAGCACAGAGGATACTGCTCTCAAAAAGCTCCTAGGAATATTTAACTCAAAGGGTGATCAAACTGGGGAAATGCCATCATTTCAATGTACGTTTTATACCTCCTAAGATACTGGATCCCACTTTCAGATTTGTTTTGTCAACGGTGACCCTCGCCCCTGATTTATCCAGTTAACTTTAATCTTGTTAATGGCATAAATAAGACCCCTTTTCATCTGTATTTAGGGTAAACTTTCGTGAAATAATCTTAGAGGAGCCCATTACATTGTCTTTAGAGTACTTCCAATGCTTAACCCCCCCCAAAAAAAAGGCATTTGTGGAATGTGGAATCGTACCCTCAGCCAATGCTGTCACTGCCATAGTTTCAATATGCATCAAAATATCTGGATCCCAGTTTCGAACTTTCTTCCAATTCTTATCCCCCCACCCCCTAACTAAAAAAGCATCTGGATTATGGAATTGTAACTCCAGCTTACCCATGTGGGGTGCCAGCCACTTTATTTATTTCATTTTTGGGGTCCTTTCCATCAATATTTTGCCTATGATCACTCATGGATGGTTTATCACCGGAGTGTCTGACGCTGACCATTTGTGGGAAAGACACCTGTCCAAATGTCTGAACCCTGTACATTACTTGTCATGGACCTTCAAGTTTATATAAACCTGTCGAAGTTGAAGGGGGCTGCAGTTTGCAGACAACTGGCCTGCCGATAGTCAGTCAATAAGGGGATTGTAGACCTATTACCGTAATGGTTTAGGTCTATATGTAGCTTATTAAGCGGTTTGTTTTGAGTAATAATTTGATAATTTTGAGCTATTTGGGTTATTTTTTTTACGAGGGGCATGACTTTCGTTTGACCTCCATGTGACATACTTTTGCGCACATTTTGAAATAGACCACTGTTGAGCTATTTTATTGGTGTTTGATCAAATATGAAATACTTTTTAAAAGCATGTGATGATTTTTGATCCATCCACAAATCCATTTTATTGGGCAACCTCAAGTAATAGTGCCCAAGTGTACAGAAAGCTGCTTAGTTAACCGAGTTCTGCTAAGTACAGAACTTAGCAGAACTATTTGCTTAGCAGTAATTACCAGACCCTACAGAATAGTTTCACACACGGCTTGTGGCTGGTTCCATGTCAGTTATTGCCCAGCAACAATATTGGGTTGTATAAGAATATTTTCTGCATGGTGAGCAGTCTGATTTTGTGTTTTTTCTATCAAGTTGAATTCGAAATTGCTTAAAGAAAATATTGGTTAATGTAAACTGTGTGGATGGAACATTCAATTGAATTATTTCTCATTTTTTGTGTGAGAAGAAAATGGTGTGAGTGGTCAAATATATCAAAAATTTTAAGCAAATTTAAACTCTGCAAATTTAAATTTTGGTGGATTGTGCTTTTTTGTAACTGGCACGTAGACACCAATGTCACCGACTCTACTCAGCCACACCACTTGTTTGATCATTGGAATGCAAGTTAAGTGTCCCCTCTACCCCACCCCCACTGGATCCCTTCCTCAAAGGAAACATTAATATAAAAAAGTTGACAGTTTTGGCAAAGATGTTCGTGACAAACCATCATAAAACGTCGGGCCATTTGACCCTGGCAATGATCACGGCACCCCCAAGCCATCTGATACTATAAAGGCTGTCCTCTGTTCCATAGCACATGATTTAGTCTTCATATTTTCTTCTTTATTCCTCTTGCCTGTCCCTTAAACAGCTGTGGGACACTTGTCATAAATCTTTGCAGAAAAGATGGCCTTTTTGGGCCAAAATATATGACTTACTACCTGTAAGCATAACTTGGATAATATTGGACGGCTCACTTGCAGTTTAGTGGTGAGTCTGTTTTCACATTCCTCTATTTTCTTGTGGCTGTTTCTTGTAAGTCCATGCTTCATTGTGAAGTTGGCCTATATGCTGTAGTTCTCCTCTTTCTTATAAAGGCAAACATCTGTAACAATATTTTTGTTGGGGTTGTTGTATATTAATTATTGCCTCTTTTGGTTAATAGTTACAATTTCCAATGAACAACCTGAAGTTATAAGTAAGATTCATTTTTCTTAGCCTTTTTTATCGATTTCAAAGTTCCTTCCTAAGCACTGCTTAACTTTGGAACTCCTTACACTGCCTCTTCCTTTTCCACTAAGTGTAATTCATCCCAGCTTAAACTTAGACACATTACTCTTATCTTTCTTCTGTTGGATTGCCTCCCCTCTCCCTTTCTCTCTTCCCCTCATTTCCTGGGTCAAGAAAGAGATTGAGCATTTTTTCAATAGTTGTGCAAATCCTTACCATACTATACAAACCTATCACATTCCCTGATTACTTCTGAACATATGACTCCATCAAACTTCACCAACAAACATTTCGGGTCAAAAAAAGAGGTGGAGTTAATGACTCCTCCATTCACTGATTTTGTTTCCCATCACCAGACAAAATTCCTCACACATATTATTTTTTTTCCTTTTCTATTGGTACTTTGCCATTCCAGCATAATTTAAGTCCTACAAATGCTTCTGTAAGATTGTGATTATTCATGGAGAGGCTAGGCTGTACTTTATTTTGTGCTTCTAGGGGGCTTTATATCAGGAGGGGATATAGTTAGAGTCTTGGTATGTAGACAGGCTTACTCAAGGCGACGACGGCCAGTGGCTCCACGTTCAGTGTTTTTCCTTCTTAAAATAGTCCCTGAGAGGGATTTGCTTTGGGGGGAAATCCTGGTGTCATGTCCGACTGGGGAATTCGGTTTGCAGTGGACCGTTAAAGCTGTTTGAGTTAAGAACTGCATTAAATCTGTCAGGTTTTGGGAGTTTTGGTTCCTTGAAATGTCGGGGTCTTGTGTGGAGGATGGTGACAGTTGTGTTTGGGGTTTTTGGGAGCACATTTTGTGCATGAACCTCATGAAGCAGATGTTTGTTATACTATGTATGTGTGTACTTTCCCAGTCCTGTTGGTTAAAAACATTTGTGTAGGAGTTAAGCCTGCTTATGCTTATTCTTATGATTTGTGAACTTGTTAGTGATTTATTTGCTGGGGTTTTTATGTTTTCAGGATATTTCATTGACCTTCTGTCCAGTCCTGTCACCTTTCATACTCTTTTGCCACAACATCGAGACTCGGTTCTTTTTTATGATAAAACCTGTAGGCCTGGATTGATATCAGGGTTGGAGTAAAGAGTCTTTAAAAATATAACATCCAATTTTTCGGGAGCTTCGTCTTCAGACCATAGGGATATTGCTGTACAGTTATAATGGTTTTTCAATTGTTGTATAATCCCACCCATGCAATGAGAATGTAGGCCTAAATCTCAATACCAACATGGGGAAAATAGTAAATAGAGTAGGGGTGTAATTTGGAAAGTTACACCTATATGTATACAAAGGCAGGTTACAAGTCACATCTCCAGACCATGATGAACTTGCTGTCCAGTTGTCAGGATTTTGTTGGCAGGATTTTCTCATGTTTGTATAATCTCACCCATGCAATGAGAATGTTAAATATCAACACCAAAAATGGGGACAAAGTAGTCTGGAAAGTTCTATCTATACATACATGTTACAAGTCAGAAAAAAATGTGTTGTATGCTAATAGTACTTGAGATCATTACCTTTTGGCTAGTAAAACCATAGAGGAATTATGGTAAAACTTGCTGCTTAGTATATGGCTATGCAATTTAATTCAGTTTTGTACCTGATAACAAGAATGTGCTAATACAATTGGTACTGAAAGAGCTTTAAGCAAATAATTGCTATTGGTGAACACTCACTATATAAAGGGTTAAAGGTCCAAATCTAGTCAATAATTTTCTTAAGACAAATGCTTGATGATGCCCTGATGGAATAGTTTCTTTCTATGACTTCATCTCCAAAACATACCCTCCCCATCATCACATCTGGCACTTCACACAAATTAAACTTGCCTTTTGTGTTTCAAACTCTTGGAGCCGAACTTCACACAAATAAACTTGCCTTTTGTGTTTTTCAAAATCTATTTTGGAGCCAAACTTATAAAGGCAGACGTCAAAATTGATTCCACAGCCACTAGGCGGTGCAAGTATAGGAGCTGATAGTAAGCTGTCATCTTCCATCGTTCACCCTCTCCTTAAACCCTCATTATTACCACCCACTCGCATAACACTCCTGGCACCATCGGGAGACGGTGGTCGGGTTGGCAGAGTGGTTCTTCAGATGTGGGGAATGGTACAGGGATCAATGAATGTATGGTTTAACAGTTTGGGGGTTCTCTGGGTGGCTGGTAGGATGGTAGGATAGCTACAGTCTTTAACTCACTGACTACAGCTCTTAACTCACTGACTATGGGCTCCTCCTTGTAAACTAATCAACATCTGTTTTTGAAATTGTGGTTCAAAGTCAGATGGTTTTATTTTAAGGTAGATTATGAAGAGTCTGTGAAATCCAGATTTTGTGATGGTATCTGGTCATATCATTTGGTACAGTTTATGGCTCTGTATGGGATGTTCAGGTTTTTGGGCTACAGTAACCATGTTGTGATGAATTTCCTATAGCAATGCCTGACATTGGGTCCCCCCCCCCCTTACAACAATCACCCTCAAAAAGAGGTAAAGTTGCTTGGAAAGTTTCTTTAAGAAATAGGCGAGTAATGTTATTTTGCATAGTCACATGCTGGCGGGGTGGTCTCCTCTGATATGGGGACATTTTTTTGACTTAAATAAAGCAAGGACTCATGGAAGCTTACCCATTTACCACCCATCACATGACCCCTCTCCACCCCCTATTTGACCTGACACCACCCCCTTTACTTACCCATTTACCACCCATCACATGACCCCTCTCCACCCCCTATTTGACCTGACACCACCCCCTTTACTTACCCATTTACCACCCATCACATGACCCCTCTCCACCCCCTATTTGACCTGACACCACCCGTTTACTTACCCATTTACCACCCATCACATGACCCCTCTCCACCCCCTATTTGACCTGACACCACCCCCTTTACTTACCCATTTACCACCCATCACATGACCCCTCTCCACCCCCTATTTGACCTGACACCACCCCCTTTACTTACCCATTTACCACCCATCACATGACCCCTCTCCACCCCCTATTTGACCTGACACCACCCCTTTACTTACCCATTTACCACCCATCACATGACCCCTCTCCACCCCCTATTTGACCTGACACCACCCCCTTTACTTACCCATTTACCACCCATCACATGACCCTTCTCCACCCCCTATTTGACCTGACACTGCCTCTTTACCTTCCTTCCTGACCCTAAGATTTATTATGCGGAAGCTATAACAACTCATTGTGTCCCTTAGTTTTTGAACAAAATTACATTCTGTTTTGTTACTGACATGCTGTGTGGGAAATACAAGATTGTTCTGTACTTTTGGGGCACATACAAGTGAAAATACATAGTTCATGTAAGATTCACTTTTTGATTATTTATTTATTTTAATTTTAAATCGTTAGACTTTTACACAAAGAATACAGGCTGAACAGGGGCTACCAAGGTTATACACAAGTAAAAATGTCATCTCAAAACCCCCTCTAATGATAAAAATATTATTACCACCATCACTTTAAAAAAAAAAGGAAAAGGAATTGTTTTACCTGTTCCTTCCAATCAATCAAAGATAATAAATTGACTCTTCACTTGACAGAAACAAAATATCATTACTCCAGGCTCCTTGCATAAATTTTCCAAATTAATCTGCGACTATAGCCGGGAAGTATTTGGCCTTAAGCATTGAGGCTACTATTCTTACACATCAGAACCACATTCAAGAAATGCTTGTCATGATAAGCATTTCAGTGGTGTAGTACTATTTACAGTTCAGTATTTGTGGAAGCAACATTTTCATTCATGAGGTATGCCATTTATGTTTAGTTTTGTTTTATGATATAAATCAGCTTGACAAATGTAAACCCTTACTATGTCAGACCGAGTGCGATACAGCGGTTAAATATTTAAAATAGCTTTATGTGTTACTCAGATCTGTTTTATTTATTTATTTGTTTTCCCTTTAAAATAATGACTGCGTCAGAATATTTGACTGTTTTTGTTTGAAAAGACCCAAGGATTTCAGCTATTTTTCTGTAATCCCTTTTATTTATACATTTATTCATTTTTTTCACTTTTTCATTTTTTTCCCTTCAAATTAATTAGCGACTGACAATTTTTGTTAATAATTTGTTGAAAAGGCCCAAGGATGCTAGCTATTAAATCTGGATGTTCGTTTATACAATTTTTTTTTTGAATATATATAAAGAGGTGGAGCCCAGATTTTGTTTGTATTCACAATTTACTGACTGCATAAACAAGACTTGTATATATTGTTGAAAAAGGTACAGCATATCTCAATATTGTTGCTTTATTTTTTACTTATTTATTACCAAAAAAACATCAATTATTTTAGGGTTACTCAGTTTGTTTTCATGAAACATCTCAAATTATCTTTGGAAACTCTACATATTTTTTATTTTTGTACCTCAAATATGAATTCATTATTTACAAAGTTACTGTTATTGTAAAGAAAATACAAAATATTAATATGACTTCTTGACCTTTGGCAGGCATATTGATAGTTATAAACATTTATACAGATATTGTGTCAAATTATGAGCCGGTGTGTTTTTCCATTTCTGGTGATGAGCATTAATTGGTGGTTTATTTAGATTTAACTGAGTTCGATAGGTGCCATGTTTATTAGAAGTTTAGATAGAATACTTTGTATTGTTCCTATGAAACCTGCAAAAATTACAAGGGAACTAAGTCACAAGCAATAATATGCAGCCATGACATTTTGGAGTAGTAATCGTTTGTTGTTATTGAGTTTATCTTATATCTGCTTAGCAAGTTTGTATTCTCTTTTGTACATGATGGTATCAATTTCTATCAAGGTTCATTTAACACTGTTCATTTGTACATAGGTGAAAGCTATTGGTAATCATTTTATTTACTATACTATAGTTCATATTTTGGTATTCGAAAATTAAGTACTATACACGAACTGTGTTGAAGTAGTTCAGAAAGTATGGTATTTGTTTCAATGTGTGTTATAAGAAAGATATATAAAAATGTATTATCCAAAGTATATTTCTACTTGTATTCATTCATAGGGTACTCTGTAGCTCAAACGTGTACAACTTTCCATAGTTTTGATGTGTGTGTGTGTTTATATTGAAATAGTATATTATAAGAAAAATATCATATGCAGTTTGTATTTTTGTACCAGTTATTACAGGAAGTATTCCATTGAAGGTGTTGTGTGATGTAATAACATTTGAAGAATCAATTTATATGTTTTTATTGTTATTGAACCAGGCAAGTTTGTCTTTTGTAGAAGTCCCTAAAGTTTCATTGTTGTAGATTTCCTCAGTAGGCCTATATTCCAATACGGATTTATTGAGAAATCTTGCAACAAAGAGCAGAATATTATTGTGTATCACTCTTGATCGTAGGGAAGGGGTCGTTACACTTGGGTTAACCCTTCCACCGAAGGTGGTTTTTTCTGTCTAATTAATAATAGAGAAACAGAAAACGGGATTTGACAAAATGTGATTAAACAGTGTGTTTCCGAGAAGGGTTTCTTGATGACAGGGACATTGGGTGTGCGATCAAAAAGTGTGTATATTTTGAGAGTTAGTAGGTATTCATGTAAATTCCAGTTTACTCTTTATTGTCTAACAATCATTTTGATTTATGTGTTCTATACAGGGTATTGGTTCTTTTTACGCCAAAGAAGCAATAAACATGCCCCAAATTATTTTCTACTTAAAAGTTGAATGATGTTCAGTACATGTATTGTTTTGGGTCGTTGCCACTCGTGTTTTCCCCGTCTGTTAAATTTTCCCCGGATCTTAATTACGAAAACCTTTAGTTCTGGTTATAGTATGTTTTAAACGTGAACTCGGGTTGTGTTCTAGTTAGATGACTTCTTGTCGATGGCAATCATACTGTCTCTGGTACTGAGTTGAGCGGTTGTCTTACCTGTTGGGTAGAATGACTTCTTGTCGATGGCAATCATACTGTCTCTGGTACTGAATTGAGCGGTTGTCTTACCAGTTAGGTAGAATGACTTGTTGTCGATGGCAATCATACTGTCTCTGGTACTGAATTGAGCGGTTGTCTTACCAGTTAGGTAGAATGACTTGTTGTCGATGGCAATCATACTGTCTCTGGTACTGAGTTGAGCGGTTGTCTTACCTGTTAGGTAGAATGACTTGTTGTCGATGGCAATCATACTGTCTCTGGTACTGAATTGAGCGGTTGTCTTACCTGTTAGGTAGAATGACTTGTTGTCGATGGCAATCATACTGTCTCTGGTACTGACTTGAGCGGTTGTCTTACCAGTTAGTGGCCAAGAGCATGATACTCAAGTTCTGATGGCTGGGGTTCGAATCTCCTCATGACACTTTAAGTGTCTTGGAGCCCCTACATTCAGGAGTTAAACTAAATGGGTACAAAATGTGCACCGATTTGACAGGTGATGGATACTCCTGAGGAGTTGTGATGGTTCAGGAGAGCTTAAGGCCGAATGCCGGCCAAGCCAGTCCACCTTATAATAATCCTTATCCCCTTCCAGCCATCCATCCATGTATCTTCAACCACTTCGTCGTACGTCCTTTACTTTCGACAACAATCATCCCTTTCTTCATCCCCGTTTCTGTTTTCCATCGATCCTTTGCCCTTTCGGAATTTCTCCTCAATCTTTTCCCCGCTGCTCTCTCCATTCCCACCTCTTGTTTATGCATCCTCTACGCATCCGATATCCACCCTATGTCCCCTTCATCTTGTCACCTTCACTCGTTATCCCACGTACCCTTTGATAACCACCCCATCCCCTTCGTTCGTCTATTTCCACCCTTTCTCAATCTCATACACCCACTCTCTTTCTATTCCTCTATCTTCATCACCCGTTATCCATGTCTACTCATTATCCATGTCTACACCATCGTATGTCCCCTCAATCCTCCCCTTCTGTTCCAATACACACCCCTTCATTCTTCTTTCACCCATTTCCTTCGACATCTTATCCTTAGATTACCACCCCTGTCCCCTTCCTTCATCCATGCCAATCTTTTCCCCATCAGCATCTTCATCCGCCATCCAACATCTTTCACATCCTCCTTAATATATCCTCATCCCTAACATTTGTTGTCCTTTTTCGTTATTTGTAACCCAAATTTCCCTATTATACTTTAAACCCCCTCAACATCTCTCCCCCTTTCATTTGTGTGAATACCATTTTGAAGCCTTCATCTTCTTCTCTTTCATTTTCTTTCTTGCTCCTCATTTCCCGTATCTTTCATTCAATTTCCCCCATATGATCCAATCCCTAATACCTCCTAACCGCAACCAGACATCACCTCATACCTCTTCCCTTCCTCATCCCAGTCCCACGTCCCTCTCAAAGGTTCCTCCGGCCGTGAACCCCCTCCCGAACCACCGCTTTCCAACCCACCTTATATGACGTCTATTCATCTATTAATTAAGACAAATTAAACCCCGTCATATTGTGTTCCAGTCAGTCCAACAACCGCTCATTAGTGTTGCTCTTTTCTGTATTCCAATCATTTTCCCATTTTCATCCGTAACGAACGCACAAATAATCACCTGTTATAGTGTGACGCAATCGGGCAGGACATTTCAATCAGTGCTTATACGTTATAGGCGCAACCCCGTATTAAGTGATCGAGTGGTGTGGTTATAAACGTAAGAGATACACCCGTCACCCCCCCCCCCTTTCCAACCCTCACCCCCACCTCCAAACCCTCCTCCGTATTCTCAGACCCAGTTGTGATAATCATAGTTACTTACCGTGTAAACACCGGGGCTGGCAGCGGGTGCAAGATGAAACAACATCGCCGATTTTTATTTCTTTGGTCAGCACGCGAGCCTAAAATCTAAATGTCATTATAAATCTGCCTGGCAGACTTACGGGAGCCAGTGGTTTGTGTCTGTCTCCCTCACCTTTATTGCTCATTTGTGCGTGCCAGTTTTTTCCTCTCTCCTGTTGCTGTACTTTTTTGTTTCCATCTTATTTTGTAATTTTTTTCCCCAAGGAGCGAATTCTCCCGACGATTATTTCAGTCAATAATTTGACATTTCAAAATAATAAATACATAAATCCGCTCGGAGCTGTCTAAAAGTTTGAGAAGGTATACCTTTTTTTTGCGGTATTTATAACCCAGTGTCAGAGGCTTGGCTGGTTTTCGTCTTCAGGCTAGCGATTATGAGGGGGTCGGCGTAAATCTTGTTTTTGTTTCGTAAGTTTTGGTTTTTAGTTAGCATAGCTAAAAACAAGAAACTCTTCGGCCATTTTGAATCTCATAGTGCGGCCATTTCTATTTTTCTTATCGAGCCACTTAAACCCATAACGAGGCTTGGTGGTTGAAAATAGTCTGACTCTGTTCGAGTCCTAAATTAAATCATTGGAACGTGCAGGGAACCATGCCATGATGCAAGACGTATTGGGGTGTGGTGGGTGGTGGTTGTTGGGGGTGGGGTGGGTGGTGGTTGTTGGGGGGGGGGGGCTGACGAAGTGGCGAGCCTTTTGGAATTCGTAAATTTTGACGAAGTGGTGAGCCTTTTGAAATTCGCCAACTCAGTTCGTCGTTGTTTTCTTAAATCCAAAAAGCCTCAGTTTATTGATTATTGTAAAGCTTTATCAAGAAAACAAGTGGAGAGTTGTCGAAGTACTTCACCGAGACACAAACAAATTATGAAGTTGCCTTGTGATGAATTAAGCTGCTTTCAAGCTTGGTTTTCTTTCTTAAACTGTTCTTGCTGTCGAACCAAAGCTCTTGATTCCATTTTTGTACATAGTAGGGTTGGGTCCAGCACTAGCTGCCCATTGAGACTTGATTTGCCAAACGGTTCTGAAATGATAGCACAATAATTTACGACCTCCTCCGTTCAACTCCGTTCAAAAAAGTGCACCACTATCTCTCCATGCGGACCCCAAGAAATATGATTTGAAAAAGTGTCTGAAATTTGCCTCTTGGGGCCGATTTAGTCTCGGTGTTCCGCCATGATATACAGCCAGGTGGGTCGAGGAGTCCCAGTTGTTTTCTCGAGGTTACACGATATAATGTTCCCCCACCATCACGGCTTGCATCCTGCTTTTTTGTACCCCGGTGGCCCTCTCCCGTTGCACCTGTTGTTAGGAGGCGCCCCCATCCCCCACCTGGCCGCACCGTTATAGGAAGTTTTCCCTCAAACCCTTTGGGAAAAACTGACACGCGCGATCGTTCCCTGAAATCGCCCAAACCTCTCTCGATAAATCATGCCTTAATGGACTTGAAAAAAATAGTCGTAATGACTTCGAAAGTGTCGACTTTGCACCCCATTTTTTGAGTTTGTTGTTTTCCGTTTTGAGGCAAATCACATTACCCTAAAAGAGGTGTAAATGGGCCGAGTGGGCTAATGCTGTGACAATATGGGACGTGGGTTTGCTTTCTGAAGCAGCACTACAGTGAACTGGATCTTGTAGTACTCTCAATAACTTGCATCATTGAGTAGAAGATAATTGTCAATCATTACACAATCAATCCATCAATATTTCAACTGAAATGAGCTGGCCGTTTTTTATTAAGCTCGTTTGAGCGGACATTTCGCTTTGTGCGTGGGTTTTCTCGCCTTGTTTTCGCTGTCATTATAAGTATAAATCTCAGTCAAAATTAATTTCTAACAGAGAAAGGGGCAACAAACCATGCATTACATTTAACCAAATTGTACAAATATGGGGGAAGTTTACACGGAAGGAAAATGACACGCATATTGCGATTGTTTGCATGCTCTGTAGGTTTTTTAAAGTTTGTTATCTATGAGATATCGCCTAACATCACAAGACCACGGACGACTCTTCAAGGTGAATGCTACAAACTGCAACCAGGGGCACGTTGCCACATACTCTTGGGGCTGAAAAAACCCCTTCACAGTCCGTAAGGATGGAAGGCATGGATATCATTCAATAGGAGCCTGTGGCTGGCTTTGCTCCCATTGTATCCAGCTGTAATTTCGTGCCAAAAAAATTGATTGGCTAACTTTGTCAATTTGGGGTGCTGTTTTCAAAGAAGCTAGGTACAATTTGTTTAGAGCGTTTGTTACTTTTATTGAAGGAGATTCTGCTATAGAACTCAAAGTATCAACAGACACTAATTCTAATGTCTGGTTTTATATCTGGAAGTTACTTCAGCCCTAAGGCGAGGTTGGGGCAAATTTTCCCGTGTCGCCCACTCGTCTTTTTGGTAATACACGGTGATGTCGGCACAGTGCGTTTTTCTGCTCCGTAATTTGTACGATTATTAAGCGCGGTGTACCCTAATCAACATGGCATCAAGTTGTTGTGTATTATGGGAAGAGGAAAGAGAGACGTGACGTACTATGTCCTATTCTTAGCCAGCTTTGATTTGTAGCTGAGAATTCGCCATTAATCGGCTTTTAATAAAGGTCAGATGATATTGCACTTTTTGTTGGGGATGATGAAGCCGCTTATGGTTTTTACCCGTCAGAGTGGACTTTCAGGAGTGTTTGTTTTTAAAAGGGTTCGGGTTTATGGATTTGGCTATGGCCGGAACGCTGAAAAGTCTTGTATTTCAACAGCCAGAGCCGAAGCCGACGGTTTCTTGATTCGGGACGCGGCCAAGGAACCCAATTTGCGCGAGTGACGACCATCTTCCTCTGTGGTTTAATAATATTTAGGGCACTGTTTGGTGATGTGACGTATCATTTTGTTCTTTCTTTATGCTCCCCTTCGCACATCCCAGCCAATATCAGATCCATTTATTTACATAGGCCTAAGTAACTAGTTGAGCCACCACTTTTGCACTCATTTTTACCAAAATAAATATCTCACCTTGAGTACTAACTTATTTCGTAACGATTGAAGAAGTGGTGGCAGGATACGGAAATGTTTCCCACAAATTGTTCTGTGATCCTTCGGGCACTTTTTCTTCTACAATAAGTCGTGGATTTGTAATGGTAAATGTAGTGATGATTTTAGTTGTTGGTTGGTGGTCACTGTGCATGGTCGTGGTGTTTGTGTTGCTGTTGGTGTTGGTGGTGGTCTGGGACGAGAACCACTTCTTATACCAACCCACACCAAGATGTATTACTTTCGATTAGAGCATCCAATCGTGTATTTTCAAGAAATCGGAAGCATCTCATCACTATACCGTGGAGTGTAGAGAGATTGCCCTTTGAGTCCACTCCATTAGGTTTATACTGCAATTACAGGGAAGTTTATGTTTTCCCCTTTACTGGCTGACTGGTAGATTGAGCAAGCAAGTGCAAAGGGGAACTACTCACCCAGTAGTTGCGTGATCTTGTTAGGTCGGCCATGCTGCAAAACCAACCTGATATTTACAGCACTTATAGTAAGAAAACACAAACATGTTGCGTGTCGACGACAGTCAACACTTTTTCGGAGAATATTCGCCCGAAGGACAAAAGTTTGCATAGGCCTACTTCACATCAGCGTGCGAGGCCGATCGTGACGTCACACGGTCGTTCGCGCCAAATGCTCGGTTACAAATTTTAACACACAAGTTATTACTCGACTCATAGTCGCTGCAATGTGGTGACGTCATATTTCGGTTTGTATTAGCGTAAACGCATTAATCGGCCTTCAAGTTTGGGGACTGAATACTACAGTTTTTTTTATTGTGCCCAACACAAGGTGTAGGTTTCAAAGTCGTTGTATTGTACACGTCCTCAGTTTCACGACAATTTCATTCACCCATCCATCTACACACTACACACAACCGCACATTTCTTGTTATTTCATTGATTGATTCTGTATTAATTTTGTTATTTTAACCAAACACCGATGTGTGTTAGCACTGTATACTCAGTACTTTCCCGAGTCCTGTGAAAAAAATACCACAGGCATATTGAATACTCGAGTGATTAATTCTGGTTGGGAAGCAAACGACTCATACAAAAGCGAACTTAATCACTATACAGCCAATAACTCCATGGAAAGAAGACGAGGAAGGAAGTTTCAATTTTAGGTGTGGGAGGAAAACTGCACAATTCAAGGGGAAACCAACGCAATCAGTACGGAATGAGAAACCCAATCCACGTGGTGCCTGGTGTGATTTGAACCGGGTCCCCAGAGGCGGAAGGCAAGGCAAGATACCAACCCAACGTCCCCTCGATACCAGTTCTCTTTCCTCAACATGAACAAGAAAACACACAACTACAAGTAACACGATTCCAATGAAGAAAATTCAAAATAACATGAATCGAAATTCGATTTGGAAACTTAAAACCCCGGAAGATTCTCCCAAGCGGTAAATTTCATTTGCGACACAGGGAGAAGATGTATATACATGACAGGGCCGATGAACAAGCAACAGTCTTTATATCATTTTCCACAAAGTCCCTCGGGCAGTTCTCCTTCGCGTCTCGTATATAAGAGTTGAAAAACATTACTAACGACTTGTAAAATATCTTCGCCGAACCTGTGAGCCTTTTCCCGTGGGGAGCACAGCTGAGTTAACCCCGTTGAGTCAAGCAGACCGGACACTGGCGTCAAGACGGGGGAAGGACGCTCGCCAACCACCCTCCAAATTGACTCAAATAATCGCTCAAGCGAGGCTTTCACATGGACAACTTCTTGCCATCGCACCCACAATCCCCTGCGGGGGTCAAATTATTAAATTCAAGGATTAAAACAATTTAACCGAAATGCAATCGAATCAGTGTCCCCTTTTTTCGAGGAACCCGCCTTGTTTATTTTCAATGTCACCTGAAATTTATAATAACCAAAACAATTTCTTTCGCGAGTCTAGATTAAAGTGTGTAACGTTGTCTTGATCTGCAAGCGACAAGCGCTTCGTGTCACGACCGTCCGTCTCCTCGTCGGCAAAAGTATCCGCGCCGTGAAAACTCGCTGCTGATCGGGGGTCTCTGATGGTCGTGTCTGTTTTCTTTTAATTATGGCTTCTCTTAAACAAATCTGATTTGAACTGAATGGAGCTTTTTGCTCGTTAATCAACTGGTGTGAATGTATTTCTTTACAGTGGAGATGTAAGAGCTGAGAGAAAACACGATACTTTACCGCGGTTGAGCAACCACTAAAATAAACCTCACAAGTTCAGTCTTATAAAGACAGCCATCAATCAGATTTTATGTACCATGTCAATCTAGGATACACTTTTCTGTATTGGACTCCTTTTAAATGAGAGTAGTCGAGCAAGGGTCCCTTGCTAAATTGTAGCACGGTTGTTAAAGTTTTACAAAACGTACCTCGTGTGAAAAGCCAACAATTTTTTGTAGTTTTCAAGATCCCTTGTAAAATCTTGTCAAACATTGCTACTCAAGTTGACGGTGTTTGACGAGAATGATGCAATTCATCGATGCATGTGTTTGACGTCACTTCCTGAACAAATTAAAGGCTATTTATATCTACTCAGCGGTTGTTCTTAATATAAAGGTTACATCTCAATGCTATATGACAAAAAAAATTAATGAACAAGTTAATGAATGAATACCCCCTGGACATCCTCTCAAAATAGACGCAGAAAATTATGAATCTAAGCGAGCGATCACTCACGCTCAACCAATAAATATATGTCAGTGACTTGCCCAGCTTTTGATTATTGAAGATAATTAGGTCAAAGGTGAGATTTCATCCACCGGAAGTTTCAATAAAATCACGACGGCGCAGCACCTTTAATTGCATCTCTATAAATATTGATCACCACATTTCTCAACGCTGTGTAATATCAATATAGCTATAGTGCTGACTACAATTATTCTTTGAACTTCGTGGACACTTGTGATGTTTATGTGTAAACAATAATGAAAGTCTCCCAATTGAAGTTGGAGCCAAAACCACAATTATTTCCGAACTCCTTCAATTGTGGTGAGACGACTATGACTCGACTCCTACCTTAGTAGATTTCATGTCAATGACTTTATACTACTTGGAAATAATGATGGCAGTGTGAGCTTGTGAAATTGTTGGAATTACCTCGCTTATGACTCTCATACGATTTCATTAATCCATTACAAATTCATGACAAATCCCCATTTGACGATACCTTTTTTTCTGGGCCATGCTTGTAATCGATTTGACTTGTGTGTACAATGATACACGTGTAGATATCAAACTTTTTGGGGTTACGATTTTGAAAGTTTGGTCTAGGCCCGGTGAGGGTCATTAAAGTAAACGACGGCAAAAGGGCAGAATTTGATTCTAAGGGCCATGCCAAACGATTGAGGCAATACGTGCCAGTTCCAGGTAAACGGGGTCTCGAAGAAAGCCATTCACATTTCAATGTTCACATACTTTTCTTGTGGACTGAAATACATTTTTTGAAGAATGCTTCGTGTGCTACCAAAGTAGTCCTGTTGCATCCACTGCAGCTAGATGCCTCCAAGTTGCTTGTAAAAGTTGCCTCGTGTGGCAAGAATGCTTCGACCACGCCCTTGTAACTACATCCGGCAGCAGCTATGTGTGTCTAAATACCATTCTCAGTATTAAGAAAGTAACTTCTTAACGATCTCAAGTAAGAGTAAATTTTAGATTTCATTTGTGGGTAGAAAAATAGGAAAACATCATTGATGTTTTTTGTTTGTTACATCTCAGATTTGGAGTCTCTGTTTTTCTATTATAAAGGCACCGAGTGCTTGTAGTGTTCATGCATGGTTACCACGACTGGCGACACGCGTCTGTTTATATCGTAGTAGCCGCTTCCCCCAAGTGCCATAAAACGCATCGGACAGCGGGTCGACTTGTCAATATTTGGCTTAACCAGCTTGACATAATAGGTGTAGAAATCAGCACGCTCAGTTTTTCTGTCTTTCTTTTCTTCTCCAGAATTTGATCATGGTGTATAATAATACCCGGTGATTTATATTGTATTTGGCTGTGCCAAGGTTATAAGCACGGTGTGTGTGTGTGTGTCTTGACTTTGAGAGAGCGGACAGGGGTCGATTGCTCGCCGGGGCGGAATGATGGCAACGGAGCCAGGAATCTTCGCTGGGATCCCGAGGTGCGGCGAGCTGAGTTCGGTGATGCGATGATGTGTTAACTTCAGGGTCTTCTTTTTTTATAAAGAAAGAAGGATTTCAAAAGAAAAGGGAAACACGATAGGCGCCGCCGTGTTGATAATCTAACCCCTTATAAAACGGACTTGTAAAAAAAAAAAAAAAAAACGACGAAAGGAGACGACACCGTTTGTTTGTCAAGTACCTGGTGGTGAAAAGGAATATACTGGCTAGTTTTATTGGCTCATTGTTGCAGTTTATTGAAGTTGCTTGGTCGGTGTCTCCACCCATCCATTATGCACAAACTCGTGTCATCTTATTGTGTTTACCGAATGGAATAAACCATCTCCCTAGACTTTACTTCTCATGTTGAAAGCAAAGGGGTCGCCAGTTTACTGTTCGTCATCCTTGGCTAAATGATGTACAGACAGCTCATAAAGGTGTGTAATTATGACATTTGGCACCAGTTTGTGAAAATGACCTCGACACAGCAATGCGCGGAGACGGATATAATCGTGTTGATTATGGAATTGTTGGCGAGCACTGTTGACTCGTGTTTAGTCGTGGTGGAATTCATGGGTGATATAATATCGTGTATAGGAACAGTGTTTGGCCGACTTTCTGTTGATTTAATTATGCCGTCTTGAAAAATATTTTGTCGTGTAAGTTAGAAGATGTATCCGCACTACACGCCAAAAAGCTGAAAATTAAGCGCATCTCTTGTTCAGACCAGACAGTCTTGTCCACCCAAAGACCTCCATTTCGTCTCTCAAGTTTTCCACCCCCCCCATTTGATGTCTAAAATTCCAAGCCTTTTCTGGACTTCCTGCCTGCTGGTCTCTACCATACTTCGCCTCTTTTTCAATGCCATGAGGGGGCGTGTGTTGTGCAATCCATTTTTATTCCAAGAAAATTGTGCTTTTTAAGCCTTCAGTGTACTCCTTTTCTTATCTGCCTCGGCTCCCACCCACCAATAACTTCTCTTCAGTTGGACCAAAAAACGTTAGCAGGCCTTGAACTTCCCTCTTGAAGGGGCTCAGCCATTTCCCTCTGGTAAGAGGCACATCTGGGAGGAAAATGTCAAATTGTTTAAAGGAACTTTGCAAAGGGTACCCAGCAAACGGCAATTTATGTGGGTTATTTCGACGCCTGAGTAAAGCTTGAATCTACAACCAAAGTTGCCGAGACTCTCCACTGTGCGACTGCTTCTTTTTTTCATAATTCTCTTTAGTGACCGACAAGCAAACAAACAATTACCCCAACTCCCCAACAAACAAACAAACAAACAAACAAACAAACAAACAAGCACCAAGACCAAGACGAGGACGAATAACTCTTCCTACGGGTTTGTCAGCAGTTAGCACCAGACCCGCGTCTCTTTTTATCGGACTTCCCTTACCCATGCTTCTTCTATCTTCACTATATCTTCCATTTGCCTTTTCTTTCACAAAAATACACGACCATCCGAAAAGACGATCTTCTTAATTTCAGTAACCTCTACTACACGAGTAAGTTTTCAAGACTGCTGCCCTGAAGACACGCAGAGCACACTGCTCAAAACGTCGAGATTCTACTACAATACCTCCACTCAACCCCGGCTCTTCACAAAATAGGGAGACCGCCAAGATAGGGCTAGATAGCTCATTTTGGTAGAGTGCATACACACACTAATCCAGAGGTCGTTGGTTCAAATCCCGTGCTCTCAATTTTTCTTTGTTCAACCCCAAATCATTGAAAACTTATCCAGTCAGTTTCCCTTGGTTTATTAATTGATAACATATATTTTACGTTGGTCCCCATAAAACCATCTCAATTATTGCTTTTTAGCTTTCTGTCCATTCGACTCTTTCATCAAGTCCCCGGTTTTTCCACACGCAACCAACTCTTTACTAGACCAGCCGCAATCGGAAGTGTTTTATCTCCTCACGCTTGCAGTGATCTGAATGAACCCCTGACGCCAGATTGTTTCTTGTGTTGGTTTGGTACATTACACGCTGACACGACACGCAGCACCTGGCCACTAAGTCCGGTGCATTAATAGGCTGAGTAGTGAGTACCGAGGATGAATACACGCAGGGTTGTATTAGCAAAACTTCCACTCTAATGCAAGTTAATAACAATTCCTGAAAACTGGACAATTTCTACAAATATCTAAAAGTGACTGTAGAAGCGGGATCAGATATCTCAGATATCCTCTAGTCATCGCCATTGTGCGGTAGTATTTAAAGGGAAACACAGTTCTCTCGAGGGAGGACCTTGTGCGGCGAGGGACTTCATCCCCCTTCATTGAACCAGATTGGATTTGAGTTTGTCTGTG
The DNA here is from genome assembly GCF_902459465.1 of Asterias rubens. Classification (NCBI taxonomy): domain Eukaryota; kingdom Metazoa; phylum Echinodermata; class Asteroidea; order Forcipulatida; family Asteriidae; genus Asterias; species Asterias rubens. Next base: position 21,839,198 of record NC_047062.1, on the reverse strand, counting down.
TTTCTTTGGTATAATAGAGCTCTTTTTCGTATTAGCCATGAGAGAAATGGCGGCCAGCAGGCCCCATGACGTTAACCCCGTAGTTCTCACCAGAAAGTATTCTGAGACGAATGGGTGTGGCTGGGGGTGGGGATGGGGGTGAGTAGACCCCATGTTCTCCTTCAGAATGTGTCATGAGAGGGTGGGGAGGGGCAGCAGGCCCAATGATGTAACACCCAAGTTCTCATTTGTCACAAGGGGGATGTGGGGGGGGGGGAGCGGGGTGGTATGCCCCATAACTGAAAACCCCTAGTTCTCCTTCAGAATAATATCGTGACAGGTATAGACGATGTGACCTGTGACATCACAATGTTTACAAAAGAGCCACAGAGCCTGGAATTCCTGCAGTCATGATTTGTACACAGCATAGAAGAAAACATAACATCTTATACTTTATGGAGATTGCACTGTCTAATTCTTATCAACTTTTGATATGATGAAAGGGGGCACATCTCAAAACTTATCCAGCTTTTACTTTTATAAATATCTCTTGGTTTTATGTGGAAATTATGACACAAAATGTCAACTTTCTCATTAGGACCAGTGTAGCATCTTTTCTGCCAGAATACTCAAAGAATGTACAAGGTCACACTTGTTGTAAACAAGGTTCACATGGTCTATAGGGAGGGGGTGTCAGCAGGCTCCATGGCGTAAAACTCCTTCTTCTCCTCCAGAATGTGTCGCGCTATACCCTCGCGGATGAGACATCCACACCCTCGCCCCTCCCCTCGAGCCCCTCAACCTCGTGTCTTCGTCCAATTGGGGATGGAATTGTGTTGGTTAATGGACTAGAGAGGCGTAACCTCTTTATCAGCGATTGATTTTGATCTTTTATTTTTCGGTGCCTTTTTAAAGTATTTTGTTTCACCAGAATGTTCCAACTCCATGACGATCGGAGCGGTCCAACCCCCCCCCCCTCCCCAACCCTTTCGAAAACCAATGTTCTTCTAATCTTCGCACTCGGCTACCCACAGAGGCCACCCTTTTGTAACTTTTCCCCCATTCACTTCTTAATCTTTCCCCAAATTGACAAATACAATGCAAACAAGAAATGAAGACAAGGTAAAACCACGATGTTAACACAAACCATTATTAATTTATTCTTCACAATTTGATACCACCATATACAGGGCAAAGCTATTGATGAATTAATCATGAGATGCATAAGATCATGAGCATTTTTTATCAGTATTTATTTCAATCATGAATTCAATTGTTATCAGTTAACCATTTTTTAATATTTTCCGCAAATATCCCTTAAGAATACAAAGTGACGGCCGACAAAGAGTGAATATGAACTATTTTTCGTAGAGTACAACAGGTATACAAGTTTCAAATGTCTATAGCATCCCACAAATCCCATTCTTTAAGCCCCACCCATTTCAAAATGCTTATGACAATTATTACCCGCTGCGAAACACTTTTCCAATTTTCCACCAATACCAACACGTTCACTTTACATTTACAATCCTAGTTTTAAGTACTGATACTTTTTTATAACAACAAACCTTTTGGGATAATATATTCTTTATTATTATTTGTTTGTCATTAAAAGAAACTATAAAAAATAAACGACAATCCATAGAATTGTGCTAATTGACCCCGGAAGTGACGTCATAGCTTACTTCTAAAACGAAGTAGGTATCATTAGACGCGGGGAAATGTGCATGGTGAAATGGCAATCAAATTTAATTATAATGCTTGCTGTACACGGGGGTGGATGATGAAGACACACTAATTGAAACGTCGAGTTATTAGAACCGACGGTTCTCCCCAGCATCAACATGTCATAGTTTCATGGTGATACGTAGTATATTTAACAATCTGTAATGACACCCTTGTACACCCTTGTGTTTCATCCCAAAGTATTAGGTGCATAATAATATCTATAATTATTTGGAATAGGTAATGCATAATAAATTTTAACAAAATAGTTCTGTTTCAATTTAAGATAGCAATATATAACATATTTACAAATAAAATATATCATAAAATAATTAGAGCAGTTATTTTTTATTTATAATACACGTTTTATTGAGGTACTAGGGGATTTTCACATGGACTTTAATACAGAATACACGCGGTTTAATAGGCAGTATAAAACAATAATTCTCAGAAAAGTCTTTCTGATATTTGAATAAAAAATACTTAATAATAATAACAACTCGATGATAACTCGATGATATTATAAACGGAACAAATCTATAGTTCTGCTATTAAACTATTTGTTGGCGTGGTGGAAGGCACGGTGTTTCTGGAGTGCTCTGTATCAGACAGATATAAGGGAATGTCAAAATAGTGGAACATGATTAGAACAGAATTTCTGCTAAAAAGATTATGCCGTACATTTGACTTCAGTGGTTCCGTACTTCAGAGCCTGATAGGGGAGGGGTGTACCCGGGCTGACGTAACTTTATAAAAGCTCGTTCTGAAATCACGCTACATGATAATGTTATTAGTGTTTCCTGGTGTTTGTTGTTGTTGTTGAGCTTATACATACATTCTCATATAGTTTCCCGTGATTTTTGTACACCAATTTCCTTGTGGAACACCCCATAGTCTTTAGTATTCCCCTATGGAGTTCTTTTATTTTCTCTATTTTGTTTTGACCTTGGTCTCCACATAGGAACCGAAAACGAGCACACTTGCATGAGAAGTTGAGAGCAAAACGAGACCCCATGACGAGACCCCCCCCCCCACCACTGACGATTTCAAACTGTCTACAGGTGGATCCAGTAAAGATTAATGGGATGAAAATCGCCCCGAACCCCGCCCTCCACCGTTGTTTTATACCCCTCCCTGCCCATCTATTTGTGCCCCTCCCCCTTGATTTAATATATCAACGATGTGTAACATTAATTGGATTTCGTGGGGTTGGGTCAACCCTTCCCTTATTGTTGTATCATACATGGATCCTTCCCTGATAACTGGTATTTTGTTAATATATGTTTGTACACACACACACATTATATTAACCGCAAACTTAAACAAATGCAGTATCGTTTTATACATATAACATGGAAATATAAATATATTTAGGTATATCAATAATTATATTTACGATATGCAAACGAGAATTTTTTTTTTTTACAAATAATAAAAGAAAAAAGACAATAAATAATATTTTACAACTTCTTTTAAAAAGGTTTCATCCATTAAGCGCAGTGATTATAATACCACCGTGGACGGGACGTGGTTCTTTTATTGTGGTCTACTATATGTATGTTTGAACTTTTTGTTTAATAACAAACCCCTAATGGGAATTGACACCGTTTTAGTCGACAGTCTTGGTGCAATATACAAATGACTACACTGCGCTAAGGTTTAGTTAAGATTTACATCCTACCGCCAACTTCCGTGTCAAAATGACCCGGAACTGAGTCAAACTGACCCAGGGAGTTGTTTCGTTTTTAGACTGAAGACAAGGTACAACAAAGGTGGCTTCTACTGATGTTAACATTTCATACCCAGGCAACCCTTTTTTATCGCGATGTCTGTTTTATTTATCTTCTATACACGAAACAAGGGAAATGTCACTTTTAGAAACATGACAAGACAAATCGGCAGTGCTTTCGCTAGTTAGAAAAAAAACCCACAAAGCGTCAATGATCTATTTAAATTTGTGACTGCATCTTTACATTTTGCATGAAGTTATTTAACCTGACAAGCGGTTATTACCAATGCTGTACCTTTTCTTCACAAAACCATCTACACTGCGAGAGTTTCTACTTTTCGAAATACAACTTCTAAACCACAACCCACCAACAGACTGCGCTAAAGGACCAATAACAGTTCACGTAATCTACGTCATACAACTTCCAACCAATCATAACACGTAGAGCAGAAACGGGACATCCAGTCAGAGCCCGTGTATCATAGAGTTCGTCCATAGTTTGTGTCTCTACCAGTCAGCTGTCCGGTTACATTATATATAATGGACACTTAATCACGTGGCTCACTACGAAACGTCTACAGCCACACATCGGCACTGCTTGACCTTCTCGACCTTTTTCCTCTGAATGTTCGGAGTCTGTCCCGGACACCTTAAAGTCACCGTGAAAACGGTCGTTCTGAACGGTTTGCAAAAAGAGCAGGACCTGAAAGCGTCGTCGTAGTCTGACCACGGTATATAGAAAGAGTTGCACTGTCCGTAGCAGAAACGGTTGGTAATGGTCCTCCCGATGCAGCCGGGTGCCTCGACCTTCTGCTTGAGGGAGAAGGTCTTGCACCAGTCCCCTTTGAGGTACTCCTTGGTGGTCACCTCGTACGGGTCGCCGGTCTCCGGAGTGAGGACCTCATCGGGAGGGAGGCGCCCCGCGTTCACCCTCTCGTTGCTGGCGCCACGCTGGGATGATGCTGCGGACTCCTCGTCGGTTGCCTCTAGTAGGACCGTCAGGGGGTTGGTCTGGGGTAGTCTCCTACCAGTCGTTGCTGCAGCTGCTAGGAGTGACCGGGACGCCATGAGGCATAGGAGTGTACATAAGATGAGCATGGTTTTGACTGATAAAGAGGCCTGGTTGCTCGGCATACTGTGATAGAAAAAGAAGAAGAACAATAAAACCAAAGTTAATTTTGTAATGCTATCCAAATTTCTATAATAGAATGAGCTGTTGTTAACTGCTTACCAACCAAAAGGGTCCATGGTATAAGTGAAAAAAACCCAACAATATTTCACGTGGAGCAAAATTGCCCACTGTTATTATGCTAATAGTATGACTATTTTCGAGACTTTGGAATTCTGAACAGGACAAAGTGCAAACGCACTGGGGTTAAATTACAAATGTTGGTCAACACGCGAGCACAAAATATCGGGATATTACATTTCATTAAGCATACAGTGGAATTAACACGACTGTTGCCACATAGACCAGCGCAAACACCGTTAGGTCATTCACTCCTTACAGTTTAGAACTATGAAAAAGTAACTGCGTGTTTTTATCAAACAAATTGTATCGCTTTAGATCTAGATAGGTTTTTTTTACTTCCCTGGTTAGTAAACAATAGCAAAACAAAACCTAAAATTGCCAAAAATATATGTTTTATATATCATTAATTATGTTATAACATTATAACATTGATAGCTTAAGAGACAATAAATTAGGTTTGAACAAAGACAAATTGACTATAGGAGGATTTGAACCAATGACCTACAGATTAACGTATCGGTGCGTTCTACCAACAGAGCTATCTAAGTTAGGGGTTCATTATTTGAATCAGTTATTGTGAATACATGTTGGCAAAATATCCCATCTGCCATTCTCTTCTTCATACAAAGCTTGCGAACTTCCTGTTTTTAGCGTGAATGGTACGTTATTTGATATGTCAACAATTTTGTGGATGTCTACATTTTGTTTAGCTATAATTCAGAAGACTAAAATGACGGTATTGTAAGTGACGAGTCGCTGGAAGCAAACGCTATGTACGTAGCCAAAAGTTCAAGTACAGTGCTAAAACCAAATGCGGCATCACTAAACTAAAAGCTCACAAGGTGACACCCTCCATCTATCTAACCATAATTCAACAAGTGTGTTTACAGCAATTAAATGCATAGCACTTGACATCGTCTTGTCTGTACACATTTTTAATGGCGTTGTTTTTTAACGGTCGGGGGATGAAGCCACTATTATACCCCCGTACGTACGTGACGATGGGCCCGTCTTCGAGTCATGCCCGCCACTCGCCAGACGAGGAAAAACCCGCAAGTTGTCTTTACAACTTGGTGGTCCTGAGTGATAAACTGACGTGTGTGTCTGTAACTTGAGTTGAGTTTGTTTCTTCTTCTGTCTTAAGGAGACTACTTGAAGGTTATTATGACAAGAACAAGCAACATCTTCTTCAGGGAAAGCATCTTACTTCCGCCTTTCCTTTTGTGGTGAGTGGGGGCTGTCGGCTGCTTAAAAAAGAAATCCCACATTCGCACCGGAACCGGTGACTACTATATCTATTGTTAAAACCATTTCCTCCCTGTTTCTTGAAGGGAAAATCAGTAATTCTTTAATGCCTGCAAGAGCCTACAAGTCACGGTGAACTTTTTTTCTAAATTCTACCTCCGTGTCGGCCTCTTCCGAAAGGAAAAAATGTGACGTGCCACTTGTGATGTGTTCAACAATGTCCTGTTCAGGAGGCGGCATTCGCCATTGTTTGCAGCCGTGGCTAGGCCTATGCTACTAGCCCCCCTTCACTCACCCTCTTATTACGACCCCCCAAATTACCCCAAATGCGAATATTTCCGTTCGTTACTATATTCGGGTAAAATAACATTTTTTTTTTAAATTAAAAATACAATTTTTTTCAACAGTTTGAAAGTGATTTAGATGCATATGACTCTTGTGCGTATATTTAACGGTTTACTTATGTTCAAATGTTCTGTTAAAGTGCATTAAAAAAAATTGTCTTGAGGGGTCGTGAGGGTTAAGGTATTAACACAATACTAAAAGTAACATCAATATATGTGATCGATTTGTTTCCAATATTTCTGACAATACCACTTGTCACCATTCCAATCCTATGACTCGACCCAAGCCACTTGAATCTTGAAAGTACAGAAAGTTTGTTTTGTGTATAGGGCTATTAGTGGTTCAGTCTCCATCACTCTTCCTGTATATACCCCAAAAGTCAAACAAAGACCCGTCCTCCCCACACCCCCCATCCGATAAAATGGCTCTTAATATTCAATAAATGTCAAGCATTGAAACTCCGTGGCGACAATAATAAATTCCCACGTTGTTTTTAAAAACCCAAACCGCCAACCGCTTTTTTTTGGCGCCCAACGAAAAACAAAAAATTACTTTCTAAGTGTCCGATGGAGCCATGGGAGAAAGGAGAGCAAATAAGCAAGTTTCGACAGGGACTTAAACACGATCTTCCCTCCTCAACTGGCGTTTGTTGTTTTGGTCTCATTTTGTGCCAATCTGAAAGCTCGGTGTTTAGTCGGTAAGAGGCCATGGAGCTAAGCCTTTCAACAGCCGTGTGTAGCCCCCCCCCCCTTTTAAGTTGCCAAATACCAGCTCTTTCTGGGTGTCTGTCAGAGTCGAGAGAAAGACAAAACCTACACCCATATGTGTTATGGACCACCATCATCATATTCATATGATGCCACAACGTCGATAATCTCATTTGTTTTATCAATTCTGGCTGTCAAGCCAAGAACTCTCAGACTTAAGGCGAACTTAATCCCCGTTATATATAGTCAAGAACCCAATAGAGAGAAGACACGAAGGAAGTTTCACTTTTAGATGTGGATGAAAACCTCAGGATATTATTCCAGGGAAAACCCCACTTAGTCAGGTAGGGACTGAAAACTAAACTCATATAGTGCCCCGGTGGGATTTGAACCAGGGTTCCAGAGGCGGGATGCAAGAAAAGACACCATCTACGCCAACCTGACCACCCTAAAATCAAATGAGGCGATTTTCCTGTACATACGATTTGGAACCTTTGTAACAGCGTATCATGATTAAATGCTTGTAACTAAATTGAAGATATTAACAACGAAAATCCCTCACCAAACAAAACAAAGAAGCAAAAGAAAAACCAGATTGTAGTCCACAATTCTCAGCCGGTTAAAAAATTGGGACAGATAAACACGGCGTCCCAGCCAAACTGGAGCAAGATTAGGCGTGGGGTTTAGCCCAGTTTTGGGTTGTGTTTAGATGATTTAAGTCGCAAAACGTTCAAGAAACAAAAGCACATGAATGCGCCGTCCACGCACATGCTCAAAATCCTTTCATCTTGGAACTTCTGGAAACCTACTTTGCTTGAACGGGTCAAGGGTTGTTTAACTAAACTAGTTCTTATGATAGAAAGGGTATTCACACGGATAGTTAAATGTGAGTGTACTACCTTATACCCCCACCCACGTGAAAAGGAAAACGGGCGCAAAACTCAAGTTAGAAATACTACTCAATTCGGCTGCGAGTCCAGGGAATCGTGAATGGTTGAAACTTTTAAAAGCAAGTTGCAACAATCAACCGAGAAAGTTCTTAACCCTTTAGGATGATGGGGTACCAATTAATCAGTCCTCTATATGACCTGGGTTGGAAAGTCATATTCATTAAAACCCTAAGCTATGTTATTCCACAATGAGGGGGGGGGGGGTCAGGGTCAGGTCTCAGAGACGTTTTTTTAGGAGCAGAAAATTGTTTCTTGGTTTGCCCGTTGCTCGTTCACTCTCTTGTTCTTCTGTTTTGAGAAGAACCGTTCATGTAGTAAATAGGGAGTTTATTTTCAACTGAGATTCGAATGAACATTCTCTCTGTATAAACATGGAGAAATTCGTTTCGTTGTTGTTACGTCAAAGGCATGACGATCAAGATATTGTAGATCGTGCCGAAATCGGGCACACACCGTCACAGACGTGTCTGCTTTAAACTATTCACATGTTAAGTTTAATATTGGATGGTTCTACATTTCAACTTCTAGTAACAACTTTTACTTTTTAAGAGTGTCCCCGTTTTTGGAAGAGCGATGGTTGTGAGATTGTGGAAGTGATTTTTTTTTCATCACGGAAAGAGCACATTTGCCGTTCGGTTTGTCAGCTCCAAGACTAAGAAGAGTTTAAAACGATCTTTCTTTCATGTTTTTTTTTTTTCAGAACATTTTCTGTTTGCACTTCGTGGAGAGGCTCTTTGTGAATAAAATGTTGAGTTGTCACGTCACATGATCAGCCTCAGAAGAGTCGACATAGTGTCGGGCCACCTGGGGCTCTAGCATGGCATCTATGTCACCATGTCGTGGGCTCGGTAGAGGGTCAGGAGAAGGTCGCCCCGTTGGCCTAGGTCACCGGAGCACCACCGTTTAGGACACCTCGTCACAACAAGAGTGACATGTGCCCCGTGGAGCAGGGCCAATTGAATATTGAAAAGGAATGATTGATCAATCACCCCCGTTGGACTGTGGTGGGTTTGCCAATCCATCAGCGAGGAGAAAAGGGAAATGAGAAGAATGGGGTGACAGATTGAAACAAGTGTTGGTCATTTACCCCTGGCATTCTTGTTGTATCATCCATCATTCAGGTGCTTTAGAAATTGAGGAGAGAATGCTGTCTAACTTGTAGACAAATATACAAGATTTTCAGATATTTTCTTCTTCAGGTTTTATCTTTCTTTCTGTAACTATGGAATCATGAATTGGAAACCAGAAAATCGTGAATGGGAAAGCGAGGAATCATGAATGGAAGACCAAGGAATCATAAATGGAAAACAAAGGAATCGTAAATGGGAAACCAATGAATCATGAATCGGAACAAGGAATCATGAATGGGAAACCAAGGAATCGTGAATTGGAAACCAAGGAATCGTGAATTGGAAACCAATGAATCGTGAATTGGAAACCAAGGAATCATGAATGGGAAACCAAGGAATCATGAATCGGAACAAGGAATCATGAATACGTGAATTGGAAACCAAGGAATCGTGAATTGGAAACCAAGGAATCATAAATGGGAAACGAAGGAATCATGAATGGGAAACCAATGAATCGTGAATTGGAAACCAATTCAGGCTTTTGTAGTTTAATGGTCCCTTGCTTGAGGTACAACATCTGCGAACTTGTAGAGATGGTTCGCCAATCCATCAGCGAGGAGAAAAGGGAAAGGAGAAGAATGGGGTGACAGATTGAAACAAGTGTTGGTCATTTACCCCTGGCATTCTTGGATAATCTTTCATCATTCAGTGATTTAGAAATCACATCAGTCGATGATAGAATGCTTTCTGGTTTAAAGACAAGATTTGCAGTTATTTGTTAGCAGAAGTTTTCTTTCTCATGATTCTTCTCAAGCCTGATACTTCACGGAGGCAACGAAGGCGATTCTCTCTATGCCCCCTGGCAGTGCCTCGATGCCCTGGAAATGCTCCAGTAGGAATTTACAATTTAAAAAAGGGTGCCCTCTACCAAGGATAAAATACGTTGGTGTCCTCGCATACAGGCCTGCAAGGATTGGGAAGCAGATGAGGACTGGGCAAAGATGAAGGAAGAACTGGTGTGGGATACCAATCAAGGCTCTGGTAGTTTTATTGACACGTTTATTAGGAAGGTACATCTGCGAATGTAGAGACTCTTGCCTATCATTATCTGTCATAGAGAGTTTCTCTTCGTCACACAATACGTTTGCATTTGCACATCCAGTACTGAAGGGGACAGCTTATCCATAGCATAACATTCTCGCATTTTCTCTCGTAACACTTGTTACATGACGAGAGAACCCCACGGATCTCCACAGCGTGACGTCTGCCTCCCCTAACTTACGTGAAAGGTCGATGAAAGTTCAATAATTTTATACCAACTTTTGTTTTTGGGTCGCGACTCATTTCTGTGTCCTACCTCTTCGTATTTACTTTCCCGATTTAAAATGTAACCATAATAATTGTCGATTCTCAGTGGTTCTTGTTTTCTTTTCGAATGATTTCCCATAATCATATTATTTGCTTATTAGGGATCCAATAAGCATTGACTGACTTGGGAATTTGTGTTTTTCAGTTGAAAAACATTGAGAGACCAACTGCACCGATGTAGGGTTTATCCCATTGGGTGTGGCACCAGTATTAATTTTACAGGGAACCCAGCGAGACCCAAACCCAGTGGTGAGCCATTTATATAATTATCAAAGCGCATCAGTGAAAAAAGCTAAAAACGGTGGAGGTCGGTAACCAGACCTTTCACCCGTTAACTCCGCGGTGCAATCAGAGCAGAAACGGGCTCGAGTCTGTACCGGCAGACTGGCGCCGTCGCCACTGGACTTGTTGCTACTGGGCAACTTCTCACTCGGTCTCTAAAAAACTATATGGGTGGATAAACCATATAGAAATAACCCACGTAAATAAACCCAATTCATGCGAGCCAATGACATTCAGTTTAAAAAAAAAAAGAGAAAAAAATCCAAGCTTAAAGGCACTGCAGCCGATAAGAAACGCTAGAATTAATCCTACCTCGAGTTAGTTAGGACGAGTAACTCATCCTTACCTAGGATGGGTTCAATGCGTCCTAACGTCTAAGGATACGAAACTTGACTAATTCTATAAGATAAATCCTAAGTTAGGACAAATTCGGTGAAATCAACGGCTGGACCGCTTTTTTTTTAATTGTCAAAGACCAGTATTCTCACTTGGTGTATCCCAACATAAATAACAAACTTGTGCAAATTTTGGCTCAATTGGTCATCGAAGTTGCAAGAGAATATTGAAATAAAAACACCCTTGTTGCACAAAAATGTGTGTGCTTTTAGATGCACAACAAAATACTTCAGCTGAAATATTTTCTTATTTGAGTGAGAAATAACCTCTTTCTCAAAAACTACGATACTTCAGAGGGAGCCGTTTCTCACAATGTTTTATACTATAAAAATGTGCTCTCCATTGCTTGTTACTAAGTAAGTTTGTATGCTGACAATTGTTTTGAGTAATTACCAATAGTGTTTGTCCAGTGCCTTTAAGTCACAAGTATACAGCAAATATAAAAACTCCACGATGCCACCCCAGTGACGTCATACTACCGTTCACTCTTTCCCATATTGGATCAAGGTTCCACGACCCCAGAGTAATCCACTTACACAGCAAGGAATTTCACTTTACCAGAAGTTACTTCCGCAATTGTTATCTCATTCAAGAATGGGCGTTTTCGAAACTGTGAATGTTGGGTTTTGCGGCTCTGACATCTGGCCAGTGTCTAAAAACCGCGTTCCCAGAGGGCAAATATCGGCATTTAGGCAAACTTTGGGCCCGGGTCTGAACCTCAGCCGCGGTTTGGACCCTGTCCCTTAGCTGGGGAAAAATATTCTTGTATCGGTGCCTGGATAATGTTGAGGAAAAAAAAGACAAATTCGGACGGCCATTACTTTAATCAGTCGCATTAAACACCGAGGACGTAAAGAAAAGCCACTCCAAATGGGACGGTCCCTATTGCCTGAATAAACGTCCCCCTTGCTGTTTCAGAGAGATGATTTCCCTTTTTCTGAAAAACTTTACATGTTCCTATTAAAGCTTTATGAGCTATTATAAAAAAAATAATCTTGATAAACATAAAACATCTAAGATAACTCAGTGTTGGGGGCACGTCGTCGTGAAGTCAGTTTTAGCAGTTTCTCGATGCGACTATGTCTCTTCTGACACCAGTTTCCTCTTGGTCAAAAATCTACAGCAAAAACATGAAAATAACCCCCTGGCAGCTGTCCGGTGACTTAAACACTTGGGCAGAGTTCAGCCAGACGGGCGGGCTTATAATTTATAGCGACAGCCACTATTATTTATTTGTCCTTAAAGATTCAAATGTCGCCGGAAATATTGGAGTCGACTTGGACTAGAACCGGAATGGAAACGCGCGACTGTCGTCAATTAATAAAAAAGCTGTTCAGCAAATGTGTGCCAAGCTTCTTTGAAGGAACGCACGAAGTTTAAAAGCCTTGACAAAACTGTGAGCGAACTTGTCGTGGTCACTGTCATTCCCATCCCACCATTATCATAGCTATGCAGTACCTCTGTCGTCGTCTCATGTCGTGGTCATCAGTGTTGTCATCGTCAATATATATGATCGATTTAACTGTCACCCTATTAGATGTTAAGATCAAATAATTTCTGTAGAGGTGGGGAGACGCAACTGCTGTCACCATCCCACGCATGATAGTTAAACAAAAGAAGAAGTTCGTAATTTATGTGCGTCTACCAAAATCCGACTTTCATGTTCTTTTGCTATGGTTTAACACACTCTTTGCCTAGCATTTCAAGGGTGATAGTCATTTCTGAAGAAAAAAAGTTCAACATTAATTTCTTTTGAACACTTTTATGAAACCGAGCCCCGGATGCTATTTTTCATCGAACTTGCTATTGTCGTAGTACTTTTCATTGGGGATTGTTATATATATTTTCTTATCGGTTAAAAAAAAAGAAGAAGGAAATCCTACAAATAAAAAATCAGGAAATGTTTTGAGGATGGTAATTCTAAACAGCAGAAGAAAAAAAAAATTGCACCCGGCCTAAACTGTGGGCCCTAGCACGGACCTCAGGGGTTAAACAAATCTTGTTCTAATCGGGTAAATGTCTTATCCCAACAAAATAGCGTAACACGATCCTGAAGCATTAAAACCATGCAAGGTAATTGCAAATGACATTATATCTTGACTCATGCTAATTATGCGGGTCGTTATAGTTAAGTATCGGTGACCTGTGGAGGTCAAAGCGACCCAGGCGACATGGGAACTCCTTAATGATAAACAGTAATGAACCTTCACCAGAGAAAAGCATCTTGCTGCAGAGGGGACGGGGACGCGAACCCAAAGAGATCGTCAGCTCAGGCGTTTGTTTGTTTTTTTGTTTGTTTAGATGATCTTCCCGTCAAGGGAGTTCGTTGTCCACTAACCGAGAAGCAAATGAGTAGGATTTGAAACTTTGCATGGTGGAAATACGATATGGAAAGGTTTGTGGTAACACCATGTAATGACTATCTCTAAATGAGTTGAGGTTGTTCTGAAAAGAACCGTTGGTTTCAACTCGACGTTTCGATCAGTATGCTCTAATCGTCTTCTGGAGAAATGAGTTGTACCCAAAAGTTGTACCCACAAGTTGTCATCATGCCATGTACATGTTATTTTCATATACAGGAAGAAGGTACAACTTTTACATCTAAACGTCTCTACTTTTCTTGACTTTTCTTGCATTTTTGTTTATAGAGTTCAGGGGGACGCCACCCCAACGAGGTCGTCAGCTCAGGCTCTCAAAAAAGTACACAGTTGTGTTTCCTATATTTGAGGTATGGCTGTTGTATAGAGTCTCAAACCTAACCATTTTGTGTGAACAACCACGCTTCTACACGCTTTTGCTTTTCTCGTACTGTAGATTTCTTGCATTTTTGTTTAAGAGTTTAAAGTTGTGTTTCCCATCTTTACTGTCTCTGATCGAATAATGTTGTGTGTCTGATTTTCTTGTTGTTTAAGTGCAGTACAAAGTTGTGTTCGCATCTTTGAGGGATGGTTGTCGTATGGAAATCTCTCTGATTAAATCATTTTGTGTGTACAACCAATTAGGAATCTTAGTAAAAAAAACAAAAAACCATTGTACAGGATGGGATACAAAGACCGGACCGGGGAATTCTGTTCAAGGTGTAGCGTCCAATCTGAGCGGATATGTTGGCAGTCTAGTTGACAGCCCCGCCATGCCTGGGGGCACTAGGAGGGCGAGGGGGTCTCTATATGGCTCCTCGGTGTCCTTAGAATGTCGCATGGGTGGCTTGGTTTGATACCGTGGCGCTATATCGATGCTGATACGGACTTTTCTTGTCATTATACTGATCGTCTTAGATATCGGTGCCGATGTCTTGGCATGCTTGGCGGGTGTTTTGGGTTTGAAGCCTTCACACGGCACGTGGCTCCATGGAGTGTTTTGGTTGTGGGTGTACACAGTGCTTATAGTGTCAGGGTGAAGCACATGGCTTTCAAACATAGCTATACATACAGGGGTGAATTTCACAAAGAGTTAAGACTCGTCTGATCTAGAGTTGGGACGAGTTACTCGTCCTAACTTGGGACTAGCCGTAAGTTTTGATTAACTCCTCAAGAAGTTAGGACTATTTTTGCGAAACTGATCCCAGGATCTTTGACGTTTTCCAGTGTAGCAAGGTTATGTCCTTTTTTTGTATGTTGAATTTTCTTTCACGAGAACTAAAAATACTGTCTCAGTCGTTTTGTATTGTGGCAAACATCAGAAATGCTTTTAATTTCAAGCTTAAAAATGATAGGTACGTCCCTCTGATATTTTTAGTTGCAGGTGGTTGCAAAACCGACGTTTCGATCGGTTGACTTCATCTTTAGTTACTTCAGGGGCAAGACAAGATTGAACAAAATGGTGGATTTACTCTGACGCAAATCAAGACGAGCGCCTCAATTAAAATGTCCATTATTTCAAAGATACTCGTTTTTTGCTCGCCTTTTTGCTCTTCTTTACTATCACAACACCAATGATAGTATCAATCACTAATAACAATTACTTGTTGGTTACACAGCTTCCCGCAACTCAAGTTGTTTCTCGCGAGATCACTTCACTCAGCTCAAAACCACACGTTAATACTTGTTTTCTTCATTTCGTCTTGACGAGCCATGACAAACGGTCCTCGCGACCAAGCTTGACATCTCCTATTTATAAATAACTCGTTATACCACTCTATGCACACTCGTATAATCCGCCACACGCGTTTTATATATAGTCAAGTTTAGTGTTCCGTTCACATCTCAGCCTCCATATCTTAAAGACACTTTATGTGCACCTCCGGCGACCTCGACATCACATCACGTGCAGTAGTGGTGCATTTGACCACTTTTTGTTCTTTCTCTTTCTTTTCCGATCACCAAATTCATTTGTACGAGTCCCATGCGACACGCCTTTGGTATGTTACTCAAGTGTTAAAGGCACTGGACACGTTTGGAAATTGTCAAATACGAGTATTCTCACTTGAGTGCATCCGAACATTGTGCTTAAATTAACACTTAGATTTAATTGGTTATCGAAATTGCAAGAAAATAATTACAGAAAAACAACTTGTTGCGCAAATTTGTGTGCTTTCATATGCCCAATAAAATGCTTCAGGCATGAAGTATTTTAATATTTGAGTGATAAATTACCTCTTTCTTAAAAACTACGTTACTTAAGAGGGAGTTTTTTCTCACTATGTTTTATACTTTCAACAGCTCTCCATTGCTCGTTACCTAGTAAGTTTTTATACTAACATTTATTTTGAGTAGTTACCAAAAAAGTTCCTTTAAGGGAAAGTTGGTGTTATCAAATGGACGTAGAGGGAGTTAGCGATCAGAATTGATGTTGTGGCAACATCAGTGATGCACTACGTCATGTGCCGAGAGAAACAGATCGTGTAGTTTTCAAGTCACGCAAGGTAGCATACAGACGCCAGGCTTATGTCTCTGAGGACAGTCCATTCACATTTTACCCGTTTTTCTTTCTTTCTTGTTATTAAGCGGTTTTTTTTTCTCAAAGAGCCTCATTTTGAATCGTCAGCATTGACAGCATTCCGGAATGTTAACTTTTTCTCACGATCATGTGATGTGTGAAGCTCCATAGAAAACGTTACTCATGTGAAAAGGTCTTTGTCAGTAGGGAACAAACATTCTATTTTTACATCCCTGTGGGGACATCTTTTGTTCTTTCCTTAGTGCTTGTAGTTAAAGAACCTCCCACAGAATGTGTTCACAAAATTCCTCGTGGAGTACCCCAGCATTAAGAATCCCTTTTGGAGACCTTTTAATGTTTTGTGCTCGCTGACGCTTCAGCATGATTCAAATCCCACCCATCAGACCCCTCCCCGTACGGATTCCAGCCACCCCCAAGCATCCAACCCTCCTCCCCGGTCCCAACTCACTAAATACCCCATAAGAATCCCACCACGACACCCGGGACAACGAGGGGTCGTCGACCGTTTTAACTCCCACTAAAAACACACCCTATGCAGTCTCTCTGCCTGGACAGAGGACCGTTTGGACACTGCAAGTTTGCAAGTTGGGTACAAAAGAGCAGGCCTGACTTCACGGAGGTATTACGAGGACGATTGCCTCCATGCCTTGGTGCCCTAGAAATGTTCCAGTAAAAACGTACTATTTCCACATAAGGGTGCCCTTTACCATAGAGAAAATGACATGGTGCCCTCGCCCTTTACAATTTCCTCATAGGGTGCATGCCCTTTACCCAGGAGAAATGTCCTTGGTGTCCTTGCCCTTCCAAAGTGAAGCACATAGACGTACCTGTAAGAGCACGCGAACTCCCACATTCTGAGCAGCCGTCTGATATAGTGATCCGTACGCATGGCGGCACTCGAATGACGTTTCAGAGGAAATAGAAGAACCAAACAATTTTTCGCCTGAAATACGTTCATTTTTTTTAACCATTTTTGTTTTGTTTTGCCTTTGAAATTCCGCGGCCGAAATATTATATTAAGAAAATTCTGGTATTTCTGGTACTGTTTGACTTGACGTATGATATAGGCCTATGGGTATAAAATATACACACACAGACACATGCCGCCAATGTTTTGAGTTGCATTGTTTGACACACAAACATAGAATTTTGCCTTTTTAGTCATGCAAATCAAGTCTAGCATTTTTTCCCATTTTGTGGGGTAAAACTTGAAAGGCATATCCCATTACAATTGTTGCGTATATGCAATCCTTCCATTTTCACCACGCTTCGGCAAATAGTTGTTCTTCATTTTTGTTCTCTCTTGCTAGAATAAAATAAAAGAGGAATTCCAAATTGTGACACGCATAGGTGATCATGGCGCCGCCACTCAGCCCATGAAGAGTGTATCCGTCCGTGTATTTTTGTTGTGAATCTTGTGTTGATAGAACTCACATACTACATATATATTTCGTAATCCCAACCATACAAAACATACAATTTACCACAAAAGCACGACCAACACCCATTTGTACTTATTTTGTCACAAACAGCTGTAGAATCATGGGGTGATCATGAACCAAAATAATCTTCCAGTCTCTTCTATTTTTGAGTGCCATATAAAAAAAGGGCTAATTCTTCAAAGTGAATTGCTATGTTCGAAACGTCAGGCTGTTAAAGGGCACTGCGGACACGTTTGGTAATTGTTGTCAAATACCAGTATTCTCACTTAGTGTAATGCATCAAATAACAAGCCTGTGAAAATTTGGGCTCAATTGGTCATCGACTTTGCAAGAGTATTGAAAGAAGAAACACCCACGTTGCATTACTCTGATGCGCTTTCAGATGCATATTAAAAGGTTTCAGCTGAAATATGAGTGATAAATTACCTCTTTCTCAAAAGCTACGTTACTTCAGAGGGAGCCGTTTTTACAATGTGATATATTATCCAAAGCTCTCCATTGCTCGTTACCAAGTCAGTTTTATGCTAACAACTAGTTTGAATAATTACCAATAGTGTCCAGTGCCTTTAACTTCTCATACATATCTACTTATTCGCACACACAAGAAAAGAAAAAAAAGGTGAGCCTATGGGATTCGCGTGTAATCACAGCGTGCTGCCGCCAATACTACGCGACACAAACTACCGGCGACAGTTTGAGCAAATCAAATAGAGGAAATTACAGGGGTAATGTAACTCAATTTAGGGAACGTAAAAAGGTCCACCTTGAACACCAACAGGGGTGCGAGTTTATTTCGGGGAGAGAGGCAAGGTCATTATTGTTTGGGCATGTGCTGAGGTAGCTACAGCTCCACAACCGTAAAACAAAATCCTTGAGGTTCACCCCCTTGCAGTAAATTGTTGTAATTAAATATTTTTCTTTAAATAAATTTAGGCCATTTTTAGGTTGCCCTACTCTCACACTGTGCGTGTGTTTCTAGATAACATATAATCTCCGTTAAAAGTTCACAAGAATTTGCAAGCCTGTTGGTAGAAACATTAAGAATATGATAAACACGTGTTCACTATATAGCCACTTAGAAAATCTGCAATCTTTATGGCATAGCACACCGGCGCAGGTACTGTGAAGTCACCATGCGATACCATGAATTCCCTCCTCTATGGTGAGACGAACAATATTGTAATGTAAGTTTTGCCTTTGAACAGACTGATAACAAGAGAAACAAAGTTCCATCTTCCCCTTTTGAACACTTTAAAAAAACATTTGAGTATATTAAAGAAAGTGAAGATGCAACTCACCTGGAGAACATGATGAGATGCCTGTAGAGTCCACTCATGGTATCCAAGTAGTTAGAAGACGAATATCCGTAAAGGAAAGCCCTCAGCAATCTCAGATGAGAGCAATGCAACTTGTTTCAGAGAGCACCAAACTCCAAACCACACTTTGTGTTACCAAAAGGATATAATAAGAGTCACCTGTAGCTAACTCACGGAGATAGTCTTTTATCAAGTCACTCGGATCCCATCAGAGATAAATGAAGCTACTGTTTAATGTCTACTCAAACAAGTATCATCCATGAATGTTGACACGAGAGCACGACTGCTGAATCCATCCGTACCAGTGGCCCGTTGCGATCCGAATGAGACTCAGCCAGCGAGGCAGGTTGCTTTTTAAAGTGTGCCGCCTCTTTTTCTGGATGGGGGTGAGTGAGCTCCCAACAAACTCGATAACCGTTCGTTACGCTCTCCACTACAATGTTGACTGTAAACTAAGCTTTGGCGACGAGCAGGCAGTAAACAGAGAGGGGCCCGGACGGGGCGGCTGGATTGAGGGGCTGGGGGAGAGAGAGCGTCGACGGGGCTCAGTGACACGGATGCCCGACTGAGATTAGGGTTGGACTTGATTGCAATAGCGCCGAACTGTCGTCGGATTAGCATCTGGGAATTTGGGGCTTCTGGAGGAGACCACGCAAAGGGGCCGTTGGTCTCAAACTCTCTCCTCCCACTTTTGTAACTTAAGCTGTACTGGTGGCAAGTGGAGTTTGTGCTATTAGTATTATACCAAGTATGGAGGACCTGCTGTGAACACACTGACTTTTCTGGTCCATGCTTTATGCTTGACTGCGATTGGGGGTGATTTTTGGTAGTCACTGAGTCTGAGTTTTATCTTGGAGCAAGCAAAACTCTATGGTGTTACCAAGACACATCCATGGACACCTGGATATTGTTCGAGGAGATGGGAGGTACAGCCACGCCCTTTTCTCCTTCACACCCTTTTTCTTAACTAGGATAGTTGAATATTTTCCCAAACAGGCTCTGGGCTTGAAATTAAGCACTATAAACGGTTATGAATAACAGGGTAAAATGTCGAAGACCGAACACTCCATTTGTATACTTTAGACAAGGAGCACACAGAAAGGGTGTCACAAGGGCGTGGCAAATGGGCGTGTCTATTAAACGGACCACGTGACCTAAACACATCTTGCTTATGGCTATATTCGTGTTTGTGGTACACACGAAAGATCTAAGCTCGAAATTCCGATGAATGTTATGGCGCCCCTTGTTTATTGTTTTATTAATGAACAAGTTATTAATTTAACACGCTACAGAAAATACAGATTTTCTTTTTAACACCGCAGTCCCGGCTGTTCTCCTCTTCCTTTTGGCATTATAAACAGCGCCACCATGTGGCGATGCAGTGTGAACTTCATAATGTGAAGTTTTTCTTCTGCAATTACTCTTATCGTGTGTTAACTCTTCGCAGAATGCTTCGACCGTGTTCAGAGAACAATCATCAACTGGCTTACTTCCCCTCTACTCCATGTTTATAACCAACAGTAGCCGAAGGGGCGAGTCCGGTGTATATTTCAAGAACAATCGCTTTGTAACTCAATCTTGCAGACTGGAGCACCAAACCTTTTTATTGATACAACAAACAAGTTACATCTACATTGTTCCACCAATATAATCAAGTTCATTAGCCACCGATTTATGTTAGAACCAGCACACCTCCAAAGAGATATTCACTTGGTGTTACCGCAAACGTCTCTTAGTTATACCTCCACCATGTTTTAAATCCTACTCAATACAATAAAGTTACATGTACTTTGTTTCACCATTACAACAAAACTACATGTACTTTTTTTAAAAACCAAAACAACAAAGTTCCATCTACTTTGTCTCACCAATTTGAAATCGAGTCAACCTTCAAATAATAATAACTTCTGCCCTTGATGAAATAACCACCCTCCTTAAAACAAAAGTAAATAAATAACGGGCTGTCAAAATTGTCGTCTGTTTTCTCGACAGCCGATCGCTTTCGTCATGCACTCTTTGGAGTTATATACTTTTGGGGTGTCGCCTTTCGTTCCAGTGATTCCCACGGGTCCTGATCATGTCAGTCAATAACCGATGGAATCAGTCTGAACTCGGAAACGGATGACACCCCGGAACGTTCCTCGAAACTCTACCTTCCCAGAAAGTTTGGCGAAAGTGTTCGCTTTCATTTTCATTTGTATCCACACTTGACTTATTTTGATGAAATATATTTAGATTGAGCATTGATATGGGGGGGGGGGTGTCGTTTTATAACACACCCGCCAATTAAATTCAGTTCACTATAGGCATATAGTTCATTTTTTATTGTCCAATCTTTAAAAAAGATAAACATGAAAAATATACATGTCTAAATTTGATTGAAGCTCAAAAAACAGCACAGTGAAAGTTTTTTAACATAAAATAATATAAAAAGAAGTTTTTGAAGACAACATTAATATTTAGACAGGGGATATTAGAAAAACATTGTCTGAGCTTCTTTGGAATAGATAACCCCTTGAAATCTTCAACCGCGGTAACGATATTGTTCATAAAGTCTTAGATTTTGTTTGCGACAGAAAAGTCTGGTTTGTCGTTCTGCTTCAAGTGTTCCCCTTTGATTGTCTTCGGCTGTTCGACCATAGCATTATTTACTGTATATTTTGTAGTGTTGCTTATTGTGGAAATAACGACGTTAAATGCAACCACCTTCATACATTTCACAATCCAGTTCAAAATGCCTAATCATTGAGTCATTAACACTATAATTTGGTTGTTTCAACATACAAAAATGGCGTGCTAATTAAATTTCACAATGTTCTATCAAGTCTTTGACACACCAAGGCGGATATATCAATCAACAGAGCTCATAGCTCTAAAAAGAAAAAGAAAAAAAAGAAGAAGAAAAAAAGAGAAACAAATCCACGCCCCTTCCTCCAGTCACCGTGCACGACTGACATAATCAGACGGGCCGTGGGTGAGATCCTTCCCCTCCCTCTCTTGTGGTTGCGGCATTCTTGCCCTCCGGGCCCGTTGCAGTAAATCCACACCAAAATTGGTGGGTTAAAAAACAGCGTTGAAATTCATACCTCAATAGGTGCCAACACCCGCAGCCCGCAGGGAACATTACAACTGTTGGCTGACAAACGCGGTGTGGCACTACTTGACCAGGGTCTGATTTCATTCAGAGTTGATGTGCAATAAGCAGGAAATATTGCTTATAACATTTCTGCTAAACAAAATAAGCAGGAGTTACTCTATTATGGTAAGTCAATTTTAGGCAAAACCAGTCAGAGAGAACTGGGGTTGAAAACAACAAACCAAACGCTTGCTCAGGCTTAAGATAGGCGGCTGCAAATTGTACTGGGTGGATCTTGATTTGTTAAGTAATCTTTCACAGTCGTAGAAAACAAGTTTTAAAAAATCCACGCCAAATTTCGAAAAGGTGTTTAAGTGTTGTCGACAGTAAGATTCGAACCAAGGACCCAAAACGTGCCGGTGCTCTACCAACTGAGCTATCTAGCCCTATATTGGCGGTCTGAATTCTTCCTCAAAAACTTTGTTCGGGGGTGCCTGTCAGAATCCATAAACAACTGTTGCGCAGCCAGGAGCCACACCCACGTTTACGATACAACCCGGGAAGCGGCATCTAGAGACGCGACTTTTTGATGTCATTATTTCTGTCTTAAACTAAAAATAAATTAAAACATTTAATGCGAGGTTCTTAATCCAATTTCAGCGTACCTGATCAGGCCCCAGTGAGCGCAGTCTCTTGCACCCCATCCGTCCTATATGGTTCCATATTATTTTGGTGTCCGTCGGCTTTACCTGCTGGAGAAAAGCCATTAGCCTAGAGGGCGCATGCCAACCATTCTCCTCGCCGACACAACGTTCAGAATGCTGGGAATGCGTGTTTCTGCATAGACCGCATAGCCTACCATACCCATCCCCTACTCCGGCAATTGTGTATCTCTGTGTACATGTGTATACTCTCCCCTGCTAAGACGATGGGTTTGGCATCTCGCTCTGAATTGCCAACCGCGAAGAATGTACGTATCGTTCCAAGTTCATCTCTCTAAATTAGCCCATTTGTCTGCTTCAATAAACTCTGATTGCACAATGTAAACCAAACTGTGTTGACAGGAAGGGTTAAGAGTGTCATGAACTTGAACTGAACCTCAACAGGTAAAACGTTGACTGTCCGGCCGGGTCCGGGGAGAAAACAGAGCAGTTTGTTTTTCTTCTTAAGACAAGCAGAGTATACTGTTCGAAACGTCGAGACCAAACCGCCTCTTTTCTGAGCCTACACATTCGCTCCCTCGAAAGAGAATTATTACATGGTTGTACTATTATTCATAGCTTATTCTTATCAGAGCAGTCTTGATTGTCTTATAGTTTTGTGTGTCGTCTCATTGAACAATACATATATTTATTTTCCGAAGTTCTCAATAAGAACGCTGCACCAACAACCTGTGAACATTTCAGCATTGTCATATTTTGGGGACCACTCCAAATAACGGTCTCTTGACATTTTTTTTTTAATTTTTTAATTTTATTTTGTTTGTTTTGATTTGGCATCGAAATAATTATCGGAGTGTTGTGTGACACTTTGATGACAGCCTAATTTCGGCAAAGGCATATTGCGTCCGAAAGTGACGACGGAGCCCAATCTTGGGCCGGAACCCAAAACATATAGGTTTAGAAAAGTTCCCGAGACTGCTTGGAGTTGTCCACGTTTGCATTTGCAACAAATTAAACCCCAGGCACTGGGCAGAGATTGTGACAGTATGATGATCGTCCATTTTTGCCAGGGAATTTTGTTGCATGTCCATACACACAAGTGCTAACAACAATTGATAGGAGCATGGTGGTTAAATATTCGAGGTGGACCCTCGGATCTCCTTCAATGTTGGAACTTCAATGTAATTATTCATAATAAATAATGTGTAGTTCACTTTCTATATACACTAGAGCCACATACACATTTGCTCCACACTTCCGTTGACTGGAATGCAGTCCGAGGTTTGTATTTTTGCCCGAACTTAGAGGCCTCCCCTGAGGGCCAAACATCGCCTTTAATCCACGGTGCTACCACGGTATGATTTCACTTCATCCACTGGCACCAAACTTTCTACCGTTCAGATTGTTGGCACGCGATAGTGCACGTTGGTTTTAAAGCGAGGATACTATTTGGTGGGACGTTTGTCATGTCAATCTTCAGATGGGACAGTCCATCATGAACCCATCTCTTTTGCTATTGATGTTGGTTTAGGATTGTGGATCCGACCTGTTTGTTTGTGTTCTGTTGAAATGGTTGGCAAGCGACTGTGCCGTAAGCGAGAGTTTGACTTTATAGAATCTTTGAACAAAACGATCGCGTTTGATTAAGTTCCCCCGTTGAAGAACTTTGTAACAATGACATAATTTCAGTAACTTTTAATCCAGTGTGCGATGCGTGCTTCCTTCTAAAAAAACCCACATACAATATACTTTTCAGTTTTTCTGAACACTTTGTCATTTATCTGACAAGTTGGAACTTTGAAACTTTCTGTAGTCGGCCCACTGGTGTCCAGATGAGAATTCTCTTTCCTTTAAGTGTCGCCTCCGTAAGTGGGAAAACTCTTGTTTGGAGTTTAGTCGCGTCTGCCCTCTCAAGGTCCGACCATCAGTAGTGAGAGTCAAGTACAGTGGAGAGAGATGGGGGTACGGATGCATAAAAACAATGCCCAATTATGATTATTAGAGTTGTACAGGTTTTGGACTCAGCCGTCGATTTCACCAAACTCTTCCATAACGTAGGATTTATCTTATAACTTAGGACGAGTTAAAGACCCTGGACACTATTGGTAATTGTCAAAGACCAGTCTTCTCACTTGGTGTATCTCAACATGTGCATAAAATAACAAACCTGTAAAAGATTGAGCCCAATTGGTCTTCGAAGTTGCGAGAAAATAATGAAAGAAAAAACACCCTTTAGATGGTTGATTTCGAGACCTCAAATTCTAAATCTGAGGTCTCGACATCAAATTCATGGAAAATTACTTCTTTCTCGAAAACTATGTCACTTCAGAGGGAGCTGTTTCTCACAATGTTTGATACCATCAACCTCTCCCCATTACTCGTTACCGAGTAGGGTTTTATGCTAATAATTATTTTGAGTAATTACCAATAGTGTACACTGCCTTTAAGTTCCGTATCCAAAGGCGTAGGACGCATTGAACCCATCCGAGTAACTCGTCCTAACTTAGGATTAATCTTAGTGTTTACATGCTACAGTGCAGGGCTGGGACTTGTCCTAAGTCTTAAGATTAATCCTAAGTTATAAAGGAAGAGTTTGGTGAGATCGACGGCAGGTCCAGTGTGTGCAAAGACATACGGTTTAACCAGGAGGAAATCAAGAGCAAATGGGGAATCGAACTGTAACAATCTTGAATTTTTTTCTTCCGTCACTTGTTTTTCACTAACTTTACTGAAAACTAATCTCGAATAAAGTACTGTCTACCGGGGGAACTATTTTCTATCGCAAGTTGTGTTTAGTAATAGGGACCTTGAACACTCAAAACAATGTTAAATGGTGTTTGAAGCTTTGCATGGTGTGGAGAATAACAGTATCTAAAACTGAATAGTAAACTTGCGGGTACAACCATAAGTAAAATCTCTTTTGAAGGGATTTGGTCAGTATACTCTGCTCGTCTTCATGAGAAAAGAGCAGAGTATACTGTTCGAGACGTCGAGACCAAACCGGCTCCTTCAAAAGAGATTTTACTGATGCTGGTTGTACCGCAAGTTAACTATTCATATTTATATTTATAATTACCTTTAAAACAATGTTGTTCTTTTACACGAGGTTGGTGAACATTTTGTGATACCACTACGCCACCATGCCACAATTTAGCAAGGGTCCCTCGCTTAATTGTAACACGGGTTGTAAAATGTAACAACATTTTACATTATGTGGAAAGATGATTTTGTTTGTAGGGTACACTGTTATTCACGTTCTTCCTCAGACCTGCCTTTTCTCTCTTTGACAATTTTAACCTGCTGTTTCAGTTAACTTAAATGTAGGCCTACACTTTATAAAGCCTTGAGATTAGACGGCCAAACACGTTGTGTGGGGGATGAATTACCCCAAATTGCAAACCGGGTATCTTTAACTTGAAACCACCGCATTGCGTCCCCGGTGATGGCGCCCGAGCCTATTGGGCTTCAATGGGTATGACAGCGGGGAGGTAATTCCCGATAAAGGCAACCCAAAGGAGAACACAAACAGCGACCAAGGCTATATTTGACCGTGGGCGAATTTTCGAAAGCGCTGTTAGGAAACTGATACAATTTTATTTTCATTTTTTTTAAGAAGTCATTTATGTTTTTCTTTGTGTTCTACTTTTATTTTGACCTTACTTTTAGACCTATTTTTTCTTGTCTCCTATAATGCGACACGGTAAATAAAGGGAGTGAATTGTATTATAAACGTATACCATCGTTGTTCTAAAGCTGTTCAATTTAGAGTTCCATGCTATTTAT
The DNA here is from genome assembly GCF_902459465.1 of Asterias rubens. Classification (NCBI taxonomy): domain Eukaryota; kingdom Metazoa; phylum Echinodermata; class Asteroidea; order Forcipulatida; family Asteriidae; genus Asterias; species Asterias rubens. Next base: position 21,812,975 of record NC_047062.1, on the reverse strand, counting down.
TTCCCGTTTCTATGTTTCCTGTCATCCTTTGGTTTCAACAGTCATTTTCCACACAGAACATAATCAATGGAAAGAGTTATCCGTAAGGGTCTTTTTTTATACCAGCATTTAAAACTTCACATGCTTCGGAATATTTGCTTCCTAGTGCCAATTCGCGCACAATAACCTCAAGACAGCTCCATATGTTCATTGAATCTTACAAAATTGGACTCCTGAATAATGGTTTATATTTTCAACCATGGAAAGATTATTGCTCCAATTTGAATCCAGCACAGATACGTGACTGCACATTCTGACATCCTATCAATAACTATTGTTGTTCATGCCGAATTAATATATCATGTTATCACCCCCAGTGTCCCCCATCTCTGTTAAGAGTTACTACACTTTTTGAATGTAAACAAATCCACACAAATTAAGTCTTTAAAACCCTCTAAAAATTACTTGTAAAAAAAAATGGTTGCCCATAGGAAGGGTTCACGTGAGGTCGCCCTGTCCCGTCGGTCACTGTCCCCGGTGGCTGTGTGATACCCTTGACTCGCTGTAGTGTGCCCCGGGATTAGCGGAGCCAGCGTGTCGTGTGCTAGGGGGGATGAGGGAGCAATTTGACGATGGCACAGGGGTTGTCAGGCTCGCTGAGGACAAACACTCCTCGAAGGAGTTTAAGTCTTTTTGTTGTTTTACTCCTGATGAGTCGATTGAGTCTTAACACCGGTGTTTTTTAATCGCCGATGAGGCTTGACATAAATAAACTGGGATATTATGTATGGAAATTAAGATATTTATGTAGGAACCGTGATGCCTGTAACGACATTTTCGTATTATAATAATAGTTCAAACAAACCCTTTATAAGTACACTAATAATGTGCACTATTTCAAGATCATACCAGGCATCCGTTGTAAAGTATGATTCAAAAGCTAATGTACGAACAACAATTTGATCACTACGTGGTTTTGGTTCGTATGCACAACGACACTGGTTCTGTATCACTCCAAATAGTACAATTTATTATTATGGATGAATGAAAATTGTTAATTCCTGTGATTATTCATAATGTTAACTTTAACAGATCCTCTTTTGTGTCGACATCGCTATATTATAACTGGTTTTTTTAGTAACCATACTTAATAATAACATGAATAACCAGTATTTTCTCCTTCATAAACGGACAAAAAAGTCCAATCCATAAAGTAGGCATATATATAACATGAACCCACTTCACAAATCTCACCGCATATATATATAACAGAAATACTTGGAATTATATGTTATCATCTTCCAAGAATGCCTCTCCTTTCATCATAACAAAGTTATGAATAATATTTTATGATATTATTCCGGTATTACCTTCAAAGAAAAAATGTTTGGCATTTGCGACCGCGACTTAACGGCTCAAGCGGGCCGGGCTGTGCCCAGAGGGGGTGGAAATCAGCGGTATTTCCCCCTCGCTGCCCCCGAGGGGTACACGGTGGGCCATTTTCATCGTTGGTGTATCTTTAAAGGCATGGGCACATTTGGTAATTGTCAAAGACCAGTATTCTCCTTGGTGTATCCCAACATATGCATAAAATAATAAATCTGTGAAAATTTTAGCTCAATCATTGGTCATCAAATATGCAGGAGAATAATGGAAGAGAATAAACCCTTGTTACATTATGTGTGCTTTTAGATGCATAGTAAAATACTTCAACTAAAGTCTTTTATTTTGAGTGAGAAATTACCTCTTTCTCAAAAACTACGTTACTTCAGAGGGAGCCGTTATTCACAATGTGTTATTCTACCAACAGCTCTCCATTGCTTCTTAACCAAGTTAGTCTTTATGCTCAACAACTATTTTAACAAGTAATTACCAATAGTGTCCAGTGCCTTTAAACGGGTTATAAAGTAAAAGACCGTGACGCCGGGGTCGGCCGTCGGTGCGGGGCCGCCTGAGCGGGGCCCGTCGTCAAAGCGTCCCCCGGGGAGCTTGGCAATTAGTAGTACCCTCGGGGAACAATTATAAAATGAATTGTTTTGATGCCAATAATAATGACACTTTGCATTGTGTCTGAGCAGTAATTAAAATATTAAGGAATATGTATGCATTCTGGAAGAAAGAGGGCGCACTTTGACGTATGCAGCGCAGCAAAGCATACAGTATAATAAACTCCCAAATATTCAAATTTACACGAACAAATACTTCGAAGTCTCACAGCGTTTTACAGTAAAGGGGAAAGTATAAATACTTGTAATATTATTAACGCTTGAGCTTTTATCCTGTGTTAAATTTGATATGGGGAGTCCGAGGACCCGTTCAGTTATTCTCCCTCCATGTAAAAACACCTCAAAGCTTGTGTAAAAAAAATTCAAACGTACGAGCATCAATCTTGAAAAGTTTCCCTACAGTGACCTCTGGGCAAATAGGACAATTAATTTCAGGGCTATTGTCATCCAAAAACCTCATGTTGGAAGGCATTAACCCCCAGGTCCCAATTGGGCAAAATTCTTACAATTTCCTTTTCTTTGGCTCTCAAATCCGTCTAGAATATATTATTTTGAGGACTACAAAATAATAATGCGGCCGACGCTCTGTTTTCTCCATAATTTAGTGGGGAGAATTTCCTTTTTTTTTATTTAAATAAAAACAAGTAGAGTTAGAGTTATTAAAATAAATGGCAAGAAAAAGAACATAAGGATCGACACGGACTTGTTATTATTTCTTGGGGATGAACAACTATTTATTATGGCAAATGTATTTCGGACAATTTACTTTTCTTTTGAACATTTTCAATTCATTTAAACAATCAAGAATGTGAGAACCAAACCACATCCTAGACATATGTCTTCACTTATATGGGGGACCTTGTGAGCATGCATAAACAACGTTTAGCCGACTACTGATGACGTCACTACTGTTTGCGTAGTTAGACTAGTTAAACAATATTTTAAAGACAAGGCTAAAATATAGTCACTTTAACTCAATAAAAGCTCTCGATAAAGGTGATTCAAAAATTGTTTACGTTGTTTCAATTCGTTTAAAGAGCGATTCATTGAATTTAGTCTAAATATTATCAAAATATTGACTGATATTATAACAATTATGTAGTCTTAATAGTAGTACATTATTAAGTAGATTATTTTGATAAAGATCAATAGTCTTTAGATATAATGCAGGACGTATCTATTTTATAAGCTTTTTTATATAGTCTTCTATATACACACAAGCCCCTCGTTATTCGTGCACGTGCAAACGGCGCTCTAAAACTATACCGCAAAAGCTCATCATTTTGGTGCCAGACTAAGTCGAGCATTTTGGACTCGCCAGGTTAAAGTGCAAGAATCAAAAATAAAAACTGTGCTAAAAACATACAGCATGCTATAATATGATTTTATATATAGAGGGTGCTTGATGCTGCAAACTAGGACAATTAATTTATTAAAGGTGCAGTGGTGTGTACAAATTCAAACTAGTGTAAGACTAAAACTACAGGCTTTATCTGCCAGCTAAATTGTCAGTAGTGGCCTACATTACGCTTTGTAAAAATATACTAGGCTTACGGTGACTGCTGGATTCATGTAGGTTTTATGTGTGTATTTGTCAACTTCTTTGTAAAATTATACTAGGCTTACGGTGACTGCTGGATTCATGTAGGTTTTATGTGTGTATTTGTCAACTTCTCGTTAAGAAATTTCAGAGAGTCTTATTCACTGCTCTGTGAAGAAATCACCGTCTTCAAAGATATTCTTACCCAAGGGTTTGTGTGACATAGTTTATCAGCTATCGGAAATATCTGCAGCCACTCTTTTTAAAAGATGCCAAACGCCATTTTTGATACTTAATCTAATAAATTAGTACAATCATTTAAAATCTAATCCGTACAAGATGTCGTGATGACAATTAACTTATTTAGAATCAAATAAAATTTTAACCTATTAACGCATTTTGAACAACCTTCTTTTGGCCTCTAGGCGAGGGCGCCCTTCTTGACGTCAAGTGCATAAAACTAAACAGAAAAGTACTGTACTTTCGTTACCTTATCCTCTAAAGTCCTACATCATTGAGAAAGAATCAAATTCCAAATAATCATTATTTATTTCGCTGGATTTTTTTTCTTCTTCAAAGATTTGTCTTTACAAACATGTTCCCCCCTCTTAACCACTCTCCTAAGCTAACCCATCTGACATTCTGGCAAGCACAATCATTCAACTCCAAAACAGGAGTCTGTTTCGTAACTTGAAACCGACTTTAACCTAATAATTAATGTGATCATAGTAATCGATAAAACTGATCCGTTTTGCGGATTAGATTAACTCATCGTCGATACTGTGAAATTCATTTCTTTAAGAAGAAGAGTTAAATTGATAACATTGGGGAAAAATATCCCTTAGTAATATTAGAAATGTCATTCTTAAGTATTTTAATTTTCGTGCACATTGAGTTTGGCTTGTGCGTTAAGTATTTTCTTCGTTTTTATTCTCAAAACAATTTAACAGTTGTCATCGATCACTAGAAACTATTATCATTTGATTGTTACAATGTTATTACTAGAGCAGAGCCCTTTAAGGCAATGCGGACAAGGAGTGCACTATTTGATGTAAGTGTATCGAGATGAAGCCAAACCAAATCTCAAAATGGATTAATCACGAGTATGCATAGATTTCCCCCCTTGAACAGAAATACAAACTCGTTTTGATGATAAACTGACCAAGTCCATTTCAACACTTGATAATAAATTTAAATTGATGACAACCGTTATAAATTTATAAAGTCTTCTGTGTGACCTTTAACCGATGACCTTTGCCCCATGGTTTACATGGCAGGCAGACCAGAGAGGCCTGGTGACTTTTTGGCAACGACTCCCTCCATGTACGGTTGGCCGTCAATGAATGGGTTGTAACGCTGAGAACACAAAACAAAACAAAATGATTAATATCGAAATGTCTCTGAATGAAGTTGGTAATGACATCTTCCTAAATAACCCCTTTCACACGTGGACGAAATCCCCGGGAAATTGCCAGAAAAGTTTTGGTAGCCTGATTACCCTTACCGTCCGGGAAAGGGGGGGGGGGGAGGGGTGTCAAATTCATTGATATCCTAAAATGGACAATTCCACGTCGTAAGAGGGGGATCAGGTCTCTATTTAAAAAATATATATATACTGGATAAAATAATTGTTAAAAGTGTGCCAGGGAAATAGCCACCCGGGGTTAGAATACTGAGCCTTCATTTGTCCCGGGAAAATTGCAGCGCCAAGTGTGAAGCGAACATGGGGTGGCAGTGCATGGCTTAAAACTACACAGACATTGTTAGGTTTGATTTGCCTGGGAATCGGTATGGCAGTGTACAAAAAAGGCCGTATATAGATCACATGAGTCGGGAACAGAAAGCTGTAAATTAAAGTCAAAATAAAGCTTTTGTCACTAATACATGTGTTTTGATGAGTGGAATGTGAATAAACAGTTAGCTAAGGTTTTAAAAAAATCAGTTCTTATGTTATTTACAAATTTAAGAGTATACCCCGACCCGAGAGGGCGCTGTTCGTGACGTCAATCGAGGCAGACTTTGCCTGTTATGCGTAGGGTAAACACAATTGCAAAGTACATGTACGGACCAAATCGTGAGTTTGTACGTTTCAAAAAAATTAAAAATTGTTTTTTTTCCGGCAATGCCGATCAGGTGTATTGCTGCTGAATGCAGAAAAACACTTTTTGAAATGTACCAACTCACGACTTGGACGTACAGGTACTTTGCACGTGTGTTTACTATATGCATTGCAGGCAAAGTCTGCCTCGATTGACGTCACAAAAGGGGTAGGCGGAGTCAGCCCCCCAAACAACTTTATATATTTTTTAAACATATAAATCGTGACAAACAATTACTAAAAAAAATGTTTTATTGTTCGTAAGCATATACTCTTATGTTTTTTTATTTCCATGTGACTTTAAAGTCTGCCAACCACTAACCCCTTGAAATGATTTTCAAAACATTATACACCTTTTTAAATCATGTGCTATCCATATTATGTAAGTCTTAATCAAACACATCAGTTATTGCTTTCGGCTATATAATAAACAAATATCGAACACAATACCTTTGTTGGGAGTCGTCTGCTTCCAAGGCTCTGCAAAACAAATATCAAATAAAAAAACTCCATATTAAGATGAAATCAAGACAATCACATACACCCACACCTCCACACACAAACAGAGTGCTTCTAGCTAAAACAAAAATAGCAGCAGCTTCCCAATTTGAAATACTTTACAGGTGAATCGTTTTTCCTGCCAACCCACCCACCTAAAGTATAATTTATCATCCTGTAAATTAGTCCAAACTTGGGTTGAAAACAATTAAAGCACATTAATGGCACTCTTAAGCCAGTGTTAACGCGGCGGACACATCAGCAAGACACAAACAGAAAGTGCAAAGCTCCCTCCCCTCACCCCTATACCCTATCGCCCAGTGACTACTATAAGAACAGAGATCCATAGAGTAACTGACTTACTCGTTTGGCAATCACTTCAGGTGATTTCTTAGCCACAAGTTGAACCCTTTGTTCTCCATCATGGAACTGATTCTGAGACGGATAAAACAATTGGCAGCATCAGTCATCAGATTATTCTTGTTTCCCACACTTCATTGGTGTCCTTACATTGAATACATTGCCCTCTACTACAATTGAGTAGTTTGTTTCTCTTGGTGTGTTGGATTGTTTCGTAATGGGAGACTTTTTGAAAGATCTGCCACTAGAGGGCAGCAGACCTACCAGGTAAGGGTGCACAACTCCTATAGCAAACAATGGTAAATGCTAAAAATTCAAAAATACTCAAAAAATATTTAGAAGTCTCTCAGCCTCTTGAAAATTAAATCAGATACATTGTCATACAACTAAACTTCAGATTTCTTCTCAATTTTTGGTAGGTCAACATTTTGGAATTTTTGCTAATTACCCTAGAAGAAACACTCCCAAAAACTCATGCACACCGTTTGTTATCATTGGGGAACTCGTGTCCAGTACGTCCTGTTCCAGAACAGTTTGGTTTATGCTGGCAATGTGTTATGAAAAACAAATAACAGTTTGGCTAAATCTAAAATACAAAATCAAAAACACGCAGACACAAGGTATTTGCCGTCAGTGACCGTCACCCATGCTTCTCCTATTCCTAAGTCGTTGACATTACCTGGTGAAGAACGCCCTCTCTTGAAGATTGGCAGATAGTCTAAAGTTTCCCAATTAACATTTAAGGCAGAACATAAATGACACAAACATCTTATGTTACCTCAGCAAAAATGAAGAAAGCCACATTTCCAGTCAAATAGCTTTTAATATTATAAAAATAAACAAGGGGAACTCCTTCATGTAATTCGTCAAACTTTTGTAAAAATATAATATTTTTGTAGAATTCTGGATTTCTAAATTTGAACCGGCAGTGATTCCCAGCTTAAACTCTTTAACCATCAAGTTAAACAAACATATAGCAAACTTTTCATCCCCTGATTTCTCCTTAATTCTTCCGCGACCCTTTTAAACGCAAGTTTAAAGTAGCCATTTTTCGGCACTTGTGAGAAATCGTCTTGATTTCGGTGCCATCTACTTACCCGTTTGAACGGCATGTAAGACTGTTCCTTTGGTTCTCCGGCCTGCTGGTACTGGTTGACGAAGTCAGCGGTGTTGGGCATCTGTGCGAGGCAGCAGTTATCAGCTGTCAAGTGGGAAACAGAAACCACAAATGTTTTATTAAACTCTATTTCATCATGTTTTGAGTATTCATGTTTACTCAGTGCATTCAGGTTGGCTCAGTGGTTTCCCTCCATGCCTTTCACTTCTGTTGACCCCGGTTCGAATCCGAACCGGAGCCTCTTATGTGCATTGGATTTTGTCAGTCATGCGCGTGGGTTTTCTAGGGGTTTTCCTCTCACGTCTAAAACTGTAATGTCTTCACTGTCTTCTCTACAAAAGGTTTGTTTGATGTTTCCATTTAATTTTTAGAATGCTTTGCCGACTATTGAGATTCATATAATTTGATTTCCCAAGACCTGTGGACACAAATCCATTACAAGGGTGGGATTCGAACCCACGACCCTTGCCTTTACAGAGTATTATTATTGCAATTGAAAATGGAACTTGGAGAGCGGGAATGGATGGTTGAACGAGAGGAGTGAAACGGGATGTTAGTCCCGAGAGAATTATTCATATGTGGGACTCCGTGTGGTGCATTCTTTTGTACTTTCCCTTGTCCCTGATCTTAAAACTAGTTTCCCCATGGACTTTGTACACAAATGTCCTCGTGGAGCACCTCAGTCTTTAGAGTTCCCATATGGAGGCCTTTTGTTTCCCCGTTTTGTGTTGTATCCTTTTGTCGCCAATGGTGCCGAAAATCAGCACCCGCTGACGCAAACTTTCATCTCGTAAAGCCAACTTACATTCAGTGCAGTCTTCATCACTGCCGGTGTCTTCCCATCCACTCATGCAGTAACAGACAAGCCTTGGGTGTACCTCTGACTTGACAATATCCCTTCCTGAAAAGCAAGATGAATATCAAGACACACATGTCATCGGACTTGAAGATGACAACTATCAGCCAACAGAAACCGGGTATTCATTTTTGACAAAGATCGGTGGTTTCAATGGCATGGCAAGGACACGACCCAATTTGCTGTGTAGTTTTGTTCCTGAAAACTGGTCTACCAATGCGGTGTATATTCCGGTAGTTTGTAGACTAACATTCTGAAAAGAAATGTCTTGCTAAAAATCAATATAACATGGGAAATAATATGCAATTGGCTACAACTTTCTCTTAGTGGATCAAGGGGACCTCTCGTTGTTATCTTCACTGCCGCTGAGTGAGTTCTTAACTGGTATCAACGTTTCGAAGAGCCTGCTCTAGTATAGGAGACTGGACAGTGTTGAGATGCTGCTCTCTTTAGGTATCCAGAGATCCCGTGTAGAATCAGCACTATTTCTGACTTAATGGTCCTTTAAATATTCATTCACAATTCCTACATTGAAACAGTGTTTTTGGAAAAATATCTACTGTCATTTTTTGTACACTTCTGTCCACAAAATATATTAAAAAGTAGTACACTCTTAGTATAGAGTCCGTGACTCACCGTCTTTATCCATAGTCTTTGGGCATGGGTTAGGCGGAGTAGAGTAGCCAGGGCGAACCTCAGGTAGGGCTACCTGTTTGTTGGGGATCTTCCCGCTGGCTCCAAGGTGTTGTTTACCCTCTCCAGCTCCTCCTGCGAGTAGAAGCGGAAAGAGAATTATGTTTAATTTGCATCGGGGATAGAGAATATAATTTGGTTTCACCCTTATAGCCAAAATAATATGCCTGTGAACGTTCCCCACAGAACGCGGGAAAGTACTCAGGATTACAGTGATGTATCAGTGTTAGGTGTGTAAAACAAAATAAAACTGATGAGTTGATGATTTGCAGACAAGTACAAGATATGAGCCTTGACTGAAACTGGATGATCAATGCTAACTAATAGTTAGTTAACTGTCACCTTGTGATTTCTGGGTGGGGTGGCTTAGGGCACGTACCCCCCCCCCCCCCTCATTTGATGTCCCTCCCCTCGCCGGTCTGTTTGTTTACCATTTACATGACATGAAACAAACAAAAACTAATTTTACCTGATACAAATGTATTTGGCGGGATGATGAGTTTATTATTAGCGGCACTCTCCTCTCTGGTAGCCGGTCCCACCATGACCTCGTCCATGTCACCCAGTAGAGCCTCCCTCAGGTAGCTTCTCAAAGCCAACCTGTCAGATGGGGATATCGGGTAGGTGCCACTCACCAGATAGAGGGCGCTAGCCACTATGAAGGCGATGAAGTACAGATGCATCCTTGTGTTTTAGTTGTGTTCTCCTGAGGTGATGAGGGCAATGGAGAAAGAGCAGGGTTAGTCATGAAATGAGGTTGGGGTTTGAAGTTCTGTTTGCGGTTCGACCTTTGAAACATTGCCGATGAAGTTCTAGTTTTATTTTGAGTGTTCTTCTTTCCCTCGATGAGAATTATTGTGCTAACCGCTTATTGTGCTCAAATTCGGCAAAGTTTCTACACAGGATGAAAACTATGTATCAATATGTTGTATTTCTATAAGTCCACCATAGCATTATAGTTGATATTTTATGCATCATGTTCCTGTCAATCATGTTCGGATGTCTTCGAGATATAAATTATAAAAACATTTAAATGGGTTTGTAAAATGACATGTGCTGATGTGTAAGACGACACAACACACTCATACGATAGGAATACCCTTACAAGGCCTACTCTGTTTTGTAAAAATGAAGACAACTTAAATGTAATAATCAAGTCTATCGTCTAGAACATGAGTATTTGGTCGTATAAACATATGCACTATCAGGATAGTTTTTACCGAACACATATCGACCTGTGTATTCGACGCATGGTGAACCATTTTGACGCATGCGATATTAAACGAACGGTTAATTATTGACAAGGAATATCTGACCCTGCTGTGCAGTGAGTAAACCTGATGGTGGGTGAGGGGGTGGAGGTGAGGTCTTGAAATGTCAGATATTACATGACGTTGTGATTTATGAAGCTCGATTGGCCCATAATGAATGACGTCACTGGGTGTTTATGTTGCTTTTAATGATGTGCGGTGGGGAGTCAAAGGGCTTTCAATTCTATTTTGTTTAAAAAGAGGAATCGAATGCCTCTATTTTACCGGTATTCGTTTATTTATTTAATTTGTTTTAATTGTATAGGCCTAGTGGGCCAGATATGTGGGCAAATTATGCCTTTGTTGAGACAAGCAATGCATTTGGCAGATTATACTATGAGAAAGACACTTGGGCATAAGGTCATCGCAGATGTTTCTTTGAAAAATTAATGGTGGAAGAACACATTCTGGGGCAACCAAAAGTGACAAAATAATAGGGCTATGCCTATGCTGCTATAATGCAAAGCCGTATATTATATATATTATATACCATTCTTGTGTTTGACAAAATGTAATGTTTACCGAATCAATCAATTAATTCAATCAAGAATCATGCATATCAAGTAGTCAAGCACAATGGTTATTCGATATTCCTGCTTGACAGTGATGAAGCTCATTTTCCAAAAGTCTCTCCAATATAGGAGAGCCTTGTTTGAAATCACAGATACTTGCATCCCATACTGATATTATCTAGGTGTGTTCCTGATTTAGATATGGTGTTTTGTCTCATTTTCGGAGACAAATTTATAAAGTTTTACTCATTTTTGTGTGAATAAATCTGTTCACAGTGGAATAAAGGAATACTGATTTGATGTAAACATGTGTTACTTTAGAAGCAATATAATGAATCTTTCATAATTGATAGAAATGCATATCATTAAAATACGTTTTAAACGATGAGAAAAATTCAGAAAAAAAAGAAAAATGGTTAATGAATCAGGAGTACATATGCTAAACACCGAAACGCGAATTTACAAACAGACTATCACACATAGTGCTGATAGTGAAGATGCTGAAAATGGTGACCGAAAACAAATGTCCGCCATTTTGAATCGATATTGCCGAGACAACCGCTCCGTAAAAAGGAACACCAAACGACAAAAAATTGAACACACATCCAGCAGTCAGTTACAATGAGTGTAATACAAAGCTCTCCTCATTAACAAGAAAATCAGAACATTTCTCGATTGTTCTGAGAATATTGTTTTCATCCAACCATACGCTATATGCTCTTTCGCAATAAAATTGATGGACCATAAGCTCAGTAAAGATATACCAGCCTTATTGCGATGCTTAGACACACACTATCACCAAATCCAGCATATCTTTATTACACAAATATCATTTAAATAAACAACCAACACTTACCCTTCCAGTAGAAATGTTTTCAGGTTGATATTTCCGTATTTTGTCTTGAAAATATGCTGTATTATCGAGCAGTCTGCCTCGCAAAAAAATACTGAATAAGAAAATATACTACGCAGTTAATACTAATGATATTCCGCAGCAATGACGTAGAGTGCCGAGTCCTCGAAGGCGAAGACGACAGCGGAGGAGGTAATGATTATGCCGGGCTGGTGGTTTCCGCATCTCCCTTGAGATCCATTGACGTAGGCCTACACATAGCCTGGGTTATCCACCATCCCATGCTTCCATAATGGAGAATGCCCGTATTTGGGGGGGGGGGGGACTCAGGTTATGGATATTAAATTAACCATCGCCATCTCCCGTTGCGGAGATTGCACTGGAATCGTCCGTGTGTGCACAGTCTGGTCGTAATTAAAGGCATGGACACTATCGGTAATTACTCAAAATAGTTGTTAGCATGAAAACTTACACTTGGCAAGCAACGGAGAGCTGTTGATAGTATAAAACATTGTGAGAAACGGCTCCCTCTGAAGTGTCATAGTTTTTGAGAAAGTGAGATCATTTCACACTCAATATTGAAAGACATCTGAGCATAATGAGCATCTGAGCAAACAAATTTTATGCAACAATTATGTTTTGTTCTTTCATTATTCTCTTGCAACTTCGATGACAAAATGAGTCAAGATTTTCACAGATTTGTTATTTTATGCATAATGTTGAGATATATACCTAGAGAGAATACTGGTATTTGACAATTACCAAAGGTGTCCAGTGCCTTTAATGGAGAATGCCCTTAATTTGGGGTGGAGACTAAGGCTAGTTGGATATTAAATCAACCATCGCCATTTCCCGTTTCGGAAAGGGTGCACTGGAATCGTCAGAGTGTGTACAGTCAGATCGTAATTAAGTACACTGGACTCACGCACCAAGCAACCATGGCATCTGAACGAACGGTTAAACAGAGACTCTGTCAATTCGTTTGTGTAGAGGTGGCTCCATCATAAACGTAGCAATGAAAGATGGGTTGCCACGGTAACCGCATCTACACCTATAAACTGTTAGTTTTCTGTCCTCATATGCACAGTGATGTAGCTATTGCACTCCTGGTTGATATAGTGTTGTCTTAAGGGGGGATCGACTTTAGAGTCTGTTTAAATCCTCGCCTCCAGAAAGCCTTATTTTAGGCGCATCTTTTCTTCTATACTCCCCACAAGAAAACAAGAGACAAGGTGCCAGCGATAATGCAGTCTTGTTCACGTATAATGTTAACAACCACGTGGATGAGTGACTTAGGTTGGATTCAGTGGTAGATAACACTGCTCTCGTTGCATCTATGTGACCAAACAAAGTTTGATACGATCGGGCATAACCATAGAAAGGTATACAAACAAAATCTACCATGAGCTCTTTTTAACGAACCAGGATTTCAGATTTAGTTTTCCATGTTAGTCTCGGGATCCATGCGCTCTAAGGAGGATTGGCAAACCTGATACAACCTCCATGGCCTACATTGGCCTATGGTACGTACGTGTTAAGCATTAATCATGTAAGCTTTTTGCTGGAGATATTATTAAACTCACTCTGATATTCTTGGGTGAAGCAAGAGGGGAAACTTAATTTAAAATGCCTTTATCATGGTGCCAATATCTTGCCGAATAGTGTCGTATCCGAATAGGAAACTTTTGAATGCTATGTAGGTGCCATAAAAAGAAGCGAGTGGGCCCAGAAAGTATTGCTTACCATTTGTTTTGCTAGAACCGAACTAAGCAGGATACCGGTTATGTTTTGACTATTTAGATTATTCTGGTAAGCATAATTTTTTTGTGGTTTTGTTTATGCTTAAGCTGCTCTATAAATTTCGTCCCTGCGGGAAAAAAAGCCCCAGTGTATATAGCCGAGTCCGAATATGGCATTGTCAGACACTCAGACACTGTCGTATAAGTACCGGGTACCCGTGATATTCTTGCAGGATCAAGGATTGGTCCGAACAGAGTAAATAATAGTCACGTAGAAACAAACACACAATAAGACGTTAACTTTTTATCACATTATGTTCCAATAACTTTATTTGTATCAACAAAATAGCCAAGTTCTAATCTGAGATTGGGTTATGCCAGTATACATAATTTATAGTTAAACTTAGTTTTAGCAAAAATATTCAGAGTGATCAACCAAATTTCAGAGACATAAGTTATACTGTTTAAAGAAAAGGCTTTCAAGTGTGAAATTAAACTTCCCTGCCATTCGTGTTAACAGCCCCCCCCCCCGATTTCACTAACGTCTATGTTTGCGATCATCGCTAACACACTTGCGATGAGATCGCGCAAACCTCAAATCCATCGCAATTGCGATGTCGCTAATTCTGCGTTTCACTAAAGTCATCGCAATTGCGATGACGTTAAAAGGGAAATAAATTTTTTGTACGAGGCTAAAAATAGTGACCTTTGACATCCCGCGACAAAATCGTCGGTCGTCGCTCGAAATGAAATGGCATTGTGCAGTTTATATGTAAATCGTTGTCATGTTGGTGCACACGAACTATTGTGGACGATGTTTAGGCATCCATTTACAAAGGGTTAAAGCCCTAGACTCCCGTTTCCAACTACCGATTAAGAATGTTGCCCAACTGACGCTCATTATGTAGTGGTCGCACATTCGGCGTGATTGACAAAATGGGGTTCCTGAAAAACTACTCGTCACATGTTTTATCTGTGTTTCAAAATTACTTGTTGTGTACAAACTATTGTTACCGTATTCATCACAAACTGTTATGGGATTTTTTTTATATAGAATATTTTGTACATAGAAGTCAACGATCTAACTTCATAGAAAAGTCTAGTTCCCATTCAAGTTATTTTCTTGTTTTGGATACGCCTGAGGCTTGTACAGTCTGTTATGTATTCACAGCGTTCCAGTCGTTAATAGTTGTGTCAAATCGTTCCCAAAGGCCACTGATACAAACACAAGACTAATTGCACGCTTTGGACCCGGAGGCACATAATATTTTGGTAGCTTATGAATATTAATGACTAGTCGTGTGACGTCATGGCGAAATAAACTTTACCAAACAAATATAACTCAAAACAAAATATAACTCAAAATGACCTTTCTGTGGAATGACCCACAGAAAAAAATTAAAAGTTTGTACACAGTTTGTCAAATGGGGGAACCGAATCTCCTGGGGGACGTGTCTCCTGCCACACCGGTATGGCATGAAATTCTCAGAGATTCTGTGGTGCCCCAACCCGCCCCAACACATGAAATTGCGTCCGATATAGCGCCCTCTTGAATCAACTACCTTCAAGTACCTTTAGGCCGGAAACACGCCCCATGGGGGGGGGACCCACGAATATCCAACATGACACCAGAAATTAATCATCATCGTCATCAGTCAACCACCCTCTCGTACCAATCACCCAATTCCAATCATCTTCTATGGGCCCTTACCTTCCTTAAACAATGGTCACTCCCTCCCCCTCCCCTCCCAACCCACACCTTCCCTATCACCCCCCCCCCCCCAAAAAAAAAAAAAAAAAAAAATTAAATTAAATTAAATAAAATGGCCATCTATAGTTATCAATAAATTTATAGGCGATTAATATATACAAAGAGGCCAACTCCTAACTGGCTGTTTGTTTTCCCTGTGCTTCGATCAGTCTGTTGACAAGGAGTACGATCTGGCGCAGTAGGGAGTGGACACTGTCTCCTTCAGTCCGTGATGTGTGCTGTATGGCACCCAGTGATTCATCTAACGGTCTTCCTGCTGGCTGGGAGAAGAACAAAAAGTTAACCAAAATAGTACTTCAAAAACATTGCAACGAACCTGATTCAACAGCTACTTGAATGAGCGAACAAATTATATCCGAACTTGTTTATGTGTCTGTAATGTAATTGTGATGTTTGAAACACTTTTGAATTTGTTCGTAATTTTCGATCAAAACAATTGGCCCCAACTTCAAGATTTTGAAAAACTAGAAACACTTCTGCCGTTGATAGCGTGCGCACAGGGCAATACTTTGACGTCATGGGTGGGATGTTGCTTTTTTTTTTTTTTCATTCATTCATTCATTTTTATTAAAAAAACCAACTGACAGCACGAAGCTGAATAATGTGGCATTACAGGATAACAATATTGATAAAAATAGCATAGATAAAACACACAAAAATTGCACCACCGCGGGGTACAAACGAACATTATATAAGAAGACGACAATAAGTAAAAATAAATATTAGATAAACCACTAAAAGACGCTTTTGGATGTTGCTGCAATGCGCCGAATTTATGTGCCAGTTGTACAAGCGAACAATGCAGTTCCCACCAACACATGGAACTCCCCGCGGAACCATTGATATAACTTCCCGCTTCTGTAAGCGCAAATTCTTTGCTTACAGTAAGCAGGGCCATGCAATTCGGCCTAGTTAGACAGCAACCGAAACAAAATCAAACAATATCTGGAACAACAAACACTCTGACATCAGCAAAGAGTACAGACATGTGCATCCAAGCAATTCGACGAAGAGGCGGTTTTCTCATTATTTTGTACTAAATGGAACTGCATTGAAATGAAATGTTTGATGCTTGGGGTACGACTGTTGAATAAGGACCCCATGGCCTTAAAGAAGGTCAACAATGGCATCAATTCCTTCTCGAGTTATCTCATGTTACCAGAGGTTAGAAGAGGCCAGGGGAAAAGGCCTCGTCTTACAAGTTTGTTTGTCGTCGTCGTGAGTCAGTTCCAGAAAAACGAAAAGAATTGAAAACCCCCCAAACAACAAAACAAGCAACTGGTTGATTTCATACTCCTGATTAGTATCAAATGAAACCCATGCGGTTTTTATACCTCGAGGCATTTTCCATTGAAATTGGACAATTGCGAATTTTTTAGTTTTGACAAGATAAGAGGGTTTCTTTTCCAATTAAAGGGCAAAATCGAAGAGAAAAAAAACGGTCCGAAAACGTTTGTTTTTAGTTCGTTTATAATGAAATTCAAATAGACCCTCCGGAGGCTGTTTAAGTCCGAAATTCAGCCTAGAGGCCACTTTGTCGATCGCCTTTACCGATGCGCTTTTCAAACTTTTCTACATGCAGGCAAGGCCTATTTGACCACGCACTTGTTTCCCATTACTTTGACCGTCTCTTTCTAATTTAGTATGCACGATGTCGTTTCAATTGGTTTTCGGAAAATTTGTATTAATAAATAACACGGTGCCTTGCGATAAAACACTTTAGAAGTGAGTTAGGATACTTTTTAGTATGTACTTCTTTTGTGTATCATTGACTCAAAAGTGTTTTAGTGTTTCCGAGGATAAAATGCAGTGCAAATCAGCCCCAATGTATCTTGATCCATTAGAAAATGTAAATTTTGAGGTTATGATTTTTTTGTCAAGTTGCATTTTGTACGATACGGTTTTTGTCGAGGTTCTATAAGTGTTTGAAATTTGATTTTTTGATATGTTTAAAAAAAAAACTTATAGAAAGAACAAGTCAAGTACGACGAATGGTATTCTGAAACGTATAAAGGGTGTCGAAAAGGGGTTAATGCATGGTTAATTTGGAGGTATAATTTTTGTCAAGTTGCTTTTTGTCAGACACAGTCTTTGACGAGGTTGTAAGTGTTGTGATTTTTTCCCTTTTTTTTCCAATCTACGTATTTATGGAAAGGACAAGCTAGGCAAATCGTGTGAACTTTTCTGGAACATTGATCGTATAAATGGTTTCGAAAAGGGGTTAAAATAATAAAACAGAAAACACCGCAAATAAAACCGTTACCACATCAATTGTCATGGTGCCCTGCATGTTTGTTTTTTTGGAAGTTCCAATACAAATGAATAATTTGCTCATTATAGAAGTGCCTTTTACCACAAAAAAGTGCCGTGCTCCTTCAAGAGCGGAATTCAAGGAGCGACAAATAGTAGGCCTGGAGTAGGATTCTTTTTGCTAGGAAAGCAATGGCCAAAAACCACGCAGATATTATCAATTTAAGTTTCGCGCTTGATAAAGAAAAAGTTCATTAAACGAATCTGACTTGAATGTGCTCTGCAAACCTTGTCATCTTTCTCGTCCGTAAACTGGTCTGTCGCTCCGTGTCGTGCATGGAGGCCGATCCCATTGAAACCAACAGACATATCCGCCTCCTGAGGAACTGCTGGTATATCGTCATCTTTGGCAAGGACTGACGATAAGACGTTAGGAACGTCTTGGATGGGACGGGCCCCGGGAAGAACGCTCCCATCAACGGCGTTCGTTTCATGGTTGCTCTCACCTCCTGCCCCAGCAGGGGTACCCGGTTTCCCCTCCTGGAGACCCACCCCGCCTTGCTCCATCATACCGTTCGTATCGAACAAGTCCTGACCCGCATCAAAACCTAACCCAGTTACCGGTAAAAGTTTAACATCCATGTTTGAATTGTGTCCATCCCCAGTCTGTGGTATATCGTCTTGATTCGATGTTGAGCCACCGTACAGACTATGGCTTATTGAAGGATCAATGATATCACTGGTGAACATACCGCCCCCTAGAGGATCATAGTCGCTATTATAATCATACTCGGCCTTGTTATCAGAGGAGGGTGTAAAAAAACTGCCCCAGTCATTGGCGTCGTAGTGCCCCAACGAACCATCACCGTCCCCAGGAAGGTCCACGTAAGACCCCCAGGCTTGGTCCTCTGCGTTTTTGTCCCCCGTGAAAATGTCTCCACCACCGAGAAACCCCTCCTCATTACCGTACTCCTCCTTAGTCTTTGGTACCGTCAGATCGGCACCATTCCCCCATGGGTCGGCAGGGAGTTCCTCTACCACTGGGAAAGCCGTACACCGCTGACGACCGAACAATGACAACAGTATAAGGCAAAAGCCCACCGCCAATGGGGTATGCTGTCCCCTCGAGATCCTCATGACGATGTTGTGGAATCTTCTCAGTGTATCTATAGTAAAAAAATATAGAGAACATACAAGTTGTAAAACCGTGTAGCTTCTGACCGGCACCCCGAACAAAGATGTTGCCAATGATCAGGAAGACCACCAAAGCTATAGAGATCGTTCAGTGGTAGAGCGCTAGCACGTTAATCATGGGGTCGTAGGTTCAAATCCCATTCTAATAAATTGCCCTTATTCAAGCCCTGTTCAGCTTCTCATAAAACATCATGTCCAATCAATTTTCTACTAACTTTTGCGCCGCACCTCTTTTGTGTATCATTGACTCAAAAGTGTTTTAGAAGTGTTTTAGTGTTTCTGAGGATGAAATGCAATGCAAATCAAACCCAATATATCTTGATCTATTAGAAAATGTAAATTTTGAGGTTTTGATTTTTTTGTCAAGTTGCATTTTGTCAGATACGGTTTTTGTCGAGGTTCTTCAAGTGTTTGAAATTAGATGTTTTTTTTTATATGTTTAAAAAACAAATTATAGAAAGAACAAGTCCAGTACGACGAAAGAGAGATCAGTTGGTAGAGCGCTGGCACGTTAATCCTTGGGTCGTTGTTAAAAGGCACTGGACACTATTGGTAAATACTCAAAATAATTGTTAGCATAAAAACCAATGAGCAATGGAGAGCTGTTGTTAGTATAAAACATTGTGAGAAACGCTCCTCAGTATCGTAGTTTTTTTGAGAAAGAAGTAATTGCTCACTAAAATATTCGAATTGAGTTCGGGACCTATGTCTATAATATATATGATACACAATAGACCTGTTCCGAAAAGCGAAGTTATACTTTATCTTTAAGACACTCGTCTGCTAAGTCTTTCTGCAAAAAGTACTTTCACTTTTGAAATGGTCAACATCAGAAAACAGCGTTTTCTTTCGTTTGTATTGACAGTTAATTCCCAATTCTACTCCAACCAAATCTGACTGTGTAATTGAACGTCGTTTTTCGAAGTTTGATATCTACGTAAACCAATGTATTGGTTAGAGTTACACAAAGATCATTAAAATGTCAAACCAGGGTACTGACTTTTTTAAATGTAAGTTTCTCAAGCCTATTGAGATGACTAAGAACAAAATATGTCAGCGAAAATGTAGGCTACATTGAATTCAGCTAGAGTTACCCATTATTAACAATCTAACCTATTATGATGCCTCCTAAATGATGTTGCACAGCTTGGCCTATGTTGATTATTACTTTGAAAGTCGAGCCATAATGTATCACTGTTGCTCTCCGAAGACATTTGTTGACTTTTGATTCTCCATAATTTTAAACAATAATACATTTTCACCAGGAATAAAGCTTATAATTGTGCAATGATTCTTTTACCCCGTGAACTGAGCACAACCGTGGATTGTGTTCATATCGCCAGAGGTGCCGTGGTAAACGAGTGTCACGTTTCAAACCAAGCAACGTTTATCACAATCGCTTCAGTTTTTTCTCTTTTCTTCCCTTGTTTGTCGGGAGCCGCAAGACTGAATAAAAGCTCACTCCTACGTTCGACGTTGAATACAATGAGAGAAAAAGGGTAACGAGATAGACCAATATTTTGTATTATCATGGGTGCATGTCTCAAGTATTGTGCCTTTGCAAAAGTCTGAGGCACCCAGTATTATAATAGTTACAATTATATCGATTGTGCAAGAATGCCGAAGTGAAACCACAAAATGTTTAAACTCGTTTTCGCCCTTTGGGAAGATCAAATTATGGTTTCTGTTTCATCTTTACTTGATGAATAATCTCAGAGCGATATTTTATAATATAGTTTATAAATGTCTATTAGCAGATGACTGTTTCCCAAAAGCATTTTGTAGAATCGACATCAACCAATCTCTAATCTGTCATCTGTTGAGCACTCTATATACAAAAAGAGGATATTATTCTGTTTTATTACTTTCCACTAGGATAAAGTATCGTCTTAAATGAAACGATCTTTCCCTCAAGTGCCCAGAAAATGGACTGTTGTTTATTCTTGCCATTAAACTGGACATTGAAATGCACTTCAAATTGACAAGACGAACGCCCGACGCTTAATGGCCTTAGACATGTCTGAAATGTCGACTTGCCAATTAGAGTTTAGAGTTTCATTTCAAAAACACAAATCCTTTAAAAGCAAATACTAAAAAAAATAAACCGATTGGCACTGGTACTTACCAGTGCACACGGGAGATAAATAGCAAAGATTAAAATGGAGCTTGCACATTATTAATAAGAAATCGCCCTTTAGGTTTTACCTCGTATGAAGGACGTCTGTTTTTTTTCTGTTTTTTTCTTTCCTCTAAGTATCAGAATTGTTGCTGTTGCGTGCCAAAGAATAATATCAATTAAATGGTCATGTCTCCGTCTGAGTGGATTGGCGTAAACCTATACTTCTTATGTGCCTGGCCGTAAGGAATAATGCAAAGCTTATATCTTGGCTGGAAAACAAAATCTAAATGATAAAATCTTGCAGAATGGACGAACATTACTTGAAGCATCGTGGGACGACTAATTTTAATAGTTATTAAGTTTCTTGTGGATACAAACAAAGTTTGTGTTTTACCCATACACCGATAATGTGTAAGAGTGTGGGTTCGAGTCTCAGTCGCGACACTGTGGCCTTTAGGCAAGACACTTAACAAATTGCTTCGTCATTCGGATGGGACGTTAAGCCGTTGGCCTCGTGTGTTGTGTAACGCACGTAAACGAAGCCAGTGCACTTATCAAAAAGAGAAGGGGTTCGCCCCAGTGTTCCTGGTTTGATTAGCAGCATATTGCACTACAGCACCTTGTAAACCTTTGCACGGTGCTATTAAAAGTAAAAGGCCTCATAATTCAAAACGTAGTCCCACACACCTTGCACAAATATTGTTAGCACCTTGAGCGTCACTGAGTGACGGTAATGCGCGTATTAGAAGCCGCCATAGTTTTGTTATACATTATTTAGTAGAAATGTTTAAGCACACAAATACCTAAGCACAACACGGTTGTGTTTACTTGACTTATAGGTTATAAGCCAAATTATTCTTTAACATAGTCAACTTGTGACTGGTATCCTGCTCATTTCGCTTAGGAGCAAATTGTTAAGCAATATTTCTATGAAATTGGGCCCAGTGGTCGATTTCACAAAAACTTAGGACAGTCCTACCGTAGAAATGGTCCTAACTCGAGATAAGACTAGTTTCAACTCTTTGTGAAATCCACCCCAGGTTGGACAGAACTTGGGAAAGCACTGAGTACGGTGCTCACGCGCATCAGTATAGTGGGTAACAGATAATAAACATAATGACTCATTCTGTTCCAAATCCACCAAGAGCAGATTAGGCCTATAGAGGTGCTGGATCTTCAAATCGCGGCTGTATTCCCACGGGAATTCGATATAGCCTATTGATAAATTACAGCTCGCGTTTTAGGAGAGAGAAAATCGACTACGAACAAAAAATTGTTGTTTTGTGCAACAGGCTATAAAGAAAGTTCAAATTCAACCGATGGCTCTCTTATCAGAGGGTCTGTATACATTTGGTAATGACTCTGAAAAATAATTTCAATAAAAGCTTATTCGTGGTGAGAAGTACAGCTGCTTTGGATGTAGGTCTAATAATAATGCATTTTGAGAAACATTTCAATTCGAAGTACTATACGGTTATGGGAAAGATATCACTTTTTATCCCCGATAATGTGAATATATGAAGGTTACCCCAGTATCGCTTCTCAGATTGTGTTGAGATTATTCTTCCTGCGTGAACTTCGCTGCCGAGTTTCGGTAATAAATCTCAAAAACGCGACCTTTTGAAATGACAATTTCACAGACTTATTTTATTTGATGAAATTACATTTATATAGGATCAAAACAATCGAACGGTTCCAAAACAAACTGGGGGGGGGGGGGTTGGTAACGATGTGCAATAAGCTAAAGACATTTCAAAATCAACCGCTGCTCTCTTATAAACATTGCTTTGTGTTATCATAGATTTATTAAACAGAAAGATATTTCAATCAGAAAAACGCTAACACGCAGGGTAAACTTGAAACCATACTTATAAAACACAAAGAAACTCACCCAAATACTTCACAATCCACAGATGGCTATATCTATTGAAGTGAAAGTGGCTGTATATGGAAATTAAGCTTCAAGTTTAGTTTCGAGTTAAGTCCGGATCGTCAGTTTGTCGGCGAGACCACTTTCGGGCTAATCACAATTCCACTCACCTCTCGCAATGATAGTTATTTTTATACGTATCTCTCGACACCACGTGGTCCTCTTATGACGTAGTTCTGCTCGTGCGCAATGCCTCTCATAGTAATAGCCATCAGTGATGACATTTCGATCATTTTTAGTACTTAGTAGATGCCCAGAACTTGGGCACATAAATCGAATTGTATAGATATCTCTATTTAGGTTTAAAGGATTTGAGGCCTTCGATGGTGAGGTATCAATATTTGTTTGGTTTGTGGTAACACCATGTGTGTATCTACTTGCCAGGTAGAGTTTGTTCTTTAGAAGAGAACTGTCTTGCTTAATTCTACTACCGCTGAGTAGATGTTCGGTGGTACGGGAGACTTCTCAGTTCTGAAAAGAACTGTCCTGTTTTTTATAGTGTTTTTTAAAAATACTATTATCCGGTCGGATGGTTTAGAAAATAGGTTGGAGATATTTTTTTTAATGGCAGCTCCTTGAACAGATTAGAGTAGAATCCGATAAGTGTCGATGGAATTTTCGGGTGAGCTGACCGTTGGCAGTTAAAGCATAACATCCTATAGATTATCTATCTATACATTTATCTTCTTTGGGGGTAGAGCTATCTCTAAGAGATAGGGACACATTGATTACATATCATTATATTCCTGTAATATATCATCATTAGTATAGATAGGCCCTACCTCATTACATCCCTGATAAATATATAGATATCTCTAACAAGAGATATTTTTTATGTTTGTTGGAGATTTCTCTAAAATAGAGATATTTCTATTTGAGATATCTCTGTGAGATCCCAATGAGAAACATCAATATTGTGGATATCTCTATCAGATATATCGTTATTGGAGATATCTCTATAGTACATATATTACTATATCTCTATCTTGGAAATATCTCTATTTGGGATAATTAGAGATATCATGATGATTAGTGGAGAACTCTCTTGTTGGACCACTAAAGAATAAACGATAGGTTAAGAGTAACAACCCCATCCACTGTCACCCGTTTCCCTGCTGGCGCATCCAACTCTAACTCAAACTACAGAGAGCATTAGCTCCATGACATATCTCAGTAAAAAAAGATACTTGTTTTGTTTCTATGTTCTGCATTCAGATTCAGATTCCGTATAATATACATCACTGTTCCAAGCAACAAGCTCATATCGCCCACACGTAGTTTGTCAATGAAATTTATCACAACGGAGATTGTGAACCGGGCTCTCCTATAACTCTCCACGGGCTAATCAAGGCCTCAAACCATCGTATGGTCTGGGGAGCGCTTTCTAATCCATGCAGCTTAGAAACAATTTTAAAGGGTCTGTATAAGCTCATATCGCCCACACGTAGTTTGTCAATGAAATTTATCACAACGGAGATTGTGAACCGGGCTCTCCTATAACTCTCCACGGGCTAATCACGGCCTCAAACCATCGTATGGTCTGGGGAGCGCTTTCTAATCCATGCAGCTTAGAAACAATTTTAAAGGGTCTGTATACATTTGGTAGAGACTCTGTGAAAATAAATGGCAATACAAACTACTGTAAGAAACTTTACACCATGAGAAGCTAAAGGCCCTTTTCGAAACGACTGGATATGGCTTTGGATTCGGCTCAGGCTAGCTTGGCCCCGCCGTTGTTGTGACAACTGCGCGTGCTTTGCGTATACGCACACAGGGTTTCAGACGAGAGGACGGAGCCTGAAGCCGAATCCAAAGCCGAAGCCAACTTTGGGCTGTATCATGGTAAAATACCTTTTGAGCAATTTTCACTTTGAAGTACTGCGGTTTTGGAAACAACATCACTTTTTATCCCAACAAATTTGAATCTGAGAAGCGCTACAGGCAGTTACGCTTTTCAGATTGTGTATACCAATTGCAGATTATTCTTCCTGCGTGTACATAACCGCTCTAGATTTTCAGCAGTTTCTAACAAACGCCAACACCTTTTGAAATGAAATGTACAGACTGGTTAATTATGGTATACATCTTCTACAGGATTGAAACAAGCAGTGCATGTTCCAATAGCCAAACCTATACAATCCCTTTAATAGTCGAGCAATTGATGGGCTATGGTGCTTTAGACTTAGACATTGCTGGCGGCAATCCCTTTTAGCTGAGGGTACCTGTTCTACTGAGCTCAGAGTGAGCATTAACGGACAACAGATGATCAGTATTGAAACAAGAGGCAAGAGTGAAACATATGAAGAGGCAATAGTCGATATCTTAAAATCCTGTATGATGTTTCCCCAAATCGTGATGTATTTACACAAGATGTTTCAGTTTCCCAAAATGTGTTTCCATCAACCAATTAAAAGGGCATTCAGTAACTTTTCACCCCGCCTCTGGAACTCTCTGCCTCAACATCTCAAGGACACACATGACATCTCACGATTACAACATTCTCTCAAAACCCATCTCTTCAGATTAGCCTATAAAGAAATCGAGTGAAATTTGTCTTCTTGTTCATGACCTTTGGATGCTTTGATGCGCTTTAAAAATGCTGTGTTATTATTAGTATTAGTATCTCTGTACGATATTGACTTTATCTTGACTAACAAAACCCGAGTATGTAGTCTTTGTAGACTACAAGCACTACATATGACCTGCTTTTTAAATGCTTTTTTTCTTCTTCTTCTCGGTGACCCTTGTCCACAGACAAATACATAGTAGCGACTCTTATTGTATCTTCTTAAACTTGTACTTGAAGTAGGCCTATAGATGTTTTAAAATAGAACATTTTGTGGATTATCATTATTCAGTTAAGTGTGATAGTTTAAAGGCACCTGGAAATATACTTTTTTTCTTCTTCAAACATTAGAATATAATCCTGAACGATAAAATAATTTTTTGAGTAATTGTTTTTAACGATTTATATGTTTAAAAAATTAAATAAAGTTGTGCGGGGGTGACTCCGCCTACCCCTTTTGTGACGTCAATCGAGGAAGACTTTGCCTCGATCGAACATCGAACACACGTACGTGCAAATACATTCCGAAGTCCGAGTCGTGAGTTTGTACGTTTTGAAACAGTTTTTTTTTGCATTTTTCCGGCAATGTCTACCAGGTGTATTGCTGCTGGTCAGTTTGCCAAGTTGTCCGATCCGACGTCTTTTCCCAGCGCTGTGCAGCAAACACTTCGAGCCGTCGTGCTTCGAGAATCCGGAATACACTACACATTTTGACATGGAGAGAACAGTTCTTTTCTAAAACATGACGCCATCCCAATAATTTGTCCAGCTAGTTGGGAAGTCGAAGAAGGTACGAAAGACGTAACGAACCTAAAGGAGCATTTGCCTAAACGTGAAAAAAATCAGGTATTGTTTAAACTTTGAGGGCATGTTTTAGCTTGCGCCAAGCGTCACTATGTTGTGTTGGCACTGCATGCGATTCATCGCGCCTCGATTGACGTCACGAACAGCGCCCTCTCGGGTCGGGCTTTTTTTTCAAATTTGTAAATAACATGGAAACTAATTTTTTAAAACCTTAGTTAAATGTTTATTCATATTCCACACATCAAAACACATATTTTGGTGACAAAAGCTTTATATTGACAAAATACCACTTCCAGGTGACTTTAACCTGCAATTTGGGTGGGTCTATGTCCAATTTCACAGAGGTGCTTACAAAGCATACAAAGTAGGTAAGCACAACAACATTATGCTTACCAGAATATTGTTACCAGCCAAAATGTCATGTCTTATGTACAGCTGTGGCTGGTATCAATGTTTGCTCAACAGAAACTTGTCTCGAAAAATAATCGGTTTTTTTTTCAAAACCAATCATTCAAAACCAATCATGAAATCAAAAAAACAACCTAAACACAGAAGTCAAATTTTAAAAATATTTAATTTTTTTAAATTTGACTTCTTTATCCTCAAAGAACAATACATACAGAGAACACAAATAGTAAATCATGACCGACACAAAGGACAGTATATAAATTGACAATTATATTTTTATTATTATTTTTTGTTATCACAATAGTTTTATTTAATCCTAAGCAGATATAGATACGAAGCTACTTACAGAATTGTAGAATTATGTGTGTGTGTGATACACACGTATTCATTTAAATTAATAAAATAAGGACAAAATGTACAAAATTTACAAGGATGGTTTTTGTGTTCAACTGAGACTTAAAATCTTGTATGCCGCCCCCCCCCCCAATCTTGATGTATTTACACAAGATGTTTCATTTTCCTGAATTTGTTTTCATTAATCAATCAATAGGGTCTTTCTTTAGTCAACTGCAGCGATTAACTTTTTGTAATACTAAAATGCAGTAACTCTATTTTTACGTCAAACTTGACTATTATTATTTGTTTGCTCTTGAATCCGTACTTAGTCCATGACGCACTGCAATTATTGCAATGCATTACAATTGTTGCAGTTGGCCTTTTTGAGGACACAGTAAGAGTGCACTGTTGGGTTTGGGTGTCGTACAAATTTACTCTAACCAAACAGTGGCCTAGCAATGTGGTTTTTCCGACTGTTTTGTTTGTTTGCTTGCTTGCTTTTGCCTCCAGGTTAGACAAAATTTGACTAGTTGGCTGAAGGTATAGGTTTAAGTATAACATAACTTATTAAATTAATTGTTTGTTTCATTTGACTCCCTTTATCTCATTCATCTTTAACCGTATAACCTTTTAAATGAACAGTAAAATAGCAAACAATAAAGTTCCTAAGTAAAATCCACTTGTAATCAGGACATAAAGACCAAGAGTATGAAGTAAGTACTCTCTAATTTTAGATTGAAGTTCCATCCAATCCTTTGAAGCTTTAGTAACAACTGCAGATGATTTTGTCCCTACTTTCAATCGAATAGAGTGAATTTCAGTCCAACTTTTAGAGAGTAAGATGGATAAAAACAAGTAATAGTGATAATTATAAAATAATTAGATAAAGAAAAAGAAAATACCGATTAAACTTTTTTTTATGCCAAAACAAATTAACATTTAAGTTCGATTCCTTTAAAGAGACAAGCAACTTTGTTATTGCGAATGCGATAAAACTGTCCACCATTTTTTACAGTCTCTTTTCTATGGCAGTGTGCAGGGGGAAATATGAAGAAATCAGCCGATAAAATGCATGCCTGTTCAAAGCCACAGTAATGAAACACTGATACCATAACTTTAAGGCCACCTGTGCCAAAATTCCATAAAGCCTGTAGTATAAGCATAACAACTTGCTAAGCACAGAACATATTACTCAGCAGTAACTGGTTACCAGCCAAAAGTCTGTACAGTTTACATTGTTGTGACTGATGCCCTATCCATTTTTTTGCTTAGCATATTGATTCGCTAAGCGGTTTTTAACAGCTTTATGAAACTGGGTCCTAGTGTAGAATGCGCAAAGTCCAGAGTTGGATTCCCAAAAGTGACTGTACTTAAGACTATTGTTTTTATCACAGAAACCCAAGTATAAAGTACCTAATAGATGTTAAATTTGCATCGGGGATAAAGAATATTAATTTTGGTTTTTACCCATACACCGATGTGTGTTAGCACTGTATACTCAGTACTTTCCCGAGTCCTGTGAAAAAATATCACAGGCATGTTACTCGGGTGGGATTCGAACCCACGACCCTTGCAATTCTAGACCAGTGTCTGCCTCTAGCTGCCGGGCAACCTCGGTAGTCTAGTTGGTAAGACACTGCTCTAGAATTGCAAGGGTCGTGGGTTCGAATCCCACCCGAGTAACATGCCTGTGATATTTTTTCACAGGACTCGGGAAAGTACTGAGTATACAGTGCTAACACACATCGGTGTATGGGTAAAAAACCAAAATTAATATAAAGTACCTGCTGTTTGCTTGTTTAGGTGATCTTCCTGTAAAGGGAACTTGGCAAAGAGGATATAAACTATATAGAAAGGTTTGTGGTAACACCATGTAATGACTATCTCTAATGAGTTGGGGTGGTTCTGAAAAGAACCGTTTCAAACTCACACACAAATGAATTCATGGTGTGAAAGTTTGTTGTCAAATAATCACATGAACAAACACGCTTGTACATGGTGACAGTAAAGTTAGTCTCATATTGGACATTGGACATTTACATAGGTTTATACAGTGAATGAACATTCACTTTTGTACAGCTATGTCCAATGTGCAAATGAAAAGTAGACATTCACTGTACAAGCCATGTGAATGTCAAATGTCCCATATAGAATGGTCTTTACTGGCATCTATATACAGGCTATCTTTATACACACCTTTACAAAAATAAAATCTGCAACATTAAATCATCAGAGTCTAAAAGAAATTATCGGACTAGATTTCAGATACTATTCATTGATTCTGATCATCATCCTATTGTACAATAATATTGACATCTGAAGAGAATAATCACCCAACAGTTTCAAATAATTGTACTTTAAGTCATTGAAATGTTTTAATTAAGGGTTAATTTTTTTTTTAATTCAGCTGGAAATAAGGAGATTAGAAGGATAAACAAAAAGTACAAAAGGCAAAAAAAGATGAAAGTTCAAAAATAAAGTTTGACAAGGCTTTGTACTCAATGGTAAAAGATGATGTATTCGACCAATACAGGTATAAAGATAGGTCTAATCGTACATGTACCACCGGCCCTGGGAAGATTTCACAAAGAGTTAGGAGATAGTAAAAACTTAAGGCTAGTTCTACACATAAGTTAGGACAAATAACGTGTCCTAACTCAAGATAAGACTAGTCTTAACGTGAAATCCACCCCTGGTATAATAACATTCTAATCTGGAATAGAAATGTTGAATACAGATTACATTTAAACACCTAGAAGGGATCAAATCATTTTGCAGTTCTGGCCTCTTTTTGGTTACACTCGACTTGAATGGGGGTTGGAAGATGGCTATACATTGATTCATAATGCATTACCCTTTACAGCATACTTTGATCTTCAATAAACATACACCACCCCCAAAACTGCAATTGGTGTTCAGTTTACAGGGACCCATGAGGCACCATTACATGTATGACCTATTGAAGGTACGATGTGTACTATCCATGACTATTTGAACAGGCTTAGTGTGTTTGGCAACCATCAACACAATGACCAGTAGTGTTAGAGACCTGGGAGTCCGAGACCGAGACCTGGAGCTCCGATGGGGAGACTGTTCTCGAGACCTAAATAAATGGTGTTCTACTGTACATTCAACCCAAATAATCCAACATGAAATTTCTTGAAACTCTTGAGCAGTACTGCTTTTAAGTGCATGCCTAATACTTCACGGAGGCAACAAAGGCGATTGCCTCCATGCTCCGTGATCATTGCCTCGGTGCCCTTTCCATTAGAAAGGTACAATTTCCTTATAGGGTGCCATTTACCAAGGAGAAAAAGCTTAGGTGCCCTTGCCCTTTCAAAAACGAAGTATACAGGCCTGTGAGTGTGTCAGGCCTGTGAGTGTGTATTAAAACACTCTGAGCCAAGCTGCACATTTGGAAAATTAATTGTACAAATCTCAATGCATGTAATAACCCAAGGAAATTTCAACCTCTACAAGCATGTGTGCCGATAGGCCGAACTTCCTGGAGTAAATCCCGGCTGGCAAGTTATTCAACAGCTCTCATTTGACATTTGAATGCGACTTCCCAACGGTGTTTGGATGTTGACCATAAAAACCATACCCAAACAAACAGTTGCAGAAAGGGCAATTTAATTACACTTGGACTGACCACAGCTTGGAATCAAAATGATTTATTCTTTTGAGGGGTTTGTGTGTGGGGGGGGGGGGGGGGGGGGCTCGATATTTCCCTTATTAAGCCTTGATGGATAGTTAATACATACAGGATCTGATTTGTGTTAAAGGCGAGGTATAATTATGTGCATTGTGCAAAAGTACCACCAATAGTTAGCTACCAAAGGACCAACATTTGAACTTTAGGTTGTTGACTACCTTTGAGCTCGCCAAAATCTGAAGTTGACTGACACCCAAGTTAAGCCTTTAAATACAAACTAGGCTGTATAGTCGGAAATAAGGTATTTGTAGATCTTCAAAAACAACATTGTGTTTGAGTATAGGCTCAGATGTAAATTGCCAGATCAGTAATGTTTTTGAACATGTAAACATTGTCAATGTTTATAACATTGTCAATGTTTATAACAGAACCTGTTTTTCCTATGAGACATGTATGTATGCACAAGAGGTTTTTTTTATCGAAAAAAAGGTCTGGTTTCCTGAAAGCTCACTTTGACTTGGAAGTCGGAAATACGGTATTTGTAGATCTTCAAAAACAACATTGTGTTCGCACAGTATTTGAGTTTAGGCTCTGATCTAAATTACCTGATCAGCCTAGTGTTTGAACATGTCCGCAAAACTTGTAAACACTGTTGATGTTTTTCACAAAACCCGTTTTTCCAATGAATTTTTTTAACAGATTATACCAATGGTTTGCATGAAAGTTGTACCAATTGGGAATTCTAATCAAATTATCAGTTTGTGCATTTCATTTACTGGCATCATAATATTTTGACAACTCAATCTCAATGCTTTTGAAGGCATAGGTAAACCGAACAAACAGACTACTAGGCAAAGTGACTTAATATTCATTACCCTCTGCACCTGCACGTGTTCCCATTTTACATCTCAATTTTGAATGGTTTCTAAAACAAGACTTCAATGAACGGAAATTAAAACACCAAAACACACCACAAAAAACAAGTTGTTATGACACCCCCGACCAAAGAAATTGGCAAATTAGAGAGACCGTCAACAAAAGGCTTAGATAGCTCAGTTGGTCAAGGGCCGGCACGTTAATTCGGAGGCCCTGGGTTTAAGTCCCACTCTAGTCATGACATTATGTGGAATTCTTTTTTTTCTTCTCAGGCCCACACACTTCGTACATAGCATACATGCTACGTAGCGATAAAACACCAAATGTCCGCAGCAACCACCAGTCAAACTCATTTGACCCATCACTTTCACGATATGTGTAAGGTTTCATGAACAAGATAACAAGCCCCATAAAGAACACTGTCCCATTTGGGGACAATGTAAACCACACTGAATTACATGATCTCTTTGCACGCGCTGACTGAACAAATCTATTTACTTAGATTTGTAGGTCTAACCGCAAAGATTTATACAAAACAACGACACTGCATGGAATGATTAATGAAACAGAAAAACCAATTACTTGTCCTCTTAGCTACATCTGATGACTGTCTTCGTGGGGCTTTGTAATGGGACACCAAGTGAAGGATTAGGGTATCGAGGATTTGATAAGACTAAAGTAATCTAAACAAAAACCTGAAGGAAATTGACCAGTGTTCGGTCTGCACCAGGTGCAGCCACCAGATGTTAAACAACACCAACAAAACTGACCAGCCACCAGATGTTAAACAACACCAACAAAACTGACCACAATTGCTCAAGAAGTAAGAGTATACCTTTGGTTTTTGGAATCGTTCGATTTTTTTAATATTATATAAACGTAGATGTATACAATAAAACTAATGTGTGATAATTTCATTTCAAAAGGTGGTCAGGTTTTTAGATATCGCCGAAAATCCGGAGCGATTATGTCCATGCAGGAAGAATAACCCCTAATAGGAATACACAATCTGAGAAGAATTACGGATAATTACTCTTCCCAGATTCAACCATCGGGGCATTAAAACTGACATCTTTTTACAATACCACATGACTTTAAAGTGAAATGTTTCTCACAAAGCTTTATACTATCGAAAGTTGCTGTAGGCTTCAAACCAAGTAAATGCTTAATGCCATTAAATTTAGGAGTGATAACCAAACGTATGCCTTCCCTTTAATGAAACACTGTTCGACAGAAGTCAACAACTTCTGTTTTGTCTCTGGCTGTCTGTTGCCAGTACGCTTGTACACAGGTGGTGGGTAGTGTGGAATTATGAGCTTTTCTTGTTTTCCTTCCACATTTATGAGTAAGCTGAAGTCATTATATTAGCCCACAAGATTCCCTGCCATTGCAATCCCTAAATTTTAATAATATATTATTTAAAATATTCTACATGATAACATAACAAATAACAGTTTAAAACAACAAAACACTTGGGAATGGGGGTGGGGGATCTGGAAGTAAGCAGAATGAGACAATGAAAAAATACAAAGACAGTTGTCCTTTTAAATTCTCAAAATCTTTTTTAAAAATGGCCTGAAATTGTATTTATGCATGTATGGTCTAAACCACAACCTGTGACGCAAGGGCAATGCCATTAGTAACTCAAAGAGCCTATGGGACCTAAAGACCAAGCCCAGGGCAACAGCCTGTGTTTCATGCATGGGCCCCAGTCGTGGATCAGTCTGTTTATGAAAGGGCAAGGACACCAAGGCGTTTTCTCCTTGGTAAAGGGCACCCTACGAGGAAATTGTAAGCTTCTACTGTCAGAGCATTTCAAGGGCACCAAGGCAATGGCCAGGGTCCATAGACTCCTTGGAGGCAAACGCCTTTGTTGCCTCCGTGAAGAATCAGGCCTGCTGAATGAAAAAAGCAGGTGGGGGCAGGGGTGTTTTTGAAGATTCTGATGGTTCAAAGGAATACCTCTTAGCTTTCTCAGGCCAAGAATACGACAAAAATAACGTAGAAGGTGATGAGTACATGTAGTGAACATGTTTAAAGAGACACAAAGACCAACAGCCTATGTTGACATGGTTCCAGTCATGGATAGAGTCTGAATGATAAAGGCGGGTGGGGTCGAGGGTTGTTTATGAGATTCTGATGGTTCAAAAGATTATATTATTCTTAGCTTTCTCAGGCCAAGAAGACGACGAATATAACAAAGAAGACTATGAGTACAATGAACACCTTGACCATGAGCCATCTGTTTGAGGTGACCGACTGGAAATACTTGAGAATCTCCCCATGAGCTGCCTCCACGTTCAAGGTCGTGTCCTCTATGTTGTTGTCGATCCTGAAAGATAAGGAGAATATATTGTAATTATTTTACACAGCTGAACATTGTGTAGTTGCAGCCAGTGAACCGGATTCAACTTCTGGTGGCTAAGTCATCAGGGAGCGGGTCAGTTTTGTAGGTGTCGAGACCGGTTTTGTCGGTCTTGGGTCTCGTTACCCTGTGGTCTTGGTTTCCGACCTTCGGGTCTCGATCGGGTTTTGGTCTTGGTCTTGCACTATTGGGTCACGACTACAACACTGGTGTGGGTTTTGAATCCCAGTCATGACACTTGTGTACTGGAGCAAGACATTTGACTATAATTGTTTCTCTTCAACCAGGGGTAAATTGGTAAGGGGCAGAGCTGGCTTTTGTAAATGAAATAGCTCAGTGCTCAACGTACTTGACAACACAGGCACTGAAGACGAGAAGAGTACACTGTTCATTCCAAATGATTACTTCTGTGACTACACCCTCAACAACAACTTTGCATGCATTTTAAAAATCATTCTGGTGCATATCCTCCAATTTTGCGTAAATCATCACACTATTTTTGTGTGTGGCGACAACATGAATATAGATTGGGTTGTAAAAGCAAATATTTGTTCTGACTTTTTGTAGGGCCTAGTGATTATAAAATGATACATAACACAGTATACTGTTCAGATGGTTTTCTCACATTCAACACTTCTCCCAAAAGGGATTTTATACGTACATGTATGACTGTATCCGCATGGTTACTATTTAACCTTAGCTTAGGCTGTATACTCCCATAGGGAGATGAGATGTTTTAAGGAATGAATTAAATGGCCCAGTGATCAGAAGTAATAACATTTGAGTGCCACGAGCATCACTGCGTGGGCATTGTCTAAATTCAATTGGTTTTCTTAGAACAGCAATAAATGAAACCCGTCTCCCTAGACATGTACATTAAATTGATCTTAAACATGTAAGTGTATTCACACAGGATATGCTCATAATTGTGCACATATTATGTATTTCCATTTATGTTGGCAGGATAATTGCCTTCTAGGCAGGATAAATACTATCAGATTCTAAAAAAAACACCACTCAGCATATACATTAATATTTCTCAAGTTAATTGGATTTGTCAGTAAGGTTTTACATAATAATTCATTATGAACTATCCAAGATGATCCTCCTAGCTTTATTCACATGTCTTTTTTTAATTTTATATTTTTATTTTACTGCACACATCTTGGTCTTTATTTAGTGCATTAATTCCTTTTATGTTTCAGCGCTTATAAACCCTGTATTAAGCGCTATATAAAATGCATGTTATCAATATTTCAAAACATATATTTACCGGTACCATAACTACCCCAGATATGGCATCGTTAACCTAGTATTCCTTGCTTGTAGCGTTGATGGATAGAGTATTGTAAAGCCAGCCCCCCCTCCATCTCCCCTCCCAAACAGTCTATTCTGATCAACGTCTAGAGGTTCAGCATGTCAAGTTGTCTTTACTAAGTGCTGAAAGGTTCTGGTCTAGAGACCAAGTCCCCTGGCCACGGTGAAAACGTTTAGCTAGGTATGTAGTACAAGATCAATCAAGGCAAGAGTCAAGAGGGACTCCCGGCAACAACTACAAGGGCTCAAAATTAAAGGCACGTGATCAACACGTTTGGTAATTGTCAAAGACTAGTCTTCTCACTTGGTGTATCCCAACATATGCATAAAATAACAAACCTGTGAAAATTCGGGCTCAATTTGGTAATTTATTATGCGAGTGAGAAATTACCTCTTTCTCGAAAACTCTGTTACTTCAGATAGAGCCGTTTGTCACAATGTTTTATAAACAGCTCTCCATTCCTCGTTACAAAGTAGCTTTTTATGCTAACAATTATTTTGAGTAAATAGTGTCCAGTGGCTTTAACACTGGACCGCAGGCTAGAGGACAATACTTTTAGGGTTGAGTCAGTGAAATTACAAACGTACAAATCTGGCGCTCTTGTGCCTTTGGAATCATAGTACCTCACTGCACAATTAAAATTTCTTTCCGCTTCAATTTTCTTGAGTATTGAAAAATGAGATAAGAAAAATGAGATAAATCTCCCCTTAGCGCTTGTTCCAAAAACAACTTAAATCTGAAACTGCGTAGATAGTTCTTGACTTTGATTCTGGATTTGTAACAAATTCTCTGTAGTCTTGTGGATTTTTCCCTCCAAATTCGAGCCCTGAACATGTTGTTGTGTCCATACGTCAAAGGTAAAGCTTCAGTACTTAAAACCCAATCTCTCAGCTGCTATTAAAGCAAAGACACTGTAATCTTAAAAGGAAGGCATTTATTCTGGTGATTTGTTTCGGGTCAAGTCCCTTTTCGGTATAATCAAAGTGATTTCCTTTTCTGTGGTCTTAAGGCAATCACATTAGCAAAGTATAATATGGCATTTAAAATCATTTTTGTTTTCCATTTACATATAAATCCATTTCTTAACTCTAAAACCTTATTTGCAAAACATTGAACTTTTGAATTGTATACTAATTTTTGTGTTAATATGTTGGACTTGTCTTGAACAAGTGAACAAAAAAGGTTTCCCTTTTTACGGAGGGGGAAGGGGGTTTAACTTGATACATGTATGTCAGTATTTTCATACATTGCACTCCAAATACACCCATCTTCTATCCTTACAGATCAGGTTTGTCCTGCTATTGTTGTTCTCGTATTCCCTTTTCTACAGAATTCCTCCGTGGGGTCCAAGTTGAACAGAGAACAACATTTTTGTGGTATATTGTTTCATTGCATAAAAGACCCCCCCCCCACTTTGAAAAACACTGATGTAGCAGTTATCTCCATTTTATTAATATATCAATTAACAATCTCCGTGTCAATGTTGGATAGAAAGTGCATGAGTTTGTCAAATACAAGATCTGCAAAGAGTTAGTCAATAACTATCCGTTGTTCACTTTGGTGTCTTTACAACTAAAATTGTAGCCATGGTCGTGGCTGTGCCATCGTCATGTATTAATACTCGTCATTAGGTGAGTTGGATTGACATTCACATACAAGAACACAGCACACGTCTGGTTGATGGCAAAAACCAAAACACCAACAAAATAACAAAAACAAAAGTACAATTTGTTTTCACCCTTACACCGATGTGTATTCAGCACTGTACACTTGGTACTTTTCTAAGTTCCGTGAATACAGAATCCACACGCAAATCACCTGGGTGGGATTCAAACCCATGACCTTTGCTAGGCTGGAGCAGATGTTTTACTACTAGACCACCAAGCTGGCCAGGTGGCTAGAAGCAGTTTGAATTCTACACACAAATATATATGATATCAGCGAGTAACAAAACGGACTAAACACACATCACACCTCTGCCTGTGTATGGGTCATACAATGTACATTTTGTCAGGGCAAAAAAACAAAAAAACAAAATAACACAAGCAGACTAAACAAACCTTTGGACTTGTTCTTCTTGTTCCTTCACCATATGTGCCAGCTGCTGGAATATACTACTGAGCTCCACTATCGTACTCTCAATGCTGTGCATCGTCTCTTCTCTATTCTTCACATAGTTGTCTTGTTCTTCCACCATGGCCATCTGCTGGGTGCGGTGTCGTGGGCCGTCCATAGAGCTCATGTCGATGGCAAAGTCATTCTTCTGCTCCTCTTGAAGAAGGACAGAACCCCCTACAAACAAAAACATAGCAGGACATTTCTTCTTAGTTGGGTCTGAGTGACTTTTTAGTTAAGGAGGGAAAGAAAAGATCACTTTGATGACAAATGGTCACAAAAGTCCCAAGAGGTCACGCCATATGACTAGATGGGACGTTCTAGGGTCCATGTGACTTTTTAATGAAGGGAGTAGAGAAATGGTAAGATAAGTCCCAAGAGGTCACGCCATATGACTAGATGGGACGTTCTAGGGTCCATGTGACTTTTTAATGAAGGGAGTAGAGAAATGGTAAGATAAGTCCCAAGAGGTTACGCCATATGACTAGATGGGATGTTCTAGGGTCCATGTGACTATTTAATGAAGGGAGTAGAGAAATGGTAAGATAAGTCCCAAGAGGTCACGCCATATGACTACATGGGACGTTCTAGGGTCCATGTGACTTTTTAATGAAGGGAGTAGAGAAATGGTAAGATAAGTCCCAAGAGGTCACGCCATATGACTAGATGGGACGTTCTGGGCTCTGTGTGACTTTTTAATGAAGGGAGTAGAGGAGAGATCACTTTCAATGACAAAATGGTAAGAAAAGTCCCAAGAGGTCACACCATATGACTAGGTATAACACTATGAAGTGTAACTAAACTTGTTGGCAGGTCAGTGATCTTTTCATTGGATAAATGAGCATAGTAAAATGGAACAGTTATTAATTTTTCAATAGTGGCTTTATAGAAATGTACACTTTCATACTTAACATGTACAATGCATGTATTATATTAGGTTGGGGGCATTGACTCTTGATTTTAATAAAAGTATGCATCGTATTTTCTGAATACAAAAATACACTCCTCTGCCTATTCAATACACTAGAGTTCCATGCAGAATGGACATCAACATCCAAGCGGGGCATTCTGTAATGAAAGCCTTCAATCAAAAGCCAACGCGAAAAGAGAATTGTGGCCAGTGTCAATCATCGTGTTTATTAAAGAAACAAAACTCTGGACAGTGACAAAACAATCTGTAAAAAGTGAAGTTTCTTAATTAATTGGCAGTGTCCATTATGGATTCTCTGCAAAGCACCTCGTGGAATCCCTGTCATCGTAACCTTTGGCTCACGGTGAACTTTATAACTTGTAAACACGTTCTCCTTGATGAGTCACTTACCGGAGGCACTCATGGCAGATGGTGGCAGACTTGAGGCGATTGGACCTTGTGAGAACTGCTCTCTCCTGTCCTTCTGATCTTTCAAATTCTATTAACGGAACACAAAGGAGTTTCAGAATTTTGGGAATAAGAACCGAGGGGAAATGAGAGAGAAAGCGATTACGCTGATTGAAAAAAATATGGATCTGTTTGGATGCCTTGAGATTGCCCTTAGAAGTGAAAGTTTAATGTCATCCAGAATCCACACCAACATATTGTTTTTGCTAAATGTGCTCTTTTCAGTTGGTTACTCCAGAGCTGCACAAAGTTTCTTTTAACTTCAGTTTTGGTTTAGTTTTTAACGGACTTGGATGCTAAATAGTGAAAGCTTTAATTAAGAGCAACTAACTGGCCCTATTGTTGCTACTAAACAAGAATCATTAGTCATGCCAATCGGTAACAAGATCATGTTCTAGAGTGTCGTTGTGCTGTTGTTGTTGTTGTTGTTTACCTGTGTTCGGACTTCCAGTACTGTCTTGAAGTCATTGGACATGTTGGCCAGTTTGGATTGCAGGGCCAATACCACTGTATTGGAATGTGTTTGCATATGGCGTCCATTTTGGGAATTTCTCTGCCGGACAACCTTTGATACAAAACGAAAGTGAGAGAAAGAGAGAGATGAAATATATTGCAAGGTGAAATTATATCTCAAGTTCTGATAGGATTTGATTGATGGGCATCTGTCTTTAAAAAATAATAACACATATGAAAACAGCACTTGAAAGTTTCAGTGAAGAAAATCAGTTTTATTAGATAAGAACAAAATCAACAGTCTCCCTCCCTCCTTAACGCCTACACATGTGGTGCAAAAAAATAAAAAAAGTGTCAACATGTCTCCATCCACCCACAAAGTGACACAATACGTCTTCTACGAATCCTATCGGCTTGCAAATTTGATAAAAACCGGACAATCAATTTTCTGATTAGGCGACATCGTGCCTTTCAGTTGCCCATAATACGTTGTAATTTTAGTACGTAATGGTAGCTCTTAACCCGCGGGTATCGTATGATGGTTTTTTTATTTGATTCTGGTATTCATGTGTTCGATACAATGGCAGGAAGTACATTGTAATGCTATACAGTGCCAATCCGAGATAAATAGCCTCAAATCCTTTTGTTGTATTTTTCTTCTTCTCAAAAATCGGTTGGGAGGGAACATGCAATGTAAGATCATGCACATTGTAAAGAGTAGTTATTGATGGAGATACAGTTGAGGCAAAATCGAAAGACATCTTCCGGGGGTGTGTAAATATGCCCCGGAAGAAAAGGAAACTTCTCCCCGTCTCGGTGCTTGTACTTTTGGGCTTTGTGAACATCGCACACCCTGAGGAATCGCCCGATCTAACTATTCAAAATCATTCAGAGTTTTCCAAAAAACAACCCAAGAAATAAAGGTATCGAAACAGAAAATTTTTGCGTTTACTAATAACAAGTGCGGATTAGGTGTGAGTAGTCACTGTTTGCATAGATTGATATGGTTCATAAATGAATGTAAGTGAAGGATATCTAACACCAGACGAAAGTATATTAATTTTTGTAAACTGAATAACAAAAATTGTAATAGAGACCTAAGACTTGTTAGAGTTTTTTTATTTTAAATTAGGTTTACAAAAATTCATAAACTTGTCATATACTTTTGGGTTAAAGGCGCTGGTATACCTTTGGGTTTCTAACTGATTGTTTAA
Source organism: Asterias rubens (assembly GCF_902459465.1). Classification (NCBI taxonomy): domain Eukaryota; kingdom Metazoa; phylum Echinodermata; class Asteroidea; order Forcipulatida; family Asteriidae; genus Asterias; species Asterias rubens. Next base: position 21,772,662 of record NC_047062.1, on the reverse strand, counting down.
CTATACAAATGGAGATGTACAACAAAACTAACCTGTGAAAATTTCATTTCAAAAGGTTTGAGATATTGCAGAAAATCTGGAGCAGTTATTATATTCACGCAGGAAGAATTATCCGTAATTGGAATACACTGTTAGAGAAACGTTTCATGCAGAAATGTTCTCAGATTGAATTCTTTTTCAATCCCCTTCTCTCAAACCACATTCCTTTGGCGGGAATCAGTTCTCATCAACAGCTGCCGTGCTTCTTATGAAGTTAGTTTTAAAGACAATGGACACTATTGGTAATTGTCAAAGACCAGTCTTCACACTTGGTGCATCTCAACATATGCATAAAATAACAAACCTGTGAAAATTTGAGCTCATTCGGTTGTCGAAGTTGCGAGTATTAATGAAAGAACAAAACACCCTTGTCACATAAAGTTGTGTGCTTTCAAATGCTTGATTTCGCGACCTAAATTTCTAAATCTGAGGTATCGAAATCAAATTCGTGTAAAATGACTTCTTTCTTGAAAACTACATTACTTCAGAGGGAGCCGTTTCTCACAATGTTTTATACATGTACTATCAACCTCTCCCCATTACTATTCACCAAGTAAGGTTTTATGCTAATAATTATTTTGAGTGATTACCAATAATGTCCACTGTCTTTACGTTGTTTTGGAGTAATTACCAAAGGTATACCCTCCCTTTAGAGGCACCCCACCGGACTAGTTTGGTAATGATAGAAAATTTTAACCGAGCATAAAAGCTTGAATGGTAACGAGCAACGGAGAGCTGTTGATATTTTAAAACATTGTTAGAAATTACTCCCTCAGAAGTAACGTAGCTTTTGAGAAAAAGGTATTTTCTCACTCAAATATTTGAATCTGAGAAAGACTTCATTCAGGCCTGAAGCCATTCTCAGGCACCTTGAGGCGTACCAATTTGTCCAACAAGGGTGTTCTTTCTATTATTCTCTTGCAACTTCGATAACCGATTGAGCTAAAATGTTCTCAGATTTGTTAAGTAAGAAAACTGCTCTTTGACAATGACCAAAGGTGTCCAGGGCCTTTAAAGCCAGCGTGCCCTTACTTGAGATCCGCCCACTTTGTTTACACACAACTCACAGTAGTAACTGATATCTTTGTTCTTAGAGTCCGGGTGGCATTACAGAGGTATAAATGAGCAAACAGATTGATACCACAGAGGGATTCAGTGGCTTACATGGCTCATATTCCACGACCTTTTCATGACCTTCCAGTCAGCCAGGTCATCTTAAATACTTTTCCAGGGCATTGAAATAATCTACTTCTCATGAACCCCTTGCACCTGGGTAAAGGGGTTATTGACAGCTGCCGGGAACTTAAATTTTTCTTATCTTTTTTCGACGCCTCGTTTTGAGAGCATAACAATTCTTTAAGTTCAAGTGCGCATAGCATAATAGTGTGTAGGTTGAATATTGTTGGATTGAGCTAAAAATATCCCCCTTGCTTGCCGTTTACTTTCATGCAAGTTTTGACTTTTACATCATCACATCTTAGTTAACAATCCATCATACATTGTACATATTTATGGCATGCATACAGCATTTTAAAAGGGTAACAAAACATTTTATATTTGTGATTTATTTAAATCAAATTGTTTGAATTACCAAACTGAAAGTTCACTTGGATTGACACAATCACTTCTTTAAAGGTAGCCCGGAGGCTGAAGTTAAAAATGTCACACCTTAAAAAATATTTGATGTACACATGTGCACAAGATAAATGTAACATACACTGTACTCTACTCAGTACATTAGCCAATAAAAACACTTAAACACTTTTCCTGGTTCAAGAATAACAGTAAATGGACATGTATTGCAATAATTCCTTCTTACGTTTGTACATGTAGCCAAATCAAAAGACAGGAAAACAAAAATGTCCACAAGATGCGTTTTGTTTTTCATCAGTGCACAACATTACAGTGCAAAAATGGTACAAAGTACAATGTTCGTGTTACAAAACCACTGCATGTACATGTACAAGGTTCTCTACCCTTAAGTTAATGGTACACCTTGTACTTTTCAGCTCAATAGATAGTTTACAATGACTCACCTGTTGTAGCTGACCAATCTGTTTGTTAAGGCTGTTGATATCTTGTTTAATTATATACGTCAATTCCTGGATTTCGATCGATTTATCGTCAAATAGAGATTTCCTCTTGGCCACTGTGCAAAAACACAAAAACAAAACAAACGGAAAACCTTGTAAGAAATATTCATGAATCAGGTAATCGTTAGTGCAGTTAAACAAATAACAAGAATTCACAATCTAGTTTGTGGTCATTGACATTATAACTGCCATCTCTTAAGAGTTTCTGTGTTTTTCTTGTGAAAAAAAAAAACCCACCCCCAAAACCCAAGACAAACACTTGAAATTGGAACAGTAAGAAAGGAATTAAGTTCGTCTAGAAGGAACATTTTTGAAAGCCTACTCGTCTCACAAAAAAGGTTTCAAATCGATGAACTAAACATTCAGTTGAGTGAAATATTGATAGTTTAAATTGAAAAATAAGGCAAACACTTCATTTCACCGTACCTCAACTATCCCACAACCCTGTTGGTCGTTGTCATTGGGGCACCACGGGTGATTTCAACAGTTTTCAAATCTGAGTGTTTAGTTCCATCAAACATAAAAAGGCCATGTCTGAATTTATATTATTTGTTCAAAAATATCAAATTATCCATTGTTTTCTCAAATGTGGCTATTTCGGTAAAAATTTTCCCGTCAAAAGAAATCTACTGATATTTGGGTGACTTTTCAGTACAATAAATTTAATTTTAGATTATAAGATTAACTGATGTTATTTAGGGGCTTTTGAGAAAAGAACCAACGCAACTAATTTGACATTTCAACAAGTGTCAGATGCTCAATCATAATATCAATACTACAATAAAGAGATATTTGTATGCCCTATTTGCCCTATTTATGTGAATGCCCTATTTATTTTACTCATATTTGAATGGTTTGTATTACCAGTTCGGACTATGCAATCAAAGTAACAAACACCCTTTTAATTTGAAACTCCAAATTCTCTGATCTCTCATCAAGGATGTCAGGTCGCGACATAGGTCAGTTTGCAGTCCAGAAAATAAAAATAAACATTCATCTTCATGAGTCTAAAGGGTGAGCTGTTCAATAAAGAAGGGGGTTGCAACAATGCTCATAGTCAACAAATTAAATATCATTATCCTCAGCTCAACTCGGCTACCTACATTTTATACAAGACAAGCCAAAATTGTTCTTCGTTTTCATTTCACAAAGCTGATTTACGTCACAGAGTATTTGTTTAAAATAAACTATGCGTGCAATTTAAAAGCAGTAGGGATTTATAATGTTTGTACATCTCTGGGAATTCGCATACTGTAATTTGTTTTGGATTTAGTGCCGCTCAGTATCACACTAGTAAACTATAAAGTTTTTACAGTGTAAGTGACTCAGATTTTTGAACCTAATACATGTATCCCAGGTGGTTGCAGTTGGTGGAAAAAATAGATTTCAGTTAAATAAGGATCTGGAATGAAAGCTGGGATTTGATTCAGTGATAAGTTTTTAAAAAAATTGTTTGACATGAAAACAAAATTGTTGACATGTTTGTATCATAGCTTTTTATGAACCTGTAGGTTGAGAAAAGATCCCTGTATCATAATTCCTTCATTATTTTGTGAGGCCCAAAGGAATTGAAAGCTTTGTATTTGATGAAATGCAACCGTTTTGAATACAAAGTATTTTCCTGTTTTGTTCATATTTTTAAAACGATGAGAAGAAGTTCACAGAAGGATGCTAAAATATCATACCTTCCTTAATCCAAAAGCACTGCATGTACATTTGTATGTATATTAAAAATTACATCATAATGCTTTTTTGAGACAAAACTCCTTATATATCACAATTCACAATTAATTTAATTTCACAAGCTCTAACAATGATGTGCGAACCATCCAAAGATCATCTTCCAGAATACCACTAGACAGACATCTTAAATACTAACAACCATCATAGATATTTTCTTTACTTTTGTTTAAATTGTGATAATCTACATTGTGATTCAAATAGGCCATACATAAATGAAACTATTCAACTGGTAGTTAACTTATTTTGTATTTTTTTTTTTTTTTTGGGGGGGGGTACAAATTCAATGGTAAATTTAATGTAGATTGAAAAAAGCCAATTAATATTTCCTGTCCCCTCGAGCCCTTTATGTCAATATGTTTTGAACAAATTCACTAATAAAAAGCACTATAAAAGCAAGTTTTTAAAACATAATCTGAACAGGTTGTATACAGTTGAGACTTCTTACACATACTAACAAGACTCTCGCTTTTAAAAGTATTACTGTCTTTAAAAAGCATTATTAAGTTATTCTCTTATATCTTCTTTACAGATGCTTTTACAGTCATTGCTTTCATAAATAGAAAATAGTGTCATCTACAATGTATGAACAACATCCTAGCATTAGTGAGTTGATTTGACATAGTCAGAATAACTTGGGTAAAAAAAAAAGTCTTTAATTTTGACTGAATTAAGGGTGATGGCACTGCGCCAGCATTAGCAGCTGTCACAGCTTTATCTGCGGTTGTTGCTTGGTATTTTAACTAGTCACCTTAATATGGAAAGCATAATTTGTTTGTGCTTAGCTACTTTTTCTGCTTTAAACAGCTTCAATAAGTGTGGCACTGATGTTTTAAATTTTCAGTCTGCATAATTTAAATGATAAAACGAACATGTACACTTGTATACTTACATATTGTTAATTTCTCTAGCTTTGTAAATGTGTTTGTGATGTCTTTCCCAATTTGCCTGGAAATCAAAACAAAAAGAAAGAACAAAGTTTAACAAAGAGTAAAGACTGTCCAGGGAGATACAAGTACATGTGTGCACTTAAAGGCAGTGGACACTATTGGTAATTACTCTAAATAATTATTAGCATAAAACCTTTCTTGGTGACAAGTATTTGGGAGAGGATTGCTCCATTGAGCCTAGTAGCAGTCAGTGCCCTGTTCCTTGATGGTCAATACACTGCAATGCCACTATGAAGCAAGTGGTGGCAGCACACACGTATTGTATTATGTGAAAGTTGTTTGTGTGTATGTACCACAAGACTGTTACGACTGTGATATTTTGCATTGCCTCCAACTGGTGACATTAACACTCAAAGGTTATTGCAAATGAAGATTGAAAGGCCATGAAACAAATCTCCCTAAAGCCCCCTAATTGTCAGTAATAAAAGTTCAACAATTTGTTTTGTACTATTACTATTAGGGATGATCAAGTATCGGTCAATATTGAAACAGATACAAGAAGCACCTGTTGTTGATTAAGCGTGCAGCTTAACGTGAGATCACTGCCGACAAATTCCTAATGGTTTGTAATTCAAACCCGGTCATCATAGTCTTTGTGTAAAGTCAAACAAACTCATGAAAACCTCTATCAAATGATCACCTCTGAAATGGCAAAACTAACTGCTCTACGCTGATGCTATTGAACTGTGTTATACTCCAACCCAAAATAAAACCAAACTCATCTCCTTTTCACTAACTTTATGGCCAGTTAAGGTTTTACCAGACTTGTTTGTTTTGGTATCTCCTTTACTTAAATTTGATAAACTAATTCATTTCAATATCAGTCAGGCTTTCACTGTGTTATTGCCTCACACAATTTTGTCATAACTCTTTGCTACATACATTCCATTGTTCATCATTAGGGGACTTTTGGGATGCTTGGTGGCAGCAGACTTACCAGGTAAAATCCATTGCTCAGAACTACGTAAACAATGGACATTTACACGTACCTGGTAAGTCAGGACGACATGGTCAGAATACAACTTGTCTTTTACTTGACGCTCTTACAGTCTTAGTCCATTTAGCGGGAGACTTTTGGTGACACTTAGGTGGCATTAGATCTACCAAGTAAATCCAGTGTTCTTGGTAATGTGTGCATGCTCAGAACTACAAAACAATTAGACTATTTTGCAAATACCATTGCGCAAGCACAAACTGTTGAATGAGGTGCATTGTAGGATAGCTACATGTATGAATTAAACTTGATCACCAGCTAGACCACAATGCACCTATTTCCAAGCTTTATGCACGCGCCAGAGTATTTGCGAAAATGTCTATGATAATCTACCTGGTATGTTTGCTGCCACCTAGAGTTTAAAGTCTCTCTCTGTACTCTTGGCTGAGCAATAATGCAAAGATTTCCCTCCCTACATGATTCACTATCACTTTTTTTAAACAAAACCAACTGAGTGGAATACATAATGCATAATACATACTTAGCTATTAACATGAACTCTGTATGCTGATGTGTCCTGGAAGCCGGTCTTCTACCCTGTGCAACTCCATTGCCCTGAAAGGAAAAAGATATAAACAGGAAATGTCGTCTAAAGCCCTGAGCGTGTATACCCAAAGCACACGAAATGGTCAAATCCAGGCTTTCGAAAAGGGCCAGCAGACTTGGTGGTGGCAGTTAGCTGAGTTGAGGAAGAGTGGAAGACTAGGTTTAGTTAACCATGGAACATGAGTTAAAGGAACACGTTGCCTGGTCTTTGAAAAGCGTGTGTAACCGTTTATTATGAAATGCACATGGGTAAAAAGATGTTGTAAAAGTAGAATACAATGATCCACACACAAACATGCCTCGAAATTGCACGATTTTCCTTTTACCTCGTCGACTAACACGGTCGGCCATTTATGGGAGTCAACATTTTACCTCCCATAAATGGCCGACCGTGTTGGTTCGCACACCTCGCAATTTCGAGGCAAACTTATGTGGATCATTGTATTCTACTTTTAAAACACCTTTCTAACCATAAGCATTTTATAAAAAAATGGTTACAAACGCTTTTTATAGACCAACTCGTCCGATCCAAGGCAACGTGTTCCTTTCAGGGAGAATGCTTATATTATAAAAACAAAATGACTGAAAATATTTTCATTCAGTGCCACATTTTTAACTACAAGTTTCCACACAAAGAATAGTTGTCACTCAGCATTTTTTATCACGTACTTGTCTTGACTGTATTGACTTGATAGCCGAGCTGAACTCCTGTGTTCTATCTCGGCACGTCATCTCTTGCTCAAACGGCACTGAGGCCTGACTTTTCTCCTTCTCAACGTTGTGGGTGGTTACTGTCCAATTATTCTGTGAAAGATACGGCTGCTGATCCCAACCAGTCTCTGGTGTGTGTCTACGCCGAGTGGACATTGGTCAAACCTGACATGCTACTCTGTTTATCTACAAACAGGAAAATATAAATATTAAAATTAGTTTACGTTTACGAATAAAACAAATCTTTTTTTTATAGTATTTTCTGAAACACATAACAATGTCAAAGTGAAGTAGGAAAGATATCCTCAAATACGTACAAAAAAGTATATTTTCACTTTCGTTTCAGTTTGAATAGTGTTACTGTAAAGGCGTCTATGGCATGGAACTCCAGCGACAGCATTGTCAACAGAGTCCACGACCACTTCAATTCGGCACAAGGGTTACATTATCGCAACTAAACTGTACGTAACTGTACGTAACTGAAAATGGCATACTTTTCTCGCTTTTGTTGACACTTTGTTTTGATCATTTGAAATCTGGGCTACAAAATCAATAAAGACAGATTTCACTGCTGAGAAATTTTAATTTAGTTTAGGTACCATGATAAATAAGGATCAGATCAGAGGAAAAAATCCTCCATGTCGATGAGTTAAATAAATATAAAAACACAATAACAACAACAGTTGGTAGCCATCTAAACACACAGTCAGTGTGATACACACTGCGTAAGTTAGAGACCTAAGTTGGTATTCCTTTTTTGTTATCAACAATGTGTTTTTCTTCAGAAATTATTCGCCGGCAACTACACTACACAATCCAATTGCAATGCCAATGGTAAGTTAAGTTTACTGTTCTAATCCTACCTCCATGAGTTTACGAAGAAAAATTCAATTCTAAATCTGAATTTCCTGTATTCATTTGCTGTTCAGCAAAAAGAGGAAAAACACAGGTAAAACACATTGATTCACGATTAAATATAACTCACCTATGATTACAGAAGGAAACTTCTTAAAGTGATACTACCAAAGTATAACTTTGATTTCTAAAGTAAAAAAATATGTCAAAAACACTTCAAACAGATCGTCTGGACTTTAATTACACGTCGAAGCTCAGTAACTAGTGCATTGGTATCGACTATTTCAAAACCTTGTAAGTATTATTGTCAAGTACAGTATCGAAGCCTTTACTTTATAACGCAAAATCAAGTAGTATCGATACCATACTGACCAATTCGTTTACTAATCGATTAGTTTCATTCAGTTGACGTAGTTATCAGTGAACTGCATGATGGGAAGTTATCACTTTGACCTCTCAACTTTGTACAAATAATGTGCTTTTCATGACGTCATCAAATATTGAGCTCTCGAGCTGTTCCTTAAAAATTTTACCGGGTAATTAAAACGAAAGCTGGAGGAAATGTCGCTTAATTGGCTGCAGGTTTGTTCATTTTAAAAATGTTCGTAAAAACACCATTGCATGTCCAACTTCAATTGTGAAAAAACAGTGTCGAAATTTGCATTCGTTCGAACGGGTGAAAACATGATTTAAATTTAAATTTAAATGTTTGTTATTTTTTGTTCTGTTGAAAACTGTACAAAAGAATGCTCTAACCGTCTTTTCCCGACACTTTTTTCATATGACACTGCACAGTGGGCATGCACACATGCTGTGCTGTAGCTATAAAAAAATGACAATAAATTAGTCAGCTCGTATAATCAATCTCTATATTCAAAGGTTACTTTTGGTTAGTTTAATTATTCAAATAAGTTAATTTAATTATAAAATAATTGTGAAAGAAAACAGTGTCGAAATTTGCATTCGTTCGAACGGGTGAAAACATGATTTTAATTTTATCTTAAATGTTTGTTATTTTTTGTTCTGTTGAAAACTGTACAAAAGAATGCTCTAACCGTCTTTTCCCGACACTTTTTCCATATGACACTGCACAGCAGTGGGCATGCACATGCTGTGGCTATAAAAAAATGACAATAAATTAGTCAGCTCGCATAATCAATCTCTATATTCAAAGGTTACTTTTGGTTAGTTTAATTATTCAAATAAGTTAATTTAATTATAAAATAATTGTGAAAGAAAACAGTGTCGAAATTTGCATTCGTTCGAACGTGTGAAAACATTATTTTAATTTTAATTTAAATGTTTGTTGTTTTTTGTTCTGTTATAAACTATACAAAAGAATGCTCTAACTGTCTTTTCCCGACACTTTTTTCATATGACACTGCACAGTGGGCATGCACATGCTGTGGCTATAAAAATATGACAATAAATTAGTCAGCTCGCATAATCAATCTCTATATTCAAAGGTTACTTTTGGTTAGTTTAATTATTCAAATAAGTTAATTTAATTATAAAATAATAAAACTTGTGTTTCTTCTAGTTCTGAGTTCAACAGTTCAATTAAAGGTATTAAATAAAGTTAAAGTATGCTCCTCTCTTCCAGAGTCTATCAAATAAGTTTTTTATAAGACTACTAGTCCTACTAGTACGTACTACATTTGTCGTACTACACTACTACACTGGTCTCTTAGTACTACTGTCATTAGTTGCGATAACGTAACCCTCCTGCCGACGGCGTAGCCTCCGCTGTCGGCAGGAGGGTTACGTTATCGCAACTATACTGTCATGACTTTACATAGTTCTGATTTGTTTATGTTATTTTATCATTAATTCATAAACACGGTTAGAAATAAATACTGACCTAGTAAAAGTCCTAACAAACTAAAGTATTTATGAATATGAGATATGAATTGATTTGAAATTGAATGATGTCAACCATTTGCAGTTGAATTTTCTTTGAAAAGTCAGGTTAGCACAGTCACGTGGTGTCTGGTGCGAATCCTACCAGGGGCATTGTGGATTGGGTTTTTCAGTCCCTGCTTGACTTCGTGGGTTTTCCCTGGACAATTCGCTGGGATTTTGTTCCCACTTGTAAAACTGAAATGTCTTCATTGTCTTCTCTCTTACCCTGTCTAGATACTGAATACTTCTAGAAACTATAAGGCTCCCCTGTGAGGGGAGCCTTATAGTTTGGCTCCCCTGTGAGGGGAGCCTTATAGTTTCTAGAAGTAGATACTGAAAAGGCTTTGACAAGTATTATCATAGCTGTAGATGTAGATCTGTAAACACTAAATAGCCGAGATTAGTCAAATTAAAAAATCAAATAAATCCAAGACTATACATACAATATTGTGGACTGATAAATATTAAGCTCATTATGGCTAAACAAAAGAAATGTTGTCCGAGCAATAATTTGAAAAATATTAAGCTCCTTATGGCTAAAACAATATATCAAAAAGGACTTGGTGTAGCAATTCCAATCTAAGGGGGGCATTTGTGTTGTCAACAGTCAACACACCATTTTTGTTTTATTTATTATTTATTTTTTCATTTTTTTCATTTTGTCAACAGTCAACACACCATTTTTGTTTTATTTATTATTTATTTTTTCATTTTTTTCATTTTTTTTTTTTTTTTGCAGGAGGAAGCTGATTTGTAATCAACCAAACAGTATACAGTTACTAAAATGGATTATAAGATTTCCCTGGACAAAAGGACATATGATTTCAAGGAAGGTAACTATATTTTGCAGAAATTTGTGTACCATTTGAGCCTTGCTCTACCACAACTGCTGTGATCTACTTAAAGACAATGGACACTATTGGTAATTGTCAAAGACCAGTCTTCTCACTTGGTGTATCTCAACATATACATAAAATAACAAACCTGTGAAAATTTGAGCTCAATCATTCGTCGAAGTTGCGAGATAATAATGAAAGAAAAACACCCTTGTCACACGAAGTTGTGTGCTTTTAGATGGGTGATTTCGAGACCTCAAGTTCTAAACAAGAGGTCTCGAAATCAAATTCGTGGAAAAATACTTCTTTCTCGAAAACTACTTTATTTCAAAGGGAGCTGTTTCTCACAATGTTTTGTGCTATCAACCTCTCCCATTACTCATAATCAAGAAAGGTTTTATGCTAATAATTATTTTGAGTAATTATCAATAGTGTCCACTGCCTTTAAATACAAGAAGTTGACATTGAAGTTTAGTACATAGTTTGAAGCGTAGTTGGTTTTGAGGCAAGTGCATGATGAAGTATCAATGTACATTCGGTTTGTGATAACACCATGTGGTTATCGACTTTGCTGTGTGAAAACTGTCTTTCGACAAGGAGTCCTTGAGGATAGAGCAGGCTTTGGAAACATTGAGACCGAAATTAAGTAAACTTATGACCAGACAATTTTGGTGGTCTTGTGTTTTTGAATATTAATACCTCACCTCATCTTTAGCTTTAAAACTTGCGTACAAATGTTGCCTTGAGTCTGATAAGATAAAATATCTTGCAATTCTGCCTAGGATGAAAGTTTTACCCATAAGACAAAAGTGCTGAATAAATAAAGTTTAAATGTGTGACTGTGAACGTGTACATGTATAGATTTTTGTTCTCAGTTTGGTTCTGGCCATGTAGCAAGCCTTGCAGTCTTGTTGGTTATTTCCCCCAAATTCGAGCCCTGACCAATATCCTCAGTTATGATGATGATCAGTTCATGGCTCATCACCAGACTAGATGCTGAACAGGCTTTGATGAGAACTCCTGAGATGTACATGTAGATGTAGATGCAGAATTCAAAACAGACATACAATGCTCCACACAGACTCGGGTCATCGGACTCTCCCCTTATTCCAATTCCCAGATCCTCTTGGCTTTTTTGCGTGACTGCAGCTCTTCCCATGCTGGCCCTACTCTCTGGAGCAGTCTTCCACTTGCCCTTTGTCAAGCCTCATCAGCCATTTTTTCAAACAATTACTCAAAATCTATTTGTTCACACTTTAGTATTTATTTTTGTGTTACATACTTTGATATTGTTGAGCATCACTGCGTGATGGAATTGTTTTTATTTTTGTACTGACATGTGGTGTAGTGATATTTTTGCTAACTCTTTTTTTCCCCCTCTTTGTATAATTCAACAGGTGTATGCATTTACTGTAACAAAGGAGACGACGATGTAGACTGCGGCAAGCTTCTAAAAGACCCAGACGACAAGATCTCTGTTCACAATTATTGCTTGGTAAGTAATATCCTGTCATTTATCTCCTCTGCTAAATCATTTTAAGAATAATCCCTCATTTTATTCAAAGGAGCACAGGGATTAATTATAAAGATATTAATTTACAAAGGTGAACTTTGGCAAAACTGTTGTTGCTCCAGACCACAGTGTTCTAACGTGGCTCATAAAAACATTTCTTGTAATTTGTCAATCATCAATCATACATGTATCTTTATTTTAATAGTTGTTTGCAAGCGGTTTGTCCCAAAGAGGAGAAGATTCCGAAGGCATCAATGGATTTCTTCTGCCTGATATCCTGTCTGAATATCGGAGAGCCAAAAGACTGGTGAGTCATCAACCCGTAACTTCTTCAGAATTCCCACAAATTTAGACTTTCTGGTTTGTAAAACTTAGATGGACTTAGCTTTCCACAGCCAAGACAGCCAAGCATGCTCAACATTGGGCAGGTGTTGGATTACCATTATGATGTGATTCCACTTCAGAAAATTTGTAATTTTCTGAAAATATCAAGTCAAAAAGATCCATTCAGAACATATCGGATAAATCTGATAATTTGGTAACTACACCAATAAGAGTAATTGTGGAAATGCTCAGGAAAAAAACCTGTGCTTTTGCTGAGGTGCCCTTTTGCTGAAGTTCCTATACAAATTCAAATTTTCTTCATAGAAATGCCCCATACGAGAGGAAAATAGATGTGCCCTCTTCAAGGCTTTGGACCAGTCTATCTCACACACACAGCATTCTCTGGTTTCAATTAATATTGTGTTGCTTTGTACTTCTCTAGCTTTTGATCTGATTTCTAATTGTCTTTCCAGAAATGTGTTTACTGCTCACAACCAAGAGCGACCGTAGGCTGCTCTGTTCAGAACTGTCGGAGAGGTTACCACTTCAACTGTGGGTTCAAGAAGGAAGCCATTTTTCTCTTCTTTGATACTTTCTTGTAAGTTTGATCCCCCCAAGACCTTATTATAATTTTTGTTGTGACTGATTGTACCTTATGATTTGCTTTTGATGAAATAATTGAAAACAACTTTGTAAATGTGTATTAATTTTGGTTTTACCCAGACACACCAATGTGTGTAAGCACCGTATACTCATTAATTTCCCAATTGCTGTGGTTTAGTGACTGTGAAGACTGACTGTAGTGTTCTGTTTTTAGCTGGAAGTCACAAGTTCTGTTTAACCACTTAAGAAAATTAAACAAGAAAATAGAATTTAGCTGTTGCAAACTATAAGCTTGGGCGATATCGATTTATTGTATTCTCGATATATTGCCGACAATATATCGCGATATTCGATATAATCGCGATTAATTAAATTTGACATCATCAGTCTTCAAACTCCGAGTGAAAGTTGTAGAAGAGACAGTCTTCTGGTTTTACTCCAAACCTATGGGGTGCAAGATGTCTCAGCTAGGAAATACATCGCAATATTGTGATTCTTAATCGATATCGCGATATATCGCGATATATCGATATTTCGATTAAAACCAAATTGATCCGATATCAAAATCGTTTCCAAATTAGTATCGCGATATTCGATAATATCGTGATATCGCCCAAGCTTAGCAAACTACTTACCTACCAAAAGGACCTGTGGTATAAATGCAAAAAATAGTTAATAGCCTGGCATTTCGACCCTAGCAGAGTCTTTTCGAGTGTTTTAACCTTTGTGAAAGACTCTGCTAGGGTCGAAACGTAAGGCCATTAACTATTTTTTTGAAAGAAAATAAACGTATGCGCACAACTGTAAATTCTACTTACTCTCGTTGCCTAAACTCAGGTCATACTGCGTGGATCATCGTCCGCAGCAAGTTGGCCCAACAAATCCCTGCAGCCAATCTTCAGTCATGTGTCCGATCTGCATGGATGAAGTGGAAGCCAAGGTGTCCAACCACACACTGAGAACGCCATGCTGTAACAACACCTGGTTCCATCGCACTTGTGTTCAGGTAGGGATCTGTAAAATGCTTTAACACCCTAACCATCCAACAGTTCTCCATTGATCCATCTGTTTTTTATGCTGGAGCTGCAGGCATGCAAGGGTGCTTTTGACCGAGTGGTTAAGAGCATCCAATTCAAGTTTTGGTGGTTACATGTAAGTCATCAGAGTGTGGGTTAATATATGCCGGTCATGACACTTGTGTCCTTGAGCAAGATGCTTAACTTTAATTGCTTCTTTTCACCCAGGGGTATAAGTAGGTACCTACGAGGGCAGAAGATACTGCGTATGAAAAAGCGTTTGGAGTGCCAGGGCAGCCCAGGGCTGTACACTCCCCAGGGAGCTGTTGGCAGCCTGCCGCCTCGACCCATATATCATGAACACTGAGCACAGCCAGTGATTTTCAATATCATAGAGCACAAACATAGATCTTTTTTTTCATAGAAGAACACATTGTGTGTCATTTGAAAACTCCTTTTCTTTTAAATGTTTTACAATAGACAGCTTCAAATCAATTTTTGTTTCAAGACTATATCTAAACCTTATTTATCATAATATTCTTCCACTTTTCTTGCTTTCATTTTAGCGTCAGGCATTAAGCGCTGGTTACTTTTTCCGCTGTGCCATCTGCAATAACCAGACGGAATTCCAGGATGAAATGAAGCGGTTTGGAATCTACATCCCTGAACAGTGAGTCGGCCAATGATACATCTAATGGTTACACATAAATTATTTGTTACTGAAAATTCATATTTTGATTGACCTGCCCATGCACATTAACAATTTTATACTGAAGGGCCCTTTACTTACAAAGGACGTTGTATTTTATGAATGAGATTTTAGTCACTGTTATAAAGCATGATTTAAATCTTGCTAGTGGGAGTATAATTCGATGAGGTTTGTGTTAGCACCATGTGAACATTTCTTTTGGTTCTGAAAAGAACCAGTTGTCAACAACTCATTGTTTTGATCAGTATGCTTTAATCAGCGCCAGGAGAAAGAATCATCTTCATTCTCCTGAAGACAAAGGGAGCGTCATCCCCATACTGATCAAACTTTTAGCCGTCAACCACCGATTCTTTTCAGAACCACTACTCAAAAGTAAGTGCACATAAGGCTACCACAAACCTGACCTAATTAGTCACTGTTAAGATCTTTGGCTCTTGCTGATATGTTCGTTTTGGATGAATTTGATTTTTTAAAGTGATGCTTCATGGGAGCAGGAGGACAACGCTTACCAAGAGCTATACTGGAGACATGATAACTGTGATATCGACCCCTGTAAATGCCCGGAAGGCAGGAAGTACAATGAAGTGTCAAGGTAAATATCACATCAAAGTTATTCATGAGACATAAAAACCCAATTGCATAACCCATCTGGATGTCAGGGCTCAAAATTACCACAGGCCCGAGGCCAGTGATTTTAGAACCGGGCTAGTAAACAAATCTAACAGTCTTGTGTTTCAGAATAATAGCCCCTAGTGGCTCAAACCCCATTGCATTTGGAACCTGCTAGATTCTCCTTTCTTTTGTTTGTCCTTTTTAACTTTTTGGTAACAGCTCCTATTGTTTTGTACACACTCTAACTGGGGATCCTGTGGTCCTCTTGTTATATGGCCCTTGTTGAAATGCGTACACCCATGCACACATGCAATCTTAAGAATTGGGTTTGTGGAGGCCATTGTTCCATTGTGCAAAAGACCCTGCATGTCCCTTCCACAAGCCCACTTGTGTCGGTTGCATGTTAGATATAATTATGTTTATACTGATCTGTGTTGAAGTAATTTGATATCATATTGGGTTGTTTTGTTGTTGTTGTGTCTTACAGTAAGTGGGAGCTTGTACTGTGTGATCTGTGCGGTTCATGTGGTTGCCATCTTGCCTGTGGCGGGCTGAAGAACATCAATCAAGACTGGGCATGTTCTCAGTGCAATGCCATGCTAAGTAATGGTGAGTAACAATTTAAACTTGTAGTAGTATTAAGAGTTGAGTACCAGGGCCTAATTTCATAGAGCTGCTTAAGCACAAAAAGCAGCTAAGCAACAAAACAAATAAGCTAAACACCGGAATACCGTTACCAGCCAAAATACCATGTCACACGTAAAATTTGTGACCGGTGTCCTGCTCAATTCTGCTAAGCAGAAAATTGTTGAGCAATACTTTCTGCTTAAGCAGCTATCTGAAATTGGTGGCAGGTCTGATAGTTCAAGGAGGCAATGAAGGGATTGCCTCCATTCCCCCATGTCATTGAAATGCTCCAGTAGAAATTTACTATTTCCTCATAGGGTGCCCTTTACCAAGAAGAAAATGCTTTGGTGACCTTGCTCTTCAAAATGAAAGCATACAGGACTGTAAAAAACATTCTGAAAATTAACGATTTCTGTCACATAGGACTATCGGGCTTCGCTCAAAATAGCATTGACACTCAGCGGTTGTGCGCATGCATGTATGCTTATAGTTTTTACATTGAGTACTTCGGTTATGTATTGATTGCGTTGTAAATAAACGCCCTGCCAATAGATGTTTAAACACTTCTCACTGCATTTATATCGCACATTTAAAGATGGCCACTCTCGACCAATCACAATGGATAAACTATCTTGGGTATTTATGAATGCTCATTAAAACTTCAGTAAGAAGAATTATTATTTGTATTTTTTGTTTGTGTTTCATCAACAGCTACAGAAGTCAACTGTCCCTCCAAAAAATCTTCACAGGTACCTACATCGCCATGTGTGGACTCTCCAACTAAGATCGGAAACAGCACCAGGACAGCCATGAAGCTCATGGGGAAGCACCCCCGCACTCCGCTCTCTGCGCACGGGATGCGCAAGAAGAGCGCAACAACTACCTCTTCACAGTTTGGTTCTTTGGATCATTGCCGGCCGTCGACATCCAAAGAAGGTCTTCAGGAGACGGCGAGTCCTTCCAAGAGAAAGAGAAAGCTGTCATTTAACAGCAAAGAGAATGCACTTGGAGACACCGACAACAACTCTCAAGACACGAACTCAAAGAAGCACTGTGCTAGGAAAACACAATCGTTGGAATTCTGGTGTGAAAACATTAAAGCTGGGTTAAAAGCATCTGCAGGTTTGTGTTACGGGAAAAGGACTACTCTGCGTATGAGCATGCGTCCCAGAAATGTCTCTCAGCCGAGTAAGACCCGCCCTGTTCCATCTAAAAGTAAAACTGCAGAAAGTCCTGCCAAGAAGGTTATAAAGAAGGCAATAAACACTTCAGTTAGTAAAACAAAAGGGAGTTCAACTTTGGTCGCGAGTAAAATAGAAGCTTATTTCTCAGCAGCATCAAAAGAATTCACTGGTAAACCAGTTAATTCAGTTAAAAAGGATAAGGGCATTGCCGTTCAAGGCTCTTCTAAACCAATCAGCTTGAATAAAAACAAAATGAAAAGCGAGAAAGTAAGAGAGGTTCAAGTGGAGGATAAATCAAAGGTCGCAAAAGCAGCATCTAGTAAACAAGGGGGGAAAGGTTCCCAAAGAAAACCAACTCTCATCAAGATTAAGATTACTAAAAGACAACCAGATGTTGGTAATCCTCTGAAAGGTACTAGTGAAAAAAGACATGCCGGAAGCAGAAAATCTTTCCCCGAAGGCTGTGACAGAAAAACGTCTGTGATAAAAAAGGAGTATGAGGATAAATCCGCTGAAACTCCATCTACTGAGCGATCTGCGTCCCCTACGGAACAAGAAGTGTTCTTCAAGAATATGAAAGGGTGCCCTAGAAATTCTGTTTCCTTCATGCTAAACTGGGGGAAGAAAGGTGGTGACAACGATGACGTCGTTGCAACATCTACATGTGAAGAGAGCACATACACAAGTAGGGAGAGTGACTGTTACAAACATGAAGAAGAAAACATGGTAAGGGGACGCTGTAACACCACCCATCATGATTCCTTCCAAGGACATGCCCCACCAGACGGGTCAACACCAGCTGGAGCTGTCGACAAAGGTGAGGAGGAGATACAGCTTCTCTCTAGAAAGTCTGGCATACATCAAGACATCTCTTTGCAAAATGAGAGTACTGGTGATGCTACTCCCTTCTGCAACTTACGGGAAGGTGAACAATCATCTGCTAGCCAGCCTAAAGAGTCCTCGACTAGCCAAGTACTAAGTAAAGATAGCCCTGCTGGAAAGGCCAATTCCGATGAAAGCACTCCCGGGAGTGGTAACCCACAATCCGCACCCAGGAAGAGAAGCAGAATAAAACTGCGCCATATGTATCCATTAGTCAAACCACATTTGACTAAAGTGAAACGAAGAAAAATGAGAGCTCAGTCTCTACTACGGAGGTCTCAAAGGCAAAAGTGCAATGATTCTCAGTCTAAAAAGAAAGCAGCCCGCAGCGTTTCAGCAGTTATCAAACCGGTTAATCAAGTCAGAGAAACATCCAGTGGGATGCTTCTGAGGAGACTGCATTCCAAAAGGAACTATAGTCCCTATCAAACCAGACCAGGAGAGAAGCCTTCAGTGTCCAGTAGTCCTGTAAAGTCAACCAGACCACCAGTCAAAGTCGAGGATGGTACGAAGAAAGCCAGTTCCATCGAGGTTGATCTCGCTGGAGGTAACAAAGAACAACTCTCATGGATGCCAAGACGGGAAACAATTGAAAGTTATCTGGCGACTGATATTTCTCCTACCCTGCACCTTGAGAATTCAGAGGAGTCTTTATCCCATCCAGATATAGTTCAGCAGACTGGAGGAGCTTCCCTGAGGATGCATGAAGGGAAGAAAAAGCAAGATATTCCTGATGAGTCATTTGAGATTAAAAACACTATAGCCTCTCAATCTGATGGGGTACCCTCTCCTGTCCCGTCAGCTCTGATCTCTGAAGACGCCAACGAGATATTCGAGAAGCCAGATGCCACCAGCTGCGAAGAAAGTACACACACTGATGCTGAATCACTTGAAGAATCGGCTGTATCATCAGAGCATTGGACGCCTTCATCCAAGCATCCAAACAAAGATCCTATCATTCCATCAGTTATAACAGATGACAAAACTACTGATGAATCTGTTTGTGAGAAACCAGGTGACAAGAATGCACTTGGGCTCGAGATCGTAAAGCCACCCAGTGCTGATCGAAAATTATCGTCTGAGACATCACCAGACAGTGGAATCTCACAGAGCTACAGCTACAATATTGACGAGTTGACTGTGGAGAAACCGTCACCGATGATTATTGAGGAGAACAGCTTTCCTCCTTGGCTGCCAAGAGAAAGCCCAACTTCTGATCTGTGTAAGTCAAGGGAACAAAATGGCATGGTAGATGATCAAAGTAAAAATGGTGTAGAAGATGAACTCATAGAAAAAAATCATTGTGAGCATGGGGAAGCTGTTCCTCCCTCTTGCTCAAAGAGTGATATCGGCACGAACGATACTTCTAGAAGCCCTGAAAAGAGAAATGGCAATTGCCCCGAAACAGAGAGCAATGATCTAAAAACTGTTACTTGGGACAGCTATCGTAACATTTTCTCTGGTGCAGAGAGTGATATTGGCACGAACGAAACTTCTGGAAGCTCTGAAAACCGAAATGGCATTTGCCCCGAAACAGGGAGCAGTGATCTAAAAATTGTGACTTGGAACAGCTATCGTAGCAGCCTCAATGATGCAAAAGTCTCACCATCTGGATCACCATCCAGCAAGAACTTTGATTGCAAACTTCAGAATTCACCAAGCATTCCTTTTCCAGCCAAACCATCCTCATTGTCTCAGGATGACGGGGACAAGCAAGACAGTCCTGGTAATCCTTACTTCTCTATCCAGTGTCCAGAAAAATGTATTGACAGAGATGAAGATGCCAATACAAAGAAATCTATTCCTACTCCTGAGAAAATGTTGATTCAAAAGTCCTTACTTAATGTGTACTCTGAAACACATGAAGTGTCCATAAAGCAGGAGGAAACCTCAAAGGAGTCACCCGCAACAAGTTGTCTACCATCTGAAGAAAAGGATTCCAAAGGATCCCTAGAAAAGATACCCTCAGCAAATTCATCTGAAATCAAATCGTCCGAATGCACAACACCAGAAAGACATGAGAGTGTCTTTGATAGCCCCATAGCTCATAACTCAAAATGCCCTTTCTGTGCCGGCTGCAAAAGTAAGTTGGGACACGATTCTCCGTCTACATGTACCTCGACGGAAAGCTCAACAGATGCAGCTTCGCGATCGACAATGCTTCTCCGCTCTAATTCTCTGAGTTGCAAATCGCCATTTTCACCATCTCCCACTTTTGGCAAGGTTAGTCCACTTCACCCTAGACTTTACAGGGCGTTACTGGGACCGGGGTCGAGGCAGCCGACACGAAGCTCCCCGAGAACTACCAGCCCTGTGTCTCTCCAAAAGCGTGCAAGAGATAATCGATCGCCACTTCTAAACTCTTATCCTTCACGAATCAACAAAAGTCTTGTTCAGTCTTGCCAGACATCCTCTCATTGCACCCCAGGATCGTGGCCCAAGAAGCAACGCTCAACTTCAAGAAACGACCCCAGGTCGTCGACAGGGCCCCCTAAACCTTTAAGTGTGACAACTCAGGACTCTGGGAAAACAAAAGGCAGAGTAAAACTATTCATCTAAAAAAAATTATTTGAAGATAGCAGAATTGAATATTATTTATTTTGTATATTAGGCCTACATACTAATTTAGGTAGAGATCTTTAAAAAGAGATATTGCCATTGTGGAAACAGATTTTTGTAAAGTTTGGGAAAGTGGCATTGTGTATTGGCAGATAATTATAGTTTTTGAAATACAAACAAAACATTAAGAAATAATAATAACACGAATTGATTTCTTTATACGGACAAATGTAATTGTCCTTTCCCAATGTGTAAATACGTGTACATGTACATATAAATTACTAATTTCAATCTTTTATTATATAGAAAAAAGCTCTGTTTGAGAAGGACTCTCCTGTTGTGGAAACATGAGGCCATTAGTTAACTGTTTGCATTTAAAACCCAAGTAACTCTGCTTGGCAAGCAGTTTGCAATGGCCAGTTCTATTTTGTCAATGATAATAATAATAAGAGTAATAACTGGGCTCCAACATTTCCTTTGGATATTAAAATATCTGTGGTGTCCGTTTGTGAATGCTAAGGCCAGAGAGATACAGTTGGTACTCGCTGTCACCTTACTAAACCGGATGGAATTAACATTCTTGATGAGAATAATGTGGAATTTTTGGCTGTTTTCTCAATAAATGGATTGCACAAAGGGGGCTGGCATTCTAAAACACACACTTAAATGTAGTACAAACCACTTTATTCGGTCAAGCTTTTTTAAGACATTTTCACAATTTTATTGTGTTGGTTTCTTGTTTCAGAAATTGTTGTTTTTCATCCTACACAAGACTTTGTTTTACTTTTGTTCAGTTTAGGTTTCATTTGAATGGATGCCTTACAAAACTGTGACCATCAACATCTTAGTTTTTACTTAATGTTTTGTATATTAACTGCTACGAGGCAAGACAGAATTGAGAATTATAGAAACAGAATTTAACAACAAAATATGTATTTTATTAGTCCTTTCATCTTTAATTTAGTACACAGTGCAAATTTGCACATTTTTTTTTATTATATTGTGTGCATATTCATTAAAGAAGAGTGACATTTAAATGAACAATGTGTATCTTCCTAATGTGGAATTTCAGTCTCGATTGCACATTACATGTATACTTGCATTGTCTCATATCCTCTTTATGAGCTGTGAAACACATGTACTATGAAATCAGGGGTGGGTTTCACAAAGAGTTAAAGGCAGTGGACACTATTGGTATTTACTCAAAATAATTATCAGCATAAAACTTTACTTGGTAACCAGTAATGGGGAGAGGTTGATAGTATAAAACATTGTGAGAAACGGCTCCCTCTGAAGTGACGTAATTTTCAAGAAAGAAGTATTTTTCCACGAATTTGATTTCGAGACCTCAAGTTTAGAAATCAAGCATCTGAAAGCACACAACTTTGTGTGACAAGGGTGTTTTTTCTTTCATAGTTATCTAGCAACTCCGACGACCAATCTCTCTCAAATTTTCACAGGTTTGTTATTTTATGCATAATGTTAAGATACATGTACACCAAGTGAGAAGACTGGTCTATGACAACTACCAATAGTGTCCAGTGTCTTTAAGACTAGTCTTATCTCGAGTTAGGACGAGTTATTAGGACGAGTTACTCATCCTAGCTTGGGACCATCTTTGTGAAATCAACTCCCTGGTTGGCTAGTATGTGGTTTCTATCTCTGCCTTCTACCTCTGTGGACCCTGGTTCGTTTCCCACCAAATCCATTTTTTTGCACAACTAAATAGCAATGTTTGCTTTTCATTCAAATGAACAACAAATACATGGAGTTCTAATCCTGACAAAACATTAATTTTTGGGTTGAACAAAGAAAAATTGACTAGAGTCGGATTCCAACCAATGACCTCCGGATTAACGTGCCAGACTTCTACCAACTGAGCTATCTAGTCCTATTTTGGCAGTCTTCCTATTTTGTCAATATCTTTGTTAACACAATATTGGTAGCTGAAGTGACTGGGACGTCATTAAGATAAATGTTCTGTATTCCGTTCAATGTTTTTGTAGCTTCAGATAATGCTATTGGAAGTTTAGACGGCACAGATTTGTTGTTGTTATAGCCTCTGACCTCAACTTTGACAGCTTCAGTGACACATTACAGTCTCAACTCTAAGTCTTAACAAAGTATTATGCCTTGTTTCGGCCCTTCACATCAAGGAAAAAAACTCCAAGAATATTTTCCCAATAAATTTGTATTGCCCAGAGTTAATGGGAGACTTTTGGATGGTCCTTGTTCACAGTTGTGGCAGTAGTGCACGTCCTTAGACCTATGCGAGAGGGATCGTTAAGTCTGCTGCCACCAGCGTCTCAAAAGTCCCCCATTGGTTCCACATAATTATCAACTCTTGTCTGAAGTGATTGGAATAGTTCTATCTTTGTCGCTCACAAATGCTCCTGCTCTATCGACCCCTCCTCTTTGCAACATAACCAGCTGTCTATTGCCTCTCCGTAACAGATGTTCGATACGCAGAACATCAGTACGCTCTAGGGTGGCCCATTTGCGGAACTCATACTGCACATGGGAGACCAGTCCTGGCTTTTGTTCAGCTAGTCGCATGAACTGCTTATAGAGCTGTAGAACCTGACGTTGCAGTTTGCTGTGGCGGCTGGCCATTGTTCTGGCAGGTAAAACCAACAGTCATGTATGTATCAATTTTGTCAATCAGTACGTTCTTGGATCATTGGGTGATGAGGAGTTTGCCACAATCCACTTTACTTGATAGACAGCCTGTGAAGTGAAGAAACATTGAAAGGAATTAATCACAGTGTTAAAAATTCTCAACTTTGGCATTGTCATAGTTGGTTCTAGGTCTATCATTTTCATAGAAGTTTTTCTGCTAAGCAAATATAAGCAGGATACCAGTGAGTCACAGATTGAACATTAGTTGCGATAACGTAACCCTCCTCCCGACGGCCGCCAGGAGGAGGGTTACGTTATCGCAACTAATTGAACATATGAAATGGAATGTAACACAAGGCGTAGAATCCACTAAGTCAGACCGTGAAGGTAGAACTCAACACTATTTTAACCCCTTCCTTTTACCTCAATGCCACATCCCTTTTGTAGTTGCGATACTGTAACCCTCCTCGCCGTCGGGAGGAGGGTTACGTCCACCACTGGGAATGGGAGTCGACGATAGACTCCCAAAATGGTGGAAATGTTGCATGCAGTGTGGTCATGGTGGTGCACTCCACTTTTGTGCAAGGAGTCGAAATAGCCCAGTTCATACTTCAATTCAAGCAAATGCCCAGTGAATTATGTGACACGAAGAATCATGATTGTTTTACGCGCTGTTTTCCAAAATCCAATTGCGACACAGGGAAATTCGCTTCACTTTTGCTCATTGTGCGAAGCATGTTGAAGCATGAACACCCAGCTATTTAATATAATATTTTATGGTAAAAAAAATTAATAAAATGGATCCAAGGATTTTGTTAACTAAAATTATTATAACAAATTATTATAAAAAGTAAACAGAATTTATTGTAAAGTTGGTTTATCAAACAATATATAGAGCTAAGGTGAACCACAACTGAACTTACACAAGCTTCCCTGGAAATAGAGGTCAGTTGCTTTAATGATGACAACGTACACTACACTGATTAAAAAGCAAAACGCTATAACAATTTTGTTTGTTATGAAACATTTTGTAACCTCCCTGTAATGCATGTGTTCTGAGAACCTGTTAAAGGTCGGCGTTTTCTTGAAAAATGACCGCCAAACTCCTTCTACGCGTTTGTAGTGCACTTTGGAGTTACCTGCGGCACCAGTCTAGATCCCGCACCTTTAAAACTCCCGGATGACGATTCTCACTGGTTGCCGACCAGCACAGTAAAATTCCACATAAATAATTTCAAAAGTTTAGTGCAAGGGTACCAGCGAGAGGCGAAGGGCGTCCATTTGGATGGGATGAAATTACGCATCATGAACTCATCATCAATTCCGAAGCTTTGAGTCACAGGGGACTCCAAAGTTTTCGACTTGTCAGGATTTTTATAAACACCATTTCACGTTGATGCGTTGTGGCGGGATTTCGTCTACATAAGGTAAGGTTTCTCTTTTTTTTTGTTTATCGGCAATTGATTGATAAAATAGGTGGTTTTTGTGAATGTTTTTGAGGGGACGATGCTGGACCTCCGCTAGGTGGTCGTGGTGGTTTTGCTTCGGTTCGGTTCATCTGCCGGTGTTGTCAATCAAAATGTGAATGTGCGATTGTGATTGGTGTGTACTGTGTGAAATGCATAGTAGGTTTTTTCACTCAATTTTACAAAAAGGGATATCTCATTGAGGTAAATTCGATGAAAAAGTGGTGGTGCCATACGATGTGTACGATGATAAAGAAACTTCGGAAAGTTATCCTCTTCTTTTTATATCGTTGAATGTTTTGTGATTTTGTAATTTCCTCTTTGTTTTTGACTAGTTACAGTTGTGTGTACAGAAAAATTAAATGGAAATGTGCTTTTCTATAGACTACCTAGGGCTCGCTCAGTCTCATTTAAAAAAGAATTGTCATTTGCTGCTTTTTGGGGAATTTTGCATTTTGAAAATGCAAATGTCAACATTTAACAAAATGAGTACAGAGCCCCAGTTACACTTACCGTTTGTTTGTTTTGTTTGTTTAGATGATCTTCCCATCAAGGGAACTCAGCAAACTCCCACAACTTCAAGGGGATATAAACACCAAGCTGGCAACAGCCAATCTCTCTCATACAAACATTGGTTTAATGTCTATTATTATGAGTTGCACAAATCAAGAAATTGTGATTCAGTAACTAGACGACAATAATTATTCTTGTCATTGCATTGTGAAATCAGCGGTTAGCTGGGGGATTCGAACCCACAACCTTGTGATTGCAAGTCCTACAGTCTAACCACTTGACCACGGTTACTGGCCCCATGCTGGCTCTTATCTAAATCTAACTAGGACTCTAAGCTAGACCCAAAAGATAGCTACTTTCAATCAAACATACTCATAAATCAGGTAAAGTGCTGTGTATGTACTGGATTTTATGTGGAGAAGTATGACCATCGAAGTGATTTGGGTACTACATTTCTAATACAAATACACATGCAGATGGCCAAGCCCAAGGATACAACAAACTGTATTGTTAAGCTTAACTTTTTTTAAATGATTTTATTCTATCTTGGTATATTTGTCTCGCATCACATACAATGGACCCGGCATGAACCTGTAACAGTACGCGTACATACATGTACTTAGATGGTTAAAAAATTGATTAAAAATGTACTTGTTATTGTAAGGGCCCGACCTACATAGTTCCAGTACATGTATGTTGCTGAATGCAACAAGTGTCAGTTCACATAATTTTTGCTATATAAGAATAATTAGTACCAGCAACAACAAGTCACATGACCACAATAAAAAGAGGCTTATTGCGAGTACATGTAGATTTAAAAGCTGCCAAAATAACAAGTTAAGGCTATGATCTTCAAATGTCTGGCAGTCTGTTTTATTATATAGGCCATACATGTACATAATGAAGTGACCACAGTAATACACTGTAATTTGTTTGTTTTGCTTGAAAAATTATCTTTTCTATTATAAAAAAAAAATCTCTGCTGTTCACATTCCTTTTTTTTTTACACTAGAACACGCGCTTAGTAAAGGGTTTCACCATGAATTTGAAAGATTGTAAATTTTGCAAAATCTGATCATGGAAAAAGAACTTATATATATTAATAGGGTGTCGTGGCCGAGTGGATAAGAACACCGAACTCAAGCTCTGGTGTTTCTGTTCAGCAGAGTGTGGGTTCGAATCCCGGTCGTGACACTTGTGTCCCTGAGCAAGACACTTAACTATAATTGCTTCTCTCCACCCAGGGGTAAATGGGTACCTGTGAGGGCAGAGATGGTTCTTGTGATTGATTTAGCCGAGTAGTGCATATTAATGTTGCACAAGGCTGTATACTCCCCACCAGGGAGCTGAGATGGTTTAAGGAGTGATTTAAGGCCCAGTGACCAGGGGTAATAATGTGAAGCACTTTGGGACGCCCTCCGGGTGTGAAAAGCGCTATATAAAAACGGGTTATTATTATTATTATTAAAAACCCTAGCTCATACATGTGTACATGTAAGATCAGTCTGAGTGGTACTTCTACATGTATTTGAACAATTATAAGTTTAGGATTTGTCCTTAACTTTTTTAGTGACTGGCCAGCAGGACCAGTTTAGTTTGTCATTGTCTGATCCTTGCTCTATGGTCTGTCAGCTTTTCCTCTGAGCAATATTTCAAATGAAATACAATTTAGGGATGCTTTTCAACATTGAACTTAACGTAATCAGCCTAACTTGGCGATATTTCTGACTGGTCCCCATAATGTGTTTAAACTGGCATTTGGCTAGTGGACCACTGTTTGAGAGAGATTACTAACTAAACATAATGTAAACCCATCAGCTTGTCTGTACATGTGCATGTATTTATAAAGTGATACACAGCAGTCATTGTTCATGTGATTCTGCTATGAAAATACCCAGTTGTAGTGAGTAATGTGAATAATTCTTTCTTTGTGGCTGTCTGATAAGACATTATACAGAGACCTGTTTACAGAAGGCTGGTCTCCCTGGAGGCCTTTATAAGTGGGGATGGTGCTGGAGACCAAAACATGAGCTGTGATGAGGACATACATGTACACACTGTGTGTGAACCAGAGCCCTGAACACTCCCCCAAGGAATAATTGTGACAAATCAGTCTATAGTGTGTGAGTTATGGACAAGTTGACTGGACATCTTGTTGCCAGGGCATCTGTAACATGTGTACAATGAACTTTATGAAAAGGACAGCGTTGATACATTTAACTGCAATATAATATCCATCAATCATTTGTATGATGTTTTCTGTTTGTGTTTGTGTTGGCGCCTGGATCGGTTTTCCTGAGTGAGAAGTGCCATTACAAATGTAATCCATAACATTTTTTATTATTAGACCTATTCTGTAGGCCATATAGCCTGATCTATTAATTCAAGAAAAGGTTAATTGTATTCATGCTGTAGATATTTTTTACAAACGGGAATTTTATTTTAATTTTAATAAAGGCATGCTTTTATATTCAGATAATAGTAATACAGCAACGATTCTCAAGGTACAATTTCTGTCTGAGTGTTTGCAAGGGACTGAAATACACATGTAATAAATGTCCTGGGCCCAATTTCATACATAGAGCTGCAGGCCTGTATGCTTCATTTTTGAAAGGACAAGGGCACCAAGGCATTTTCTCTTTGGCAAAGGGCACCCTATGAGGAAATTGTAAATTTCTACTGGAGCATTTCAAGGGCACCAAGGCAATGGCAAGGGGCAACGGAGGCAATCGCCTCTGTTGCCTCTGTGAAGTATCAGGCATGGAGCTGCTCAGGCAGAGAATGTTGCAAACCTTTAGCCAAGCAAAATTGAGCAGGAAACCAGTTTAAAGGGTCTATGAACTTTTTTCTAATAAAAAACACTATGTCCACAGATTTACATTAAACTTAACAAAGTTTGAAGATAATGATAGTAGAAAGCTTCCCTTAAAATATTATTTGCTGAGGTGGTGTACATGTACATGTAGTTTTTGAGAAATGAGTAAAACAGTGCCATGAAAATAATTCTTGTCTGAATTTTAGCATGCAAAAACGTATTAAAACCAGTTATGATATGTTTTGATATAATATCATAACTGATTTCTGGTTAATGGGTTTTTACATGCTAAAATAATTTTTGTTTCACTGAGACGAAAATTAGTTTGTGACTTGTTTTACTCATTTCTCAAAAATTGCACTACAGCACCTCAGTAAGTAATATTTGAAGGGAAGCTTTCTACTATCATTATCTTCAAACCGTGTAAAGTTAAATGTCTGTGGACATTTTGAAAAAGTACCCGAATCCTTTAACATGTAACGACATTGGCATACATACATGTATGTTTGGCAGGCAACCCTTTGGCAGTAAGCACAATTGTTTTGTGCTTAGCTTATTAATTGTTTGTGTTTAAAGGCAACTCTATGAAATTGAGCTGAGGATACCCAACCTATGAGTATTGGTCTACAATAGCCTGGTATTAACTGGTGTGGAGCGTATGGTGTCAGCTAGTTTATTGCTCCATGGGTGTCAGGTGCTTCAACCCCAGACATCTTGCCATCATGGTCATCTAATATTAACTAGGAAAGGCCATGACCACATTCACAACTGATTGGGTGATCAATATCAAAGAAATGCTGAGTTGACATTCATGCGAAGTAGATACATTGTATTAAACGTAGGCTACACTTGTGTCTAGAAAAAAAGTTGTCTAGGAGTGAGCAAAACAAATCTGACATAAACTGGCAGTAACAAAAACCTAATGAATTTACACTCAGTCCTTGTTAACCATTGGTTGCAGCCATTCTCATTTCATGTGGTTTTCTACTAAATACAGTCTACAGAAAGTAAATTTAGCACATGTGTACACAATGTATGTTTTCCAATTGGCAGCCACACTGACCCCTGCCTACACCTTCAATCTTCAGGGGTGAACTGCAAAAAGATTCATTCCTCTCTGTAAAACAATAAATAAAGAGTCCTGAAAAAAGGTTTGATGACCTCGAGGTCAAGACCCCGATCCCCCAAAGGTATTAAGTCCTGACTGGTATGCCATGCCTACATGTAGGTGCATAATAATGGGTGCCATACATCAGGAGCTTGAAGGTTCCTGGTTTGGATCATGACTGATGAGTCTGGCCCAACCCCAAGTCTCTCTCTTGCTTTCATTCTACACCCAAGCAGTGGAAACACAACAGACTACTGAGACGTCCATGGTCCTTTCTCGATGATCAGACTACCTAGCTGTTTCCCACTTGTTCTTCTGAGTGGGAACTGCTTCAGTAGGCCTCAAATTTGTCTACAAGTCTAGTTTTCATAATGTAAGGAATGTCATAAACAGATGAGGAACTTTTGTCATGCTGCGGGTTGGAAATTTAAAAAGGAGTGGGTGATAAAGTTTTTTTGAGATGTGTAGGAGGTATGGTGAATGTTTCCTCATGCCGTGGTGGCGGTAAGTGACAAAATTATGTCTGAGTCATTGTTGTGTTAATGTGATGGAATAATTTACTTGATTTTTAAAAAAGGTTTTGTTTTTTACACTCGTTTTTTATTCCCCAAATTGTCCTTCGTTTAAGTAACGGATAAAAATGATGTGCTCAGAGTAGCTTTCATTCTGTCAGTTGGGGAATAATTACATTTACAAGCTCTGCTTTTTGAGTTGGTCAAATTACCAACAAAAAAATTATAAACCATCTTTGCATTTACACAATGAAGAAACAAAAAGTGAAGTGAAGTTTTTCATTTTAACTAATTAAACAGTCCAGTCAAGTAGCCTACATGTATGATTAATACTTTAATGGAAGAGAAACTCTCACCAAGTTTGATTTATTAATTCATTTGCTTAGCACTGTACACTGCGGATAGTATTACATTCGGCATATTGTCCTGAATCTTGATTACAATACCAGCAGGAATAGCTTTCTGTACATTGTAGTAAAAGTACACGTACATGTATCGATGTAGAAAATGTACGTGTACATCGATACAAACCTGATCTTGACTGCAGTCAATTGTTCATGCCACAAGGTTGTGGTACAGGTTGCATGCATGTTTTTTTTGTCTGTGTGTAGAGTTGGGTTTGTTTAATAGCATGGTTGATTGGAAATGGCCGTGGTATCAAGTTCTGTTATTTTTAACCTGTCTGTGGTGAACCATAAACCACAAACTGAGATTATTTAAGCAAGTGGAAGGCATTGTGTACTATATAAAAGGTACATGGATCCTACAGTGTGTGTGGGAAAAATGGAGTTGATTTTACCATCGCTGACTGTGGCCGTTCATTTCTAATAGGAAATTCCGGGCTTTCCTGTAATCTTGTCCAACAGGAAATACTTCAGGAGATGAGATTAAATCTGCGGATTACTGAAATAGGTGTGTAGTACAATGTAATCTGTAATAACCTACAGTAACGTACCAACCATTTCAAAACAGCCAGTGGAGATGGTGTTGAATGTACAGTATGATGTCGGTGTACAAAAAATAAGTACTTGCAAGTTGTTGTTTTGTTGTTGTATTTCTGGGTAGTTTAGTTATGAACACACACAAAAGTATTTTTATTTTTACAAATTTATGGTTTAAAATCTTTGTACATATACGTGCTTTGCTGTAGCGCAATGACTAATGTATTATTAGAATGTGTGCTTTATAATACCAAAGTGAATGATCAAAACATCTGTACATGACAATCTGTTTCTAGTTTGAAGTTGTCACAAGAGCTGCTAAGTTTGATGAGGCGTTGAATCCTCACTTTTGTTTGCATCTCGTTTTGAACCATGGCAGCGATTTTCCCCTGCTAGTAATAGACCTTTATCACTGTGTGGCCATCTTGATGTTACCCCATTCCAACTCATTGTAACCAAATTGAGGCTAGACGAAATAATAGTCTGGTGCCATGCGCAATGAATGTAAGCATTCACTACTGTTATTGGAAAGAGGGAACATGACCGAGATGGTGACAGCATGATTACATGTAAAACCCAATTGTCCAATGTTTGGGATAAACTTCAATGTTCAGAATTTAATTGACTGGTATTGCTGAGCATGGTATTGATCATTAATTAAACCAGAAATTAAAGATTCACAGGCTGGTGAAAATTCAATTTGATTTAATCTTGCTACATATGGATTAGATACAGCAATAAGCTTGCAACAGGAATCCAATTGTTTCTGTGTTCCATCTGATTTTTCCAAGACTGACCATGCTCTTATCTTTGATACTATTTCTAATAAAAATACGCTAGAGGGTAAAAGCAATTCGGGACCGAGTGGACCCCTTCCAAGGCTGTGCTATAACTAGACTTAACAAATTTGTGCGATTATGATTATTGAACTGTCTCCTATATTTACATACCTTGAGATTTCGAGACCTTGACCAGTAAACAAGTTTAAAGACTTTAACAACCTTGGGGGAGATATGTAATTCAATCAATACTTGTATGATCGGATTACACTATATTAAAATGGAGCATTAATAGTAATCCTGCTAACTGAATCAAGGTTTTACTTAGTCAGAGTTAGGAAGTACGATGGAGTGTCAAAATGTACTTTAAATTGCTCACTTACCAACATCTGACAAATTGTACCTAAACACTTGAAAGTAGGGATTGAAATTAACACTGGGCCACAGGCCTGAGGCCAATACAGTGTTGTGCCAGTAAATACATGACCTTGTCCATTGGTCTTGTATTTTTCAAATGACTAATAACAGTAACCTTATTATGTAATCTTTTTAAAAATTTTGACACTACAGTGTATATCTCGTAAATTAAGTTGAGTCATCAGTCTCAAAGTGCATGTAGCATGATACAAGAGATTAAATCTTTTCATGGTGCTTGTTCAACTCATTTACTCATTTTAAAACTGGACTTGAAAAATAAGATTTGGTCCAGTAAAAACAATGACCTACGTTACATTGTACAAGCCCTGCAGTCTTGTGGAGTTCCCTCCAAAAATTTCAGCCATGAAAAACGGAAGTTTGGTTTACTAATTCATAACATGGTGGTTTTAAAAAGAAACCCTGGCAACCCTCTGTTGTCAGGACTCAACGCTTGATTTAAATGTGTAGCTTTGGATTATTTTACAAACTATCCAGTTGTTTTATCTGGCTGCATGATTAATCATCCCATCCCTCTACTCAGTGAGTTCTCGCTCCAATTTCAAATGTGTCTGTCGTCACATTGAGGGAGAGATGTCCCTGGCTCTGAGACTTCTTGTTTATTGAAGGAATAGTTTAAGACTCCTCATTATCTTGTGTCTGGAGGATGACCCACATTACACTACACATAGTACAGTGAGATCTGAGGCTGATGTATAAGTCTTGATCTTGCATGATGGATAGTCTGTGGATGTGAACGTGACAGGAGTGGCATTATTGATGGACATAATCAATCTGGGATCTTCTTGACATTAACAATACATGGTAACACATCTCCCTGAGAATTTGCATCAGGGTTAATGTATGCTCATACTGCGTCCAATGATTGCGGTTTACTGTGTATTATCATAACTTGCCTAAAAGATGCTCAACTTAGATAATGACTTGAAAGCAATGCCAGATAAAATTACCATGGGCACAGGCAGCATTGAAACTATCGATGTCAGTGTTTACTGAATTTATACTGAACAATATATGTATCTCGTGTGCAGTTTTTTAGATCTCTTCTATAAATCATTCTCAGTAATAAACAGGTTGTAATTTGTGTCCCTCTCTGTTTTGCAATCAAATGGTTTTAAAGTGCTGTAAACTTGGTTTTTCATTTCAATTCAACGCATTTTCTAATTGTGTACACAATGCACTTGGAAGCAAAGCTAGACGAATTTATGCTTTTAATGCACACAACACTTATATTTTTTTGTTAGGAAAATTGTTGAAAGTACATTTACTCGGAAACCAAGGCGGATTTTATAACCACTAAGGAAATTCCATAAATTTTCTTTGCACAAGTGAATGGTATATTTACATGTAACTTTATCAGATGGCGCACATTTCGCAACCTAAATATCTGATATACTTTTCCTTCTTCTCGGGTGTGATAATAACCAGTGTTTATCCCTTGTCATTGTTTATTTGAGCAGAGCTTGTTAAAGCTCAACCTTGATGAATCAAGTGGCATTTTTGTCTGGTAATGAGAATGTGGATCCTCTCTGACAGGGTATCAAGTACAGTAACATTATATTTTATATTATATTTCTTGGAATGGAACCAAGGATGCCTTAAACATAATCGCTGTAGCTTGAAATCTGTAAGCCAACAAGGCTGCTTGCTATGTGAACCAGAAACACTGGGGTTCATACCCTGACAATCCTTGAACCTACGGCTCAACGTGCCATCCAAGCAAAGCAATGGGAAAGTAGTTCCTACGTCTGGGACTCAAACCCACACTCTGCTGATAAGAAATACCAGAGTCTTATCCCTTAAATGAGATCAGTTTAAGTTTGCCATTGACTTGCCAGTGAGACCATTTAACTTGACGTTTCACTCGTCTGTAATTTTTTGTCACTGGTGGTCCATATTTCATATTAATCAGGATTGCTTTTCAATCACTGAAACAGCCAGTCGGGCCACTTGTTGAAGATTTTGACAGGAGAGACAACTATTTGGAAAAGTGTGTCTACTGGTATTCTACATTCCTAAGAGTAAACAAACTGGTCTTCAGATGTTTTAATAGGAAGAACCTTGGTGCACACCTTGTGTGTCCTTGTTCAAGTACATAACATTTTGTTGGGGAATGCGGAATACATGTAGGCAAACACGTAGGCATACAAATACTTTGCCAAACAGTTGTCTCCTATCTTCTTGTAATCAAACCAGGGTTAGCCCACGCTCTGTCTTTTGCAAACATGTACAGAATCTGAGAAGACTGCTTTGGTCACCTCTGACCTTTGGGTCATCCGTCATGCCGAGATCTCTATTCTGATCATGTACGAAACACCCATGAGCTTCCAAGTTATTTTATCTGGAGTTCACAGTAGGTTGCTGTGCTGATACCAAGCAGAGACGCAGACTATCAGGGGACTGAAGAATGTCCCATGAAACAGTGTAAACATACAGCTACCATGTAATACTCACTTGGAGTTTGAGTGCAGTTGACAGTTGATATGCACCATAGTGACTCTATGGGATAGTAGACAGGGCGTTTGAAGATATCAGAACTTTGGCTAGATTCCTCGCTCTGTGTGATGTAGATTATTGGAAGTCGTCAGCTGCTTTTTTGGAATCTTTTGTGGAAGAGGGATGCTGTGTGACTTGCTTTCTGAGTACTAAACCAAGTCTTGAAGTGAAGAAATCCTCACACTGTAGGCTGCGGGTGAAACCCCCTTTTTTTCAACGGAACAAAAGTTCACTTTTTGCAAAGAAATTTTGCTTTAAAAGTGGATGGATGGTTTGTGTGTTGGGACTAGTGGTTGGTCTCTGTGAGAAAAAACCCTTGAGGGAAGTAAAGAGGCGATACTACAGTTTGTGTACTTCTTGTTTGAACTTTGTACAACACATCATTGTACAGAATTTCCTGGAGCACAAACATTTGAAAGTTTTTTACTTTGTAAATTTTAAGTAACTAACTCTACCATTGTCTCTTTTTAACATTCACAGAAAAATGTTCAAGAAACAGAAGAAAGGTCTGCGGATTGAAATCTCGAAGCCAGACAACTTTGAGCATCGCGTCCACACCGGGTATGACCGCGACTCGGGAAAGTACATGGGGCTTCCCCGTCAGTGGGCCAACATCATTGGGGCTGACGAGAAGAGGCCAAGCCCCATTGTGGACCCGTCGCTCATCACTCCAACAGAAGTGACCGGGTTGAAGGTAAGTTTGAGGAGGAGTCGTTGGCCTGGAATTTCATCTATTGAGTGGCATTGAGAGCATTTCCATTAAAAAATCTTGGAGTCTTTTAGAAACATTTTAAAGGGCAGAAAGACCAAGGCATCAGAGGCTGGCCCTGGAGTAGGGTTTGCCCTTAACTTTTGTAGTGAGGTGCCAGCAGGACCAATTAGCTCGGCATTTCACAAGTCCATTATCTTTTTCACTGTCCATAATTCAAATGATGTAAGGGAAGCTTTTGAAACTGAACTAGCCAGTTGGACTACTTGGAGTGAATTTTGACTGGTCTTCTGGTGTTTTAGCATTTGTCCAGCGGACCACTGTTTGGGAGAAAACGCATCGGAGTTTGGTCTGCTGGAAGAAACTTTGTTGCCATTAATGTTACAGAGTATGTATTTGTTGAATACAACTTGACATTCATAATAACCCAAACTTGATTTTTATCATCCATATTTATAAATGCACAATGTACATTTATTGCAGCACATTGTCCGTGGTCCAAGCTCACCGACCGGCGTTGGTCAATCCAATGGCTTTGAACCCAAGAAGATATCAGTAGCTAGATCCAACTCACTGCGGAATCAGAACCAGTCCAGGTTACGGCAACGAAGAGAACAGCAACCACAGGTAAGTAAGGCATAAACAGGGATGTGATTTCTCCGGAAATACCTTTGTTTTACTTTCGATTTTTTATAATTAAGACCAAATTCATTAGACCATAAAGATAAAACCATGTAGAGCACACCACAAATTGGAAAGTAAGGCTTTTAAAACCAAATGTAGAAGTATGTCTAGTGATTAAATGTATGTAAGCAGGCGTTGCGCTTTTAAGCTTTTAAAGCTTTTGGCTCACAGTTCAGGTTTTTATTCAGCTGCCTATCACATCCCTGAATTAAAGGGAAGGTTTAGTTTGGTAATCACTCTTAAAATAAATGGCAATAACAACCTTTGGTTAGAAGCCTACAGCAGCTTTCGGTAGTATATAGCATTTTGAGAAACATTTCACTTTAAAGTAATGCGCTTGATATAAAGAGATACCCGTTTCTATGCTTCAAAATTTGAATCTAGTTTCTCAGATTGTGTATTCCTATTATGGTTTTTTCTTCCTGCGTTGGCATGTGCTCCAGTTTTTTTATTATGCAAATGAATCTAGATTTAAATTTCTTTTTTTCTAGGTTGTGGAGTCACCACATGAAGGTGATGGGATACCATCGCATCCATACGACCAGCCTCCGCCAAGTTACTCAACGCTGCCCCGAGAACAAGGTCCCAGGGGACATCCCGGACCCAGGGGTGACCCGGGCTACCCAGACCATCACGCCAGAGGCAGAATGGACAGCCATGGTAATTCATACGACCCCCGCCACAGGGATCCAAACCACAGAGGGGGTACGATGGACAGGAGAAACATGCCCCCGAGACCCCAGTCCCAGCACGGCGAACCAGGCAAGGGGAACTATGATCAAATGGACAGACAGAGAGGGATGAATGAACAAGGGCAGAGACCCAAGTCAAACTATGACTGGCCGGTGGAACAAAAAGGACCTGTGAAAGACCAAGGTAGCATGCAACGCCACGGTCGGGAACCAGCGAACGACCATGGAAGTATGCAGCGCCATGGGCGGGAACCGGTAAATGACCTTGGCAGTATGCAACGCCACGGTCGGGAACCACCGAAAGACAACCGTAATAATAGTAGGTCGGAGAGCTTCGGGAACAGACAGGAATTGGACCAGCAGCAGCAGCGTGGGACAAGGGAGCCACCAAGAGATGGACATGCGCCAGGTCAGGGCAGTCGGCATCCAGATCCAAGGTTGGTTTCATTAAATTCATACAAGTGTACAGACCTTTCCATTGATGATAAACAAACTGAGCTGGTTGGCATGGATGGCTGATTGTTGGTGAAACACTCAATGGTGTTAGTGGATGTTCTGAACAAATTCATAATTTTTTTTGCAAACTTTCAATTGAATAAAATATCTCCCATGGTCGCTTGTTTTGTTTTCAACAATTTAAACGCTATGTTTGAATATTTCTGTTGAATTATTACAATTAGTAGCTATCTGTTTTTGTTTTGCATTAATGGCTTTCCACAGTTATCCAACCAAATTCGGCAATAGAATGGTCTATTGTCAAAAGAGCAGGAAATGAAAGGGTTGTCGTGATCAAATTGCCATCTGGTGTTTGACATTGTCTGGAAAATAACGAAGGAAGTTCCTTTTTACAGGGTATAGGAACTTCCTTTGCATGTTTTAGGGTGAACAACAAGGAAGCGCTTGCATGTAACAGCGAGCAGCTTATTTGTGGACTTTGAATGGGAGACATTTGGACGATCTTTTTTCACAGCTCTCGCAAGTAGTTTGCATGCTTATACATACACTTGCAATAGTGAGCATGTGCAAACACGCTCATAGCCGCAAAAAGGACCATTTAGTCTGCTGCCTCCAGTGACCCAAAAGTCGCCCAAAAGTCAGTTTTATAGAGTCATGAGTGATATGTAGAACTTAAAACTGTATTGGCTATTTTTCTTCAAGGCAAATGGATAGGGACAGGAGACCACCAGACAACAGAGGACCAGAGAGAGCACCCCCTCCCCAGCACCATGGTCAGAATGGACCACCAGGGAGATTCCAAGGCAGACCCCCTGGTGGCCAGCCACCACCCCACCAAGGGGGACCTCCACCTCACCAAGGAGGGCATCCACCCCAGGGTGGGCATCCTGGCGGACCTCCGATGACACAGCGCGACGGGCCACAGGGCGGCCATCCAGGCATGAACCATGCGAACCATTCGGCCAGACACCCAGGAGGACCTCAGGGGAGGGGACCTTCTCCTCGTGAGCATCCGGGGCAGCCGGGCCCAGGAGGCGATAACCGAGGCGTGGGGCATCCGCCTTCATCTCAGTCTTCCAATACTTTTCCAAGGCAGCATCCACAATCGGTAAGTTTCGGCGGCTTTGTTTGAAAAGTCTTAACGTCTTTGGGAAAGTTTCGAAGAGGGCACTGAGGCCAAGACCAGGGCAACAGTGCCCATGGTCTCTTTCAAGGCCTGAAGGACAACTACAACATAGTTGGAAATGTCTGTATTTCTTGTAGTCACCTCGCATTTGATTTATATAACTAGCACAATTTGTTGGAACCCAATATAGACATTATATGGAAGAATGGTCAAATAGATCTTCTTTGCGAGTCTTAATAAATTAATGAAGCATTCATTTGGGATCATGGTAGGGTTTAGTGTAGTGCACTTGGCATAAGCTTGAATGATGTTTGGATATGGTTTCAGGGCCCATTTGTGGCATGTGCATCCTGGGGCAAGACACCCTACCATGACTGATTTGTCTTTAAAACAAGACTTAAAGCTGTACCATGGATGGTAAAAGAAGCTAATGCTAATGTTATTGGGATTATTATAACAAATTGATCTTTAATAACACAAAGTTGTATTTGTTTTCATTTTTCTAGAACTATCCAGTGGACGATTTCTCCCGCATGAGTTTAGATCGTAACGAGCATCCCCGATCCCCAACTTCCTCACATTCTTCCGACAGTCACCACATGCCACACAACGGGCCGAATGCCCACCATCCCCAACAAGGTCAGCCCGGTTACCCAGGGCCCCAAAATAACTTCAACCCCCATCAGCAGAGTCATCCACCTCAGTCGGGACCCAACGGTGGCCCAAATGGTGACCCTGGGCCCAACATGCAACCGGGTCCCCACCACCAGCACCCACAGCAACCACCTCCCCAAGGGTTCCAGGGCCCCACCCCAACCCCGGCCGGCGAGCAGCGCGTGTCACATGAACAGTTCAGGGCGGCCTTGCAGATGGTGGTCAATCAGGGCGACCCGCGGCATCACTTGGACCATTTTGTGAAGATCGGAGAGGGCTCCACTGGGATCGTGTGCATCGCCACGGAGAGAGGGAGCGGACGTCAGGTAGCGGTCAAGAAGATGGACCTGAGGAAACAGCAGAGGAGGGAGCTGCTTTTTAATGAGGTCAGTATTCTCTCATGACTAACTTAGCAAACTTAGCAAACAGAGGCAACATTGTTTTAATGTCGGTGACATGGCGCTCCCATCTTTAACCCTAACCAGGGATGAGATGAATCAGACTTTTTAACGTCTGTACCTGGTTAAAGCTCTCCCAATTCCAGCAAAAATATTCTACTCAAAGGCTACTCGGCTAACACATGTCAGATATTCAGACTCAGCTGATATTGGCGTTTGGGTATTAATGGGTACCGGTGAGGGGTTGATGTTGTGTTTGAAAAAACATGCAGTTGTCATACTCCCCAGGGAGCTGAGACAGATTTTAGGAGAGTTATTGGCCAAAAGACCAAGGCACTAATGTAAAGTGCATTGAGACGGTTATTGTTGGTATCAACATCTTTTCACTCATCTCAGATTTGAAATGATTCCTCTTCCTTTGACATGTTAGTCAACAAGCCCTTTCTCTGTTCTTATTATCCCATGTACAGGTTGTGATCATGAGAGACTACAAGCATGCCAACATCGTTGAGATGTACAACAGCTACCTTGTAGGAGACGAACTCTGGGTTGTAATGGAGTTCTTAGAAGGAGGGGCCCTCACGGACATTGTCACCCACACGCATAAGTAGGCACTTCCAAGTTTTTAAAGACGGGCCCGCATGGTCAAATTCTATGTTGTCATTCAATCAGTTTCCAATATATATATTTTATTTGACACTCTTTCAGAGTGAAATTTGAAACATAATGTCATTGGACATTAAAGCAAATGGGTGTAGACAAAACTCGTGATTCGGGCAAAGCACTTTCTACCGAGGCGAACCTATGTTGGCATCCATTTTTACCTTAACAGCAGTCTTTATTATAGAACTTAAATAATCACTGAAGCTTGCAAGCCTGAGGAAACCTTTAAACAAAGGTACTTGCTATGTGTACCAGAATAGCAGGGGTTAAGTGTTCATTCCTAGTACATGGGACCTATGGTTTATTGACCTATCTGAAGGTCAAAGCAGAAATGATATTATTATCTGACTCAAGGACACAAGTGTCACGACTGGGACTTCAACCGATATTCTCCTGATCAGAAACTATTAATCGCTCAGCCAAGACACGCCACGCCATTCTTGCATAGTGTGAAGACAAAAAAAAGAAATTTGAACATGATTTACATACGTGATTAATGAATGAAATCTTTGTTGTTATCCCAGGTTGGAGGAGGAGATGATAGCGTATGTGTGCAAGGCCATCCTGAAGGCATTAGCATTTCTACATTCTCAAGGTGTCATACACAGAGATATTAAGAGCGATAGTATACTGCTTACACATGACGGCAAGGTAAACACTTTTATCAAACATCAGTTTGTTGTACTCCATGCCTTTGTGAGCATTCTGATGTCTATTCATAAAAAAGGAATCAGGGCTTAAAATTAGCACTGGACCAGGTCTGTGAGTTCAGTGTCCAGGCCAGTAAACTCACAGTTGGACAAGCCCGGTGTTCTTATGTGTTTCTCATGAATTAAATACCAAATTGTGTATTATCTTTGTGGAAAAAAAACATTGATTGTGAGGGTGATAATTATCTTTCAACTCTCTTTCAAGAGTACACTTACATGTACACATAAACGAAAAGGATTTTCTCTGACTTCTTGTGCAACCCATTTTAATTCTGCTCCTGTAAAATAAATTCTTGTCTGGTGAAAGTTTGTCCAGCATCTGAACTGTTTTGTGAAATCTAAACCCAAGGGGTTACCAAAAGGTTGACATGCTTGAAATGCTGTAATTTTAACATACTTTGCATATTTGAGTCCTAGTTTCAGACTTTTTCATCAGCAATGACTCTCACCCCTGACATAACTATTAGTACCTCCTGTCTCCTGCCCACAGGTCAAGCTGTCCGATTTTGGTTTCTGTGCCCAAGTGTCGTCAGACATGCCCAAGAGGAAGTCGCTGGTGGGCACCCCGTACTGGATGGCTCCAGAGGTGATCTCACGGCTACCGTACGGACCAGAGGTACATTTTGTTTTATTTCTCTTTCACATTCCATCATCTTTGAATCATTACATTCAGCCCTTTGTTTTATGGAAGAGCAATTTTACACCATCTCAGGCCTTGAATTTCGATCTTGAATATGATGAAGGGGCACAGCAATTTCCCTCTGGAAAGGGGAACCTCTATCAGGAACATTTTAATTTGTATTGGAACTTTGCAAAGGGCACCACAGCAAAAACACAGGGCACCACGGCATTTGCTGCAGGTGCTATGGGTTATTTCGAGGCCTGCCATATCCCAGCACAGTCTTCACTACACAGGTACATCTTGTCGACTGTTAATCGGATTCGTTTATTACCCTACACAGGTTGACATTTGGTCATTAGGTATCATGGTAATGGAGATGGTGGACGGTGAGCCTCCATTCTTCAATGAGCCTCCACTGCAAGCCATGAGACGCATCCGAGACATGCCCCCTCCTAAACTCAAGAATCCTCACAAGGTAAGAGATTGCTTCTGAAATGGATTGTATAGGTTTGGTAATTGGAACCCACGGTTTATTTCAATCCTTTCTAGT
Source organism: Asterias rubens (assembly GCF_902459465.1). Classification (NCBI taxonomy): domain Eukaryota; kingdom Metazoa; phylum Echinodermata; class Asteroidea; order Forcipulatida; family Asteriidae; genus Asterias; species Asterias rubens. The sequence goes on along the minus strand of NC_047062.1, from coordinate 21,731,019 downwards.
TGTAGATACATGTATATACCATAAAACTAACTTGCGTAATTTTCATTTCAAAAGGTGGTAGCATTTTTGCGATATTGCTAAAAATCTGGAGCGGTCATGTTCACGCAGGAAGAAAAATTTGTAATTGGAATACACAATCTGAGAAGCGTTACTGTCAGTAAAGCTTCTTGGATTCAAATTTTTGGGGAAAAATCCCAAATCACCTTTGATTTGGGGGTCTATTGGTAGACTCGTTTTCACAGTTTTTTGTTGATTTTTGTAACATTGTGTTCCCATGGTATTCATTTTCTCCATATTCTGTAGTCCATGAAACCATCAATTGTTTATTTTAAATTTAGACTCGTTCAAGATAAAAAAATAATACCATTAACATCCCTTTACTTGCCTTTCTTCCCCAACCCAGGCCTCACCCAGACTGCAAGGGTTCGTGGAAAGAATGCTGGTACGCGACCCCACCCAGCGAGCCTCTGCCTTTGAGCTCCTTCAGCATCCGTTCCTGCGCACAGCCGGACCGGATGCTACCCTCCTCAACTTAATGAGACAACTCAGACCCAAGTGAAGTCTTCATGGTAACAACTATTGTAGAAAGTCTATGCCTCATTGTATATTATTACTTGTATATTATTACTGGATAATTACATCGGCTTTTAGAGTGGGCTGATTGTGTATTATTTCCGGAAGAATTTTTTTGTATCAGCTTTAACCAAATAATATGGAAATGGGGAAGACCTAACTGAAAGTGAAGGTGCATCACTGGGTTTGTTAACCGGGAGAATTTTTAGCCCTAAAGAGTTAAGTGTGAACATTCCACTTAATCCAGAGAATCTTTTTGTAAATTTTTTCCTTAACACAGAGATTCTCAGGATTAAAGTGTGATAGGGGCTACAATGTAAAAATTACCTAGTTATGTACCATAGATTGCACAACAAAATTAGTATTCATTTCTAAATAGGTCCACATGTAACATTAAAGCCCAGTTCATACTTCTTGCAAATACGAATGCGGTACAAATTTTGACGTTGCAAATTCACCTGCGAAACATTTTTGCTGCGAAAAAAGCAAGACGTCAAAATTTGCTTGGCATTCGCGCGAATATGAACCGGGCTTCAATCTTCCTGTATGAGTTGTACATATTTTTTATTAACAGTAATTGCCTTATACCATTAGGAGCTTAATTTTGAAATATATGTACAGTTAGGTGATTTTCCTGTATGTTTTTGTATGAAATGCATTTAGTTGGTAAAGGTGTTGATTCATGTAGACAGTACTGCTGCTTTTATTTTTTTCTTTCTTTACGATTGCATACATCTCTTATCAAGAAATCTCTTGAATGTTTTTTTTCTTCACCAAGGCAAGCATGTCCTGTTGAATTTATAGGGTCAGGCAGTTTCAGAGAAGTAAAAATAAGAAACCAAACCCACTTACTGTAACAGAGAAATAAAAAGGACTTGTTGAAGTACATTTCAAGCATCAGCAAGAGCGTCGAGTGTCCATGAAGGCATGCTCAGGATGCTTACAAAAAAGGTCAGAATGGCTTAAATTTTGATGCCTTTTGAGGTGTCCTGATTTGGAAGTTTACACTATTTTTTGTATGGACAAAATTTGGTGCTGATGGAATCTGCTGGAACCCAATCAGGTTCCTCCTTGAACCATGACCCTATTTCTCTGCAGTTAAAAACACTGCATTTATCTCAATGTTAATTTAGGGTATAAGACTGAGAGATCAAAATAAATTGCAAGTTAAGCCCGGTGCAGACTCCATGTGAACGTGAAGCGAATTTGATGTCACATGACTGTTTTCACAGCAACTGTTTCGCAGGAGTTGAACACAGCTCAAATATTCATTGCAAATTTGTGATGTCAAAATTCGTATCGCATTCGCAGTTTCAACCGATGTTATGTAACCATAAACTCAAACCCACTGCTCTTTAACTTTCTTCTTCAAGTATTATTTTCCTTGTTTTTTTTCGAAGGTTTAACTTGAAATGCCAGCATTCAAAATGTTATTTTCCCCAAATTTTGTATGTACTATTTTATATTAACAAATTAATCTTATGTTAGTAGAGTGTCTTATTTCCCCATAGTTTATGATCAAAGCAGTGTGCATAGAGAAATTATATTTTATACTGTTTTTTGTTCCTGCTGCACAATTTAATATCTCACACTGTGTATATAGTCCAGTAGGCTTTAGTTGACAAAGTTACACGCGTTTCAGACGGGCACGCCTGAATTAATTCTGAATTAAGTACATGTAAAGTTTGACGTCTGAAACAGTTAGGAGCGACTGTACACACTAGAAGTCGAAAGATCAACTGTTGCAGTCAGTTGGAACGACTCTGGAGCGCCTTGGTTTCAGACGTCGGTCTTGTCATGAGCTGAACCTAATGTAAATGTTATGTTAAGTTCCCCTGAAACCAAAATGCAATTGGGTCGACTTAGAGTCACTCCTAATCTATTTGGTTCGGCATGACTCTGGAGCGACTGTCTGAACCGGGTGTAACAGTTCTTCATTTAAAAACACAAAACCTAGTACCAGTTTGTTGTTATATTACTTGGTGGTTTTATTTGTTAACAGTTACTCTAGTCAGTTCTTATTGATTGGTAGCCAGTTGAGATTCTCAAATTAAATTCAGTACTTCTTTGTTAAACAAGCTGGTTGTCTGGTGGTGGCAACTGCTCATTTATGTAGTTACATTGGAGGTACTATGTCTTAAAGACACTGGACACTATTGGTATTAGTACATGTATCTGCGCCTCGGAATAGGGTCTTGTACACTAGATAGATGGCGCATTATAAATGCATTATTATTATTATTATTATTATTATTATTATTATTATTATTTGTCAAAGACCAGTCTTCTCACTTGGTGTATCTCAAAAAAATGCACAAAATAAAAAAAACTGAAAATTTAAGCTCAATTGGTCGTCGAAGCTGCGAGATAATAATGAAAGAAAAAAACAACCTTGTCAGTGTGCGTTTAGATGGTTGATTTCGAGACCTCAAATTCTAAATCTGAGGTCTCGAAATCAAATTCATGGAAAATTACTTCTCTCACAAAAATGACTTTACTTCAGATAGAGCCGTTTCTCACAATGATTTATACTTTCAACCTCTCCCCATTACTCATTACCAAGTGAGGGGTCATGCTAATAATTAGTTTGAGTAATTACCAATAGTGTCCACTGCCTGTTTGTTTTATTGAACTAGTAAGTTTTTTACTAGTTTCAAAGTGTGATATCTTTTGTTTGTGCTAGGTTCTGGCTAAATTTGCATATTATTTGCTGTATTTGATTGTATTCTTTAACCATGTATATGCATCTCTAAAACAGTTTTATTTTATCGCATGATACATGTACTAAGTTTTAGTTTTAATTCTAACATGGAACGTTGGTAATAATCATATTTTAAAATATTTGTTTTAAATTATACCCTTTTTTAATTTAGTTTTCTAAAAGTACTGTTCATTGGAAAGGGGGGTTGCGATGGGATTGATTCATGTGCAAAATTCTGTCTGGTCATTCACAAATACTTTCTGCAAGTTCTGCCGTTGGATCAAAAATCGTGTTTTGTAGTATTTCTGTTGTTGATCGGTTTTTTACACACAAAGGTTCATGCAGTGTTCTGTAACAGCTTCAAGTTTTCAGTGCAGTACTACTCATAAATACGGTGAGGGGCCTCTGAAATTACATACCTTTTTTTTTTAATTCAATGATTAATTTAAGAACTATAATCAGGATTGATGGGAATGAAATATTCACAAGTAATAAATATGTATAACCATTTATAACAATGTGGGTGTTGGTTTTTTTTCAGTTGTTATAACCCGAAATGAGCAGGAAGACTAGCAGTATTCAAATGAAAAAACACTAATACAAAATTTAATATACAATTGTTTGTACCTTGTAAAGAATGTTATTCCATGTTTCGGATAATGCGGGATAGTTGGTGCTTTGTTCAATTCGGTTAGTTGGATGAACTTAAATGATGACTACCCTTTTAAATGACACATCACAAAAATAATACTAATTATGTATTCATAGAAAGTATTCACAAAAGTCTTCAAATAAATCTATTAATTGCACAAGGCAAAAACATGGGGAAAATTGAAGGCCTGAAGAACTGTGTGTTGAATTGTCAGTCACCAACATTGATTTGTATAAATGCCATTTGTTGAGATTTCGAGTTTGGTTTTAGAATTACCTACAATTTGCTTCTAATGTTGGCATCGAGCTTTGTAACAAACTATTTATATTACAACATGTACACTTTGTTTAATACTGTGTACTTGGGTGTTATTTTTTGTGGCATGTTTTGTAGCTCAATAAAAAAAAAGCGATGGTCTTTTGACCATGAAACCTTTCAAATTGTATGCTTTGTGTTCACTGTTTGTTTGTTTGTTTGTTTGTGTGTTTGGGGTATTTCTTTGTTTGGTGGGGTGTTTGTTTGTTTGTTTGTTTGTTTGTTTGTTTGGTGGGGTGTTTGTGTGTTTGTTTGTTTGTTTGTTTGTTTGTTTGGTTGGTTGGTTGGTTGGTTGGTTGGTTGGTTGGTTGGTTGGTTGTTTGGTTGTTTGTTTGTTTGTTTGGTTGTTTGTTTGTTTAGATAATCATCCCATCAAGGTAACTCGGCAAACTCCAGCCCACAAGGTGGCAACAGCCAATCTCTCTTATGTTTGTTTGTTTGTTTGTTTGGTGGGGTGTTTGTGTGTTTGTTTGTTTGTTTGTTTGTTTGTCTGTTTGTTTGTTTGTTTGGTTGGTTGGTTGGTTGGTTGGTTGGTTGGTTGGTTGTTTGGTTGTTTGTTTGTTTGGTTGTTTGTTTGTTTGTTTGTTTGTTTAGATAATCATCCCATCAAGGTAACTCGGCAAACTCCAGCCCACAAGGTGGCAACAGCCAATCTCTCTTATACAAACATTAGCATCTATGATTATTTTATGGGGTAGTCCGGGGTCCCCCGAGCTACAGTTGTCGCAAAGAAGGACAAAAATGTGAAAATTTTGAGACACGGAACCAGTCATCGGAACCAGTCATCGTTCAATAATAGCTCCACCAACTACACATTCATTAACGGCTCCCCCAACTACACGTTCAATAATGGGGCTTGGTTTTGGTAGGATTTGAACCAACAACCTTGTGATTGCAAGCCCTGCAGTCTTACCACAGGACCATATAACTATCCTGCCATATACATTGGTTATAGCACCTCATCTGTGGAGGTTGCCTTGCATTTTTTGTACTTTTATTCAGTGTTATGCTGTTAATTAATCATTTTAAAAAGTGCCTAGGAGCAATAAATGTTATAGAGGGCGCTGTTTATGAAGTCCACTGTCTTTATCAACCTTGCTCTCACGGTTATGGGGTCGAACAATCCAAATACGAGGTTGAAAATTCCCGTAAGGTTCCCAGACTTCGTTTCGTTACATCGAAAACTAACGTGGTAAAGAGAACCTGATTATTATTGTACAGTTACATTTGCGCATGCCTACAGCGTTAAAATTGTCCTGACAACGTTCCTGGTGGGCTGCCGAACCGAGCTGCTGTGAGGAGAATTTGACGAGCAAAGTTATGTTTTTTAACTGACTAAAACAACGTTTCTGACGTAAGTAATTATTTTCAGCAGATTTATGTATTTGTTTTATGAGTCAACTGTTCATTTAGTTCATAAAAAACTGCCTGTCACCTTACAAAATAAGGTAAATAATCGGAAGACTTGACCTTTTGAATTTTCAGTTGAAACTTTTTTAGCAAAAACAATGCAACACCAACAACTTGCTTGGTGGAAACTTCAACTTACTTGCCTCATCATTCGACGGCCGAACCCATTCGACCTCCAGTAAAAAGGATATCTCACAATTTGTTAACCTTCATTTGATTTACTGCCCTCTGTTATTTAGTTTAAGGGAAATGAAGTTGAATTGAAACTTTCATCAACAACAAAAAATATTTAAGATAAAGAAAAGAGGTGAACATGACAGGTGATACTGATAATGATTGTTTTTTTTAGGACCATTCAAATTGTCTTTGTAGGACTTGACTGAGGTAGTTGCGATAACGTAATGCCGAAGCCGGAGGTTGAAGCGAGTAGGGTTACGTATCGCAACTAGATTTGAGCACAACCTCAAGTCAACTGTTGAGAATTGTTTGTTGAGAATTTGTGGCTTCAAAGTTCAATCAATTCAAAATTCGTATCGCATTCACATTAAAAAAAAAAAAAGCATGAACTGGGCATCATTCCTGGCAATATTTGATATTTGACGTTCATTGGTTGGACAGGCAGGATGCTGATTTTGTACTGTGTTTTATTTTGCATTATGTTTATGCATTGGCCAAGTTTGTAAGTGCCAAAATTCCAAAAACAAGGATGAACCATTGCCACTATGATTCGAACAAGGACATTTCATGGGGATGTGTGGAAGCCAATTTGCAGACTTGTATCATAGTACTAAAACCCATTAAAAGTTGTGATACTTGACCTCAAATGTAGGATTCCATTCACAATGGCTTCCAGCGTGACCGATGATGACTACGATTCTGATGACACAGGGGGTGCAACAGACACTGATACAGACAGTGGGAACTCCTCGTATGATGGTAACATGACATTTGGCCCGGGTGATTTTGGTACATTAACTAATTTTACTGTGATTATCCACAATGTAGCTTACCATTCGTGATGGCCTCCAGTGTGACCGATGATGACTACGATTCCGACGACTCCTGTGGTAGCAGTGACACAGGGGGTGGTACAGACACTGATACAGACAGTGGTAACGACTCAGATGATGATACCCGAACCAGCGATCAGACGACGGACATTGGCAGTGATGATGAGGAGGACGAAGAGGATGATGATGAAGAGACAGGGTGCGTATACAATAACTGATTTCTAGCTTTTCTTAAGTGACTTCCATTTACTTTAAAGTGAAAATTATATAAAACAGCAAGTGGTGCGTTATTGTTACCCTTGCATAAGATGTCACACTCTCAAAAAGCACCGTCCCTGAGGCCAAAAGGAGCAGATCATTGGGCGATAGCTGTTCTTGTGTGCACAGTACAAAAATGCACTTGAGGTGCGTTATACAATGCAGAACGTGCCTCAAAACAGTACGCGTCTACCATTTCCTGCATTTTGCAGGAGTCAATTTTTTTGTGCATATTTTGTTCATAATTTTTATCCCAAAATGGAAGATAGATGCGAGTGAGTGTGCTGTCGTTTCAGTATGAGAATTCCTGAGAAGTTTCAAACACATTGTGAACATTTTGGTGCTAGTTAGGGGGAATGGTTTCTGAAAACATTATTTATATATAATGCAAAACAAATTGGTATTGGGGCCAACAGTCCTGAGAAATAGTTAAAAATCTACATGAATTTTCACATAATTGTAATTGTGCATACACAACGAATTGTAACTATTTCAAATTATTAATTATTCAATACATATTTGTTAAAATGATTATTTTTAAGAATTCTTGAAAACCGACTGAGTTCAATCTTTTTTACTGTCATTTTTAAAGGGAAAACAGTTGACATTTATCACAACGCAGCCATCTTTGTCAGATTCCCTGTATACACAAAGACACTGATAGTTCAAATTCTGAACTCATCAAAAGGGACCAGACTAATTCCCTTCCAACATCAGTTTGATTACATTGGTCTAAATGGAAGAAAAACAAGATGGTTGCACCATGGTAAAAGTCTATTCATTGGCAGTTATAAGTAAACCACTTGCACAACGCTGGAACACCTCTCCACAATGGGCATCTGCCGTTTCCACAATTTTGATAGTCAATTCCTTCATGTATATTTTGACTCCCAAAATTGTGACTCCCAAGTGCGCTGTGTATCAGGAAATCAATCAGTACAATGCAATGTTTAAGTTTCCTGATTATTGCTAATCTATTAAAACTGTTTTATCTGATTTAAATATATTTCTAGGGGTGATGAACCGAATATTGTCTGGAGCGGTCCCAGGAAAAGCGTTCCTATCCTGTTATTTCGGCCGGAGTGCATGTATGGCAAAGTCAAAAGGCTTTATGCAACAGGAGGTGAGTCACACCTAGTGCTTGTTTTATCATCGTCTGCCAATGAGTCATAACGGCTAGACACATTAGACCTCTCATTCTTAGGGTATGTTCAGACAGCGTGTTAGACCCGAACCGGTTTAACTGCTACAAGCAGCAGGGGGTGGTCGTAAAAATAAAAAACAGCATTGAGTTAAAGGCAGTGGACACTTTTGGTAATTACTCAAAATAATTATTAGCATAAAACCTTTCTTGGTAACGAGTAATGGGGAGAGGTTGATGGTATAAAACATTGTGAGAAACGGCTCCCTCTGAAGTGCCATAGTTTTTGAGACAGAAGTAATTTTCCACAAATTTGATTTCGAGACCTCAGATTTAGAACTTGAGGTCTCGAAATCAACCATCTAAATGCACACAACTTCATGAGACAAGGGTGTTTTTTCTTTCATTATTATATCGCAAGTTCGATGATCGATTGAGCTCAAATGTTCACAGGTTTGTTATTTTATGCATATGTTGAGATATACCAACTGTGAAGGCTATTCTTTGACAATTACCAGTAGTGTCCACTGCGACCCGGTTTATCTTTGGTTTTAAGAGGTCAAAGCAAACGCGACCCCGTTACTCTAACATCCTGTTTATTGGCCTGTTCATTGGTCACCGTGTGTTTACATAATGATTACGGAGGTCAATGTGTCGTCTGTTGTGAGTTAAACCAGATGTTTTTTTTTAAATACTGTTTACACACAGTGTTAAAAGATAAACCTGAAGCGGTCTAAAGATCAACCCCCTCCCTGGACGTTTTTTCTTTTGTGGGTTGAACTTGATTCGGACTAACTTCAGAACCGTTCAGACACACAGAGTTGAACTCGATCGGGTTGAACCATGAGTTAAACCAACTTTAGTATTGTGTCTGAACGACCTCTTAAAGGAACGTTACAGAATTGGTTTTTGCTAACAAAACAGTTGCTGGCAGTGTAAGCGATTTATGTGATCCATCAAGTACATAAACTGACAAACCTGAAGAAGTTTGAGATTGATCGACCATCTGGGTCACGAGAGAACAGTTAAAAAACGATTACAAATTTCGGTGCATCGATGCCAAAACAAAAATGAATAAAACGCTCACTGAGCGATAAACTACAAACGCTAAATTAGATTATTTACTTCTCATCAAATATGACATCTGAAACAGAAATATTTCAAGGGATGTTTTCTACTATCATCATCATTAGACCGTGTAATGTTTGTGTGAATCTGTGATCTTCATGATTTTAGTTTTTTTACCATCTCTGTAACGTTCCTTTAAGTAAAAATAGTGCAGGGCTCAAATCGGGGGGAGAGGGGTGGGGGGGGGGGAATCCACAAGACTGCAGGGCTTAAGCTCAAGACTTTAACTGGACCAGACAATTTGTTAGACTGGATCCAAAATAATAAGAAAACTATCTACACTGTTTCACACTGTTATGGGTGATACTTCATTACTCAACAGAGTTGAAAGATATTTACCAAATTTAAATACAAAAATTCAGTGAGGTGTCATTATTCCAAAACACAAGACCAACAGACTTGCACAGTCGTAAGTTTATTGGTCCAATGCTAAAATCACTGGCATTGGGGCTGCGGTCCAGTGTTAGCTTCGAGCCCTACAGTGTCTGATTTTGCACTGAACAATTACATTTTGTATGACCTGTAAATCTAGTTTAAGACACTTTTATACTAAATGAACACAAACATACAAAGTTGTGAAGTCAGTGTTTCACCCTTCATCTTATTAAAGCAATTGTAAACATGCAGTTTTGTACAAAAAGGCAAGCCTGTTGTTTCATTATGCACTTTTGTAAAGTCCGACAATTTGAAATGTTTCCCTTGCAGAAAAATACCACCTGGCGTACAAGTTGATGAGGACAGAGTGCAAAGTAGTGCGGCAGATTCTTCAGAAGCACGGATTTCATGACGTAAAGTTGCTTTTTCTATAATGTTCCCACATTTCATTTGTATACGTACCTTTCACCTAATTATCTGCAAAGCTCAGTAAATGCATGCTTATTGTGTCTGGGTTTTTATTGAAGAACTTCCACAGCCACCTCTTGTACAAATAGCTGTGTGGATGAAGGGCAAAGAACAGTGTGTGTTGTTCAACATTTCTGATGCAGGAGCTCAGGGCTTTTAAACGGGTCAGCATTTTTACTGGGCCAGAATTTTTTGTACAAGACCCAATCACACTGGAAAAAGACTCTACCAAACTATACACAGTGAAGTTTTATTATTCACTTGTAGAACACGAGACCATCAGACTTGTCTAGCATTCCAGTGTAAATTTCCATCACTGGAGCTAAAAACTGTTCCATTTCAAAGTATTTTTGTTTGTTTAAATAAAACTAAGAATTATATTTCTTTTGTTCTTTTCTTTTGAGTGGAGCTCTAAGACTCCGTTTATTCATCACCAGTGAAAACAAAGTACAAACATCTTCAATGGAACCTTAACACATACTGTTAGATCAATACATTAAGGATACAAGAGGCTAGTTAAAAGACAATGAACAAAGGTGATATTACATATCAAACAATAAGGACATCAAAACATGACAACAAGCAAATTTCGAACATAATTTCAATCATAATGTTTGTTTGATCTTGTAGGTGCATCCCAATAGCAATGACTTCAATCTAATGTGGACCGGGTCACATGTCAAGCCATACACCCTCCGAACCTTCACAGAATTCCAGAAGATCAACCATTTTCCAAGGTAATTAAAAAAAAACATTAATGAAGTAATTCTTCAAATAAACTCTTCATAAAAAGATACGTCCAATTTTGGTTTTAAAGGGGGGTGATTTTAACCAAAGTCACACAAAACAATACTTGTTTAACTAGTGTTGCAATTAATACACATTTTAACATGTTTAAAAGTGTTTTTATACAAAACCAAATTATGATTTGCCTCCTAAAATCTTGCAACATTGGATCAAGGATTGGATAATTCACCAGTGGACAAGGACATGTCAATTTTGACACATACTAAGAAGATGTTTTTGTTATTTTGTTTACAGGTCATATGAGATAACGAGAAAAGACAGGCTATATAAGAACTTCCAAAGAATGCAACAAGCAAAGGTGAGAATAAGTAACTATTTATGGAGGTATCTTAATACATTATTGTAACTATTGGATTTCAATTTCACTTTGATGGTTTTTTGCTGCTTGTTTACCTTGCCATAAATACCAGTTTGTTTTTGTGATTTTTTGTTTGTTTGTTACTCATAACTTGTAAATTCTTGTTTCATTACAGGGAAGTCGCCATTTTGATTTTCTGCCGCAGACTTTTGTAACGCCAGCCGAGTACGACGACCTAAGTAGTGAGTGATTATAACCAATACTTTTTTTTAGGAGTTTGCTCCACCACCACCTTGTTGTTAAAGGCAGTGGACACTATTGGTAATTACTCAAAATAATTATTAGCATAAAACCTTTGTTGGTGACAAGTAATGGGGAGAGGTTGATGGTATAAAACATTGTGAGAAACGGCTCCCTCTGAAGTGCAATAGTTTTCAAGAAAGAAGTAATTTTCCATGAATTTGATTTTGAGACCTCAGATTTAGAACTTGAGGTCTCAAAATCAACCATCTAAACGCACACAACTTTGTGTGACAAGGGTGTTTTTTTCTTTCATTATTATCTCGCAACTTCGATGACCGATTGAGCTCAAATTTTTACTGGTTTGTTATTTTATGTATATGATGAGATACACCAAGTGAGAAGAATGGTCTTTGACATTTACCAATAGTGTCCACTGTCTTTAAAGCACATGAACAGCATTGCTCAACCCCCAAAATGTATACTACAAGAACAAATAGATATTTTTGCAATAACGAATACAAGAACAAATAGGTTATATTTCATTTGTGAGGCATTTATGAACCACCATTGATGAACCAATGCTGTCGAGTCAATTACTCTTCAGGTCATGTAAGCTTAAGAATAGTAGTGACTGAGCTGATCGTCTAGAGAATGCATTCATCTTGTTTTTCAGGTGAAAACTAAAATTCTTGCACATTTTCAGGAAAACAATTTATTAAAGACTATGGACACTGTTGGTAATTCTCAAAGGACAGTCTTCTCACTTGGTGTATCTCAACATATGCATAAAATGACAAACCTGTGAAAAATGTAGCTCGATTGGTCGTCGGAGTTGCGAGATAACTACGAAAGAAAAAAAACACCCTTGTCACACGAAGTTGTGTGCTTTCATGCTTGATTGCGAGATCTCAAATCCTAAACTTGAGGTCTCGAAATCAAATTTTTCGAAAATTACTTCTTTCTCGAAAACTATACGTCAGTGAGGTTTTATGGTGATAATTATTTTGAGTAATTACCAATAGTGTCCACTGCCTTGAAAGCATTTTATATTCACACATGGTTTTTTTTATGGTTAATTTCAATAAGACTAAGACTCACTTAAATGCCAGCATTCAGATGAAAATAATTTTATAACGCTGAAAGGTTACCCTTTCCTCGGGACAAGTTGTCTGCCTGCCCTACAATAGTTTTGATAATCCAGGTGTATACATTACTAGCCTTGCATACATAAACATAGTTTATTTACCCAGTGTCAGCATTGTTTGTTTAAAGGCTTAGTCCTTCCCAACTGGTTCAAACCATGGTCCTCCATGTTCAAACCATGGACAATTGAGCACACTGTTGTTGACCCAAACCCGCAAATATTGATTCAACCACTACAAATATTTTATCAGCAAAGTGAAGTGATCCTAGTGATAAGAAACTCATTTTTGTTGTTGACACGCTTAATTGACGCTAAGTGTGGTTCATGTTGACCGAGTGGAAAACGCACTTACAGCTGGTTAGACCAATCAGTTAACACCTCCACTAAAATTTAAACGACCTTAAATATTAACTACCTAGATGTAAATGATAAGTACCGGGGTCAATTTCATAGAACTGCTTAAGCATAAAAAGTTGCTCAGCACAACAAAAATATGCTTATCAGATCAGGTTACCAGCTAAAAAAAATTACTTTAAATGTACAAAATGTAACTGGTATTCTGCTTACTTTTGTTTAGCATAAAATTGCTAAGCATAATCCTCGGCTTAAGCAGCTCTATGAAATTGGCCCCTGGCTTTAGAATTTCAGTGTTCTTCACCACCAGAGGCATCCTCATTTACTTTTGCTTTTAAATTACATTTTTTTCCAAATTTACCCAGTCAGTTTCCCTTGTGGTTTATATTGATATCTGAAACAAAAAGTCGCATCCCATTAAGGTGATCCCCTGGCTGCTGCTTCCCAGGTTGTATCGTAATTTGGGTGTGATCCCTGGCTACACGGCAGTTAACGGTTGTATGGCTTCTGACTAGCACCCCCGAACAAAGATATTGACAAAATAGGGACACCGCCAACATAGGGCTAGATAGCTCAGCTGGTAGAGCGCCGGCACATTAATCCGGAAGTCGTTGGGTTGCACCCCACTCTAGTCAATTCTTTGTTCAACCCCAAAAATCATTTCAAAATTTACCCACTCAGTTTCCCTTGTGGTTTATATTGATAAATTACATTTAAAACCAATTTTTCCTCATAATAAAACAGTTTTGTAGTTTATGAAGTAAAGAAAAGACACCCATCTTAACCTTAACCCTCTCAAATCCTTTGATGCCAAACTGAATAATTCATAATGATCTGTATGCTAGAGAGTCAGGGACAACTCAGATGTACCTCCCATTGAACTGAATACAATTGTAAACAATGGTGAGAGCATGTCCATATATACAACAAAAGGACAAAGGTTCTTGAATCAGGATTACACAATATTAACCTTGGAAAAAGGGAGATTTCAAGCATAAATTCCAGCACCTTCTCTCCCTCTTTTTACGGGGGAAAACAAAGTGTAGCATGATGTTGTTGAATAATTAGGCAGTTTATTGATGATATTTTGTGTGATTCCCATTCGCAGCTGCACATATGAAGGAACGCGGGACATGGATCGTTAAGCCAGTAGCGTCATCAAGGGGACGTGGGATCTCACTCATCAATAATGTAGGTCATCAGTTCAATGCACATTCAGGCATGATGTTCTTCCTGCTTTAGTCTGCTTTCTGATTCTTTTGCCCTTGGAAAAATCTGGGAAAAAAACTGTGATTATATAACCTGAAATGTTTATTAAAGAGTCACACTATGTGTACATACAGGTCAGCCCTTGTACTTGATAAGTTATTCCTACTCATTTCCAAGGACCAAATATCATGCCTGCACATTGTTTTGTCTTATGATTCCATAATATGGTAATATAATTAATGAATGATTGAATTGATCATATTGATTGATTCAATGTGTATCACTTCAAGACATCACTTCGGTATCAGTTTGGCGATCAGGTTGGCACTGTGGTTTCTTTCCCTGTCTTTGCTCTCTTTTGACCAGGTCCGTAGCATTGCATGTGGATTGGGTTTTCTTTGCAGTCGGAGGGCTTTGATTTTGTCTTTGTAGCCTTTGAATTTGAGGAGGAGGTGTTGGGGTCGGTCTGGGGTCTTGGGACCATCTCGATGAGCTTGTTCCAGCTTGATGTTTGTCATGTTGAACTTGTCTGACAGCATTTCGGAAACCACTGCCAGACAGTCCCTCGTTCTTTTCTTGTGGAAGCCCAATGATTCGTATGTTGTTTCGGCGACTAAAACGTTTGAGTTTGTTGAGCTTGTCCCTGTGGTTGGAAAGTTGCTTTTCTGCATTTTCCAGTATTGTTGAAAGCTTTTCAAACTCCTTGATTCTGAATTCAAGTTCGGAGATCCTGTTTGACTCGAATTCAAGAGATGTGTGGAAGCTTTCCTCTAGCTTGTCAATTCGTCGGTAGATGGTGACAGCGCTGGAGGTGACCGGTCAGATTGTTTACTCGATTTTGCTCTTCTAGTTGTCATGTTAAATATCTCTTGTTTACGGCAGTAGTGGCAGTGATGAGTGTATTCGAGGATTGTTCATGGATTTGACCAGATAAGAAGTGAAAATTCAGAGAAAATTTCATTTTTTGGGGGGAGCTCGACGAAGAAGCGTGTCCGTTGCTCACTCATCCATTCATCCTGGTCTTAGAGGTGCTGTTGGATGTGTAATAAAATAAAATTACAATAAATTTATTGTACTTTTACCATGTTTCATGTTCTTGTTTGATTTTTCTCTTTGCAGCCCCAACATGTACCCATGGATGGGAACCATGTAGTCTCAAGATATATTAGCAATCCACTTACAATAGATGGTAAGTTGTGGAAAGTAGCCTCATAATCTAAGCTTAATTTAAGTGGAGAATTTATAAAAATAGCTTGGCACTGCCCTGTTCGCCAAACATTGATTTCATGGGTTCTGTCCTGCTATGGTTGCTATGGTTGCTATTGCAGAGTTCAACAATTTCAGAGTAACTGACCCAGTTTTAACATTCACATACATTATACAATGTGCTATACACAGCAGTACAAAATGACCTTGTTGTGTGCGCCAGAATACAATATGGTATTGTTTGTTTATTCTTAGAATAATTTTATCCCCCAAGTCCAATCCATTGACAATGATGCAATGGAGAGAATATTTCCGTTCAGTAAAAGATACAACATGTAGGATTTGAAACTTTGCATGGTGGAAGAATAACTAGGAGAGGCTTGCAGTAACAACATGTGAATATCTCTTTTTGTGTAGTGTTGGTTGTCCAGGTTCTTTTCAGAAACAACACTACTCAAAACAGATATTTATGGTGTTGCCGCAAACCTCTCTCTTAGAAGAAACAATATGTTCCTTTTCAACTCGGTTTCTCCCCATTGAATGGAACATTCAATGTTTCAACTAAAGAAAATGCTCTCTCCCTTAAAGACACTAGACACTTTTGGTGATTGTGAAGACTAGCCTTCACAGTTGGTGTATCTCAACATATGCATAAAATAAAAAACCTGTGAAAATTTGAGCTCAATCGGTGATCAAAGTTGGGAGATAATGAAAGACAAAACGCCCTTGTCACACGGAGTTGTGCACTTTCAGATGCTTGATTTTGAGACCTCAAATTCAAAATCTGAGGTCTCAAAATCAAATTCGATGAAAATTACTTCTTTCTTGAAAACTACGTCACTTCAGAGGTAGCCGTTTCTCACAATGTTTTATACCATCAACAGCTCCCCATTACTCTTCACCAAGTAAGGTTTTGTGCTTATAATTATTTAGAGTAATTACTAATAGTGTCCACTGCCTTTAAACTAATAAATATTTATTATTTGTATATCATTTGCCATTGTGATTTGAATCAATGAAAGGTAATCTTTATATCAAAGGTCACATTTTTCCTTTTGTCTTGCAGGTTTTAAGTTTGACTGTAGATTGTATGTAGCTGTTACCTCATTTGATCCACTCAGGGCATATTTATACGAAGAAGGACTTGCAAGGTATGTCTGATACATTCATGAAAGTATTCATGGTTCCATGTGTTTTTACATTTTACCTCTTTAGAAATAGATTTCTTTGGTTTTTGTAACAATTTGATTGTTTTAATCCTATAAAAATATAGATACATACAATAAAACTAACATTTGAAAATTTCAATGGAAAAGGTAGTCGTGTTTTTTAGATATCGTTGAAAATCGTGAGCGCTTATGTCCGCGCGGGAAGAATAATCCATATTGGAACACACAATCTGAGAAACGTTACTGTCAGTAATGCTTCTCATATTCAAGTTTTGGGGGATAAAAACTTTAATATTTTTTCCATAACAACATTGCTTCAAAGTGAAATTGTTTAAAAAATGCTATCAAAAGCTGCTGTAAGTTTTTACTGCCATTAAATATAAGAGTGATTACCAAACTTATACCTTCCATGGAAGCATTCCTATCGGGTGTAAATATCAAAATAACTTGGCCATGTTATATTATCTGATTCTTTGTTTTCTCTTTTTGCTTACCTTTTTTCGATTCATTTGACAGATTTGCCACAGTCCAATACAACCACACCAATAAGACAATCAAAAACGTCATGATGCATCTGACTAACTACAGCCTGAACAAACGGAGCAACGATTACGTCAGGTGAGTCTCGTATTGCTGTCAATGAGGTCGTTCAGAAACAGTTCTAGAGTCAGTTTTAAGCAGTTTGAACTCATTCAGTTTTAACTTTGTCTGAATGCTTCTAAAACTTTAACAAATTGAGTTAAAACTGTATTGTTAAATTGGATGGCGACGGTGGTTTAACGCTAAACCACCTCGGTTTTATCTTTTAGCACGTTTTTTTGACTGAATGAAATAACCACATCCAGTTTTAAGTCCTCACAGATGACCAGTGACCCATGATAATAAATTGTGAAGACCAGCATCTTTTGTACTCTTGCTTTTGTTTTTATGATCTGTTTTGCTCTGTATGTGTATGAATCTAAGAGTAATAATATTCTGATATGTTGCTGATTTGTTTGTGTTTACCAGATGCAATGATAACAACATTGAAGATTACGGCAATAAGTGGAGTTTTGGTGCGATGACCAGATACCTCAAGAAGAAAGGCAAAGATGTCAAAGGTCAGTATATCCAAGAAACTGCTTGACGTAATAAACTTATTCTTTGGAGTGACGATTGTATTCCTAGGGTTTATAAAATGTTTGATATTTGATCAACAACCGAAAGAGTTTTGAGGAACTGATAAGAGTGGTCTTGATCACAATTTTTTTTTGAGATCTATTTGTGAGAATATTTTATTGCTTAGTCAAATTTAGGTCTTGAAATTGAACCAAAATAATCTTACCTGTATGCTCTGGAGCATTCTGCAGAAGACGACTAAAGTATAAAATCTAACTTTTAGTACATTTCTCAGAGCCACCAAAATACTCAAGTCAATGAGATCTTATACCATATGGTCTTACCACAAGTTTATCTCAATTATTCCTGGCCTTAAACTTCCTTCTTGACGGGGGAACAGAAATATTCCTAAAGTAAGGGATAATTCTATGTGGAAAATTTAAACTTGTATTGGAACTTGCAATGGGCACCACAGCAAAAGCACAGGGCACCATGGTAATTGCTGAGGTTCCTGTTGGTTAATTCGAGGTCTGTTATTCATTTAATGCATTTAATACTCTCTGTTCAGGTATGCTGAGTCGTATCGAGGACGTAATTAACAAGACGCTACTCTGTGCTGAGCTCCCAGTTGCCACAGCTTGTAAGATGTTCATGCCACATCGCGGAAACTGCTTCGGTAAATGGTGTCTTTGTTTTGTTGTTAGCATAAATGGCCAAAATAGGGTCTGGGCCCAATTTCATAGAGCTGCTAAAGCAGAAAATATTGCGTAATAATTTTCTGCTCAGCAGAAATGAGCAGAATACCAGTCACAAATTGTACATGTGACATGGTATTTTGGCTCGTAACCTTATTCTGGTAAGCAAAATTTGTTTGTGCTTAAGCAGCTCTATGAAATTGGGCCCTGGTCACTCAATGAAAGAAAGAATAAGAGTTTTGAAAATGTTGTCGTTGCAAATTAGTCGTTTAATAATGATAATAATCATACTTTCCCCCAGCAAGTTTCACAGCATGTAAATTTATTCTCATTTTTCAAACACAATTGGCAGGAATGTAGTTTTCCTAAAGAGTTGAGTGCATGGCATGTCATAAGCAAATAATGACATAGATAACATAATAACATAGAGGATACTAAGCACAAGTTTGAGTTAATGTGTTATGGTATACATAGGTCTCATAATTCAATGAACAAATATCGGCCTTAGTTACCCTAAAGGCCGGTTTATAGCCGGTCCCGTGATGGTCGCGCAATGGAAATCTTGACGCACGATCATAAAAAACACGTTTATAGTCATCACTGAGGCCTATAAACTGTGTTTTTTAGGATTGCGCGTCAAGATTTCTATTGCGCGACCGACTATTAACTGGCCCTACCTGTGGCAGATACCAATGCTTTATAAATGTTCATCATCATTGCACGCCCCCCCCCCATACCAATTTTTGTTTCACTCTGTAAAACACACCGTCGACATTCCCTGTGAGTTCAAATATACGTTTACATATATATATTGGCTCTGACAAAGGTCTGGTTTGGATGGAAAGGTAAGGCCGTCTCCCCTACTC
Source organism: Asterias rubens (assembly GCF_902459465.1). Classification (NCBI taxonomy): domain Eukaryota; kingdom Metazoa; phylum Echinodermata; class Asteroidea; order Forcipulatida; family Asteriidae; genus Asterias; species Asterias rubens. The sequence continues at coordinate 21,711,899 of NC_047062.1, read as the reverse complement.
GATACAGATATACATATATATATATTTTTTTATTGGTTTTTATTGGTTTATTACAAACATTCAAACTTCGCAGCCAAAGGCCGAATTGCTGGATTTTATATATATAAAATAATAAGAAAATAAATGGAAAGCAGATTACGTCAATGACCTTTACAGTTCCAGCCAGTTTTCCCCAAGTGGTACTCTTTGTGATAGTAAACTCCCATGTGATGTAGTCTTCCTGTATGTGTTATTTCATTTTGTTTTAATTTCCAGAATTATATGGCTTTGACATTCTCCTTGATGAGAATTTGAAACCTTGGGTTCTTGAGGTCAACCTTTCTCCTTCCCTTGCATGGTGAGTGTCTCATCCCAACAACTTTATCAAATTCTAGGATGGAGAAGGGCATGAGTCTTTGTTTATGTATTACCCTTTTCAAAATAAAATAGTTGTCTGTATAGATTTTAGACCTTTTCTGTTTTTGTATTAAGTAATCTCCTGCATGTTGTGGTTGAGTTTGTGATCGGAAAAAGTGCAATGACTGAATGTCCATATGATATATTTAGGCATGTATTTCAGCTCATCTGGGCTACTTTTTCATGGCTCAGCTTACCAACATATTCTGCGCTTACGATGGTATATGTAAGGTTTTTTTTGTGTTAGTCACCGTATTTTGGTAAGCACAATTCTGTTTTGCTCAGCTCCTTTTTGTGCTTTAAAAGCAGCTCTGTGTAATTGGGCCCTGCCCTGGTATTGTCAAATGTTAAGAGATGTTTACGAAATGCTTTTCCACATCGGTTTGGATTGGAATTTGTTCATGAATTTGTCTTGTTGGTTTTCCCCAACAGCGATGCACCAATTGACATGAAGATCAAATCCAACATGGTGGCTGATCTATTCAGCCTTACTGGTGAGTTGCACTACTAAAACGAGGTTGTAAATCTATAAGTTGTCCTTAAAGACGATGGATACTATTGGTACGAGTTGCATTGAGCTAGGTTTCCTTTAATGTCTTTTGCAAGAAAATGTCAGTAATTTTATCTTACTTAGCTTTTACATGTTCTTCAAAGACTAAGGTATTCTCAGAAGTAAGTTTTTCTGTCATACAAATTGCTTTTGGCCGATGAAGTGGATGATTACGGGAAAGCTCCTGTAAAGAAAGAGGCTAAAATGAAACATCCTTCTCATCTGACAAGTCACCTCTGTTATCTCCATGTAATTCACAAACAAGTACCGCTGCTGACTCCCCTCTCTCGAGAGATTACCTTAAGTTTAAAGGGTGGCTGCAGTGGTTTTTTTTTATTTAAACGATTGAACATGACTTTTTAAACCTGAAATATATATATATATTTTTTTTTCATGCGCAAGTATTTTAAAAGTGGTTTTCAAGAGATTAGGGGAACTCACCCCGCCCCTAAAAGGGAGCCTTCATGTGACGTCATGTCGGGAACCCGAGCCGTCGTGCCCCCTGGCTGTGTGCATATAGAGACGTGTGCACTGTGGGCCTGGTACCTAGGCACGTGTAGTTAGGGACCAGACTCTTTTTGCCGACGATATGTTTAAATTCCCGACGTGACGTCGATGGAAGGGGGCCGGTAACAATCCACAAAAGGGGGGGCATGACTTATTCGCTAATTATGCAAGTGAGATACGTCGGGGAAAAAACAAAACACATTTTATTGATGTTCAATACATATATCAGAAATAAATGACAGCAAAATTCACCGTTTTATTTTAATTCACTGCAGCATCCCTTTAATGACCCAATTAATTCATTTTCAACACACCCACTATTGAAAAGGATAGGATTAATACTGATTGATAATGTGATGATGATGCAGGGTTCATAGCTCAGGATCCAATGATGCGACGGGTACAGCAGAGTAAACGCAATCAAGATCTAGCAGCAACAAACACACTCAGGCAACAAGTAAGTCACCAGGATTGTCATGAAAGACTTCTGTCGGTATACCATTGATATTTCGTTTCATTTAGAACCATTATATGGCCCTTTCCCGAAACCACTGCTTTGGTTTTAGATGCTGACTTGGCTTCATCAGTCTTTTTGGAGACTTGCCACTTTTGGTACGGGACTTCAAAAAGGCGAGGGGAGACCAAGCCAAAGCCTCGGCCATGGTTTCATTACGGCCTGTGTATCATGAACCATTTCAAATAGTGTGCATATTAGGTTATTCAAAACTAGTATCAAGGACATTCATTCAAGCCTTTCCCAATTCACAGTCAATCACAGGCACATTAAATGGTAGGGAAAATGTTAGCATGATCGGTATAGTTGCATAATGTATTCATTGTGTAAATATGAATTAGAAAGCTCTACAAACCAATGCTCATTTTCATGCTCCTTGGCTGCGCTCATACGCATGAAAAACAGTGTGCTCATACGCATGAAAAACCGTTTCAATTTATTTTAGGACATACAATTAAACACACTTGAAAAACATAATTTAGTTTCAGAATTTATTAAATCATGGGAGTGGGCCGTTGTTAAACTGTTATCGAAATACACCAGTAACACTATGGCAGAGTATAAGTCGTGTGACGCATACGACGGGTAATCCTGTGTGTCATTCAAACTACAAAAACTACATTTATGCTCGGCAGAAAGTCAAGATAAGACTATGCATGGCGGAAAAAAAATAATTAAGTAAGGTTTGCATCTCAAAGAAGACAGTCAGAGTACACTGATCGAAACATCAAGCATCAACCCTTGTCAGAGCCACCACTCATCACAAAACAGATTTTACATGGTGTCACCGCAAACCTTACATAGCAGAAACTTGTTCAGCAATAATTGAAATTGGGTTCTGGTTGTGAGCTATGATTTGCAGTGTTTTTTTCATCTCATATCTTATTCTTTTTTTTTCCTTCCATATTTTCTTCTCTGTATTCTCATCTTTCATCTCATCTGCTGTGTTGAATGCACACCACCACCCACTCCATCTATCACCAATGTGTGTTCAAACCTCTTTACCACTGTGTGTGCTTTATCCAATGGGTTCCATGTATGCAGAGGGCACGTATAGGCGCTCAGTTCGTGGTAAGTTGTTGCTGTGGGTTTTTGAGTGATGTGATAATAGGTCATTGACTTCCTTTTTTTATAGCTCCATCGGGGGAAAGAAGCGGGAGGGGACATCCCAAGATAGGTTGGCAGCCATTTTGTTCATAAGCAGAGTGGTGCTGTAGGGCATTTCCCAGCAGGCAATTCCATAATTGGAATACACAATCTGAGAAATGTATCTGACAGTAACTTTCTCAGATACAAATTCTGGGATAAAAACTGATGTAGTTTTCCATATCCACATTACTTCGTAGTGAAAAGATTCTCAAATTGTTACTATTTTAAGAGTGGTTTCCAAGCGTATAACTTCCCTTTAATGGTATTTTAGCCTGGTATTTTAGCCTGGCATTTTATCAAACTTAATTTTGTGTTTCCTTACTCAGCGTCAAAGACCTCAATCTGCTGGTGTCTCCAGCCGTCCAGTCTCGGCCAAAAAATCCAAAGATGCGTCTTCATCATCAGACAAGATGTTAACCGCTGAGGAGAGGAGGGTGGTTACTGAGAGCAAGGATGAGTACCAGCGAAGAGGAGGATGGCTTAGGATCTTCCCTTCTCCGCTATCTTGGGACAAGTACAAGTGAGTGTTGGCTCCTATCTTCGCAGGCAATGATACTTCACAGAGGCAACGTAGGCGATTGTCTCTATGCCCCCTGATCATAGCCTTGGTGCCCTTGAAATGCTCCGGTCGAAATTTATAATTTCCTCGAAGGGTGCCCTTTACCAAGGAGAAAATAAAATGCCTTGGTGCTCTTACCCTTTTAAAAAAACGAAGCATACAGGCCTGTTTTGGCATTTTGTACATGTAACCTGCCAGCCAACTTATGCCTCCGCCAGGGCCCAATTTCATTAAGCTGTCAAGCAAAAAATACCGGTTGACAAATTTCTTTGCTAAACAAAAATTGATTGGGACACCAGTGTACAACAATGTAATTTTGGCTGTAACGGGTTCCTTTTAAGCATTTGTCTGTTGCTGAGCAAGTTTGTATGTGCTTGCAGGCTTTAACTGGGTTCAGTACCCAATTTCATAGGGCTACTTGAACACAAAAAGTAGCTCTGCACAACCAAATTATGCTTACCAGAATAAGGGTACCAGCTAAAATACCATTTCAGGTGTACACTTTTTAACTGGTATCTACACGAAATTGAGCCCCAGCTTGTATCCCTTTCTCCTTCTGACTAATTTTTGTGTGTTTTTGATTGAAGGAATTTCTTGGAGAGTCGAACCAACATGAACCAGATCTTGCACAGCAAGGTGTATCCAGACAAGTGAGTATAGTTTGTTATGTAAAGGACATGTAAGAAACCATATTGTGGTATACCAGCTGAGTCAAATCAAACTTAGATGGGATCTGCGAACTGTATTGTACTTGAGGAATTAGAGATTTTGGAGTTTGGGCATCAAATGCATTTGTACGTGTTGCAGCACATAACACATACTAATTGTTGCCAGGCCTGGAATTTCAACTTGAGAGAAAGCAAGGCCAGTGTCATTTTGCAAAGGGCACTTCCATTGTAAAATCATCAAGGCCACAACCCCAGGGCAACAGTAGCTGTGTCCTTTGTGTAATTGCAGGCCTGTGTTGTGCTTTAATGTAATTACCACAGAGAGAGACTGTAGGTCATGATCTGCAGTTTTCAGGTCTCCTATGCCAACCCAGCCCCCCCCCCCTTCCCTTCGACTTTGTAGTCTCAATTTCATTCATGTTTTACCCATAGAGTTATATATACTGGTGATGCTTCTTGCACAAACGCGACGGGACCGCAAGGAGACACGCGCCAATTTGCTTGCGCATTGGATATGAAGTTACAGTACACGTTGGAGTTTGTGTTTATTGAACGCTGACGCGATACTGTTTTGTCAAGTTACAAAATGGCCGCACAAACACACGCTAAGCTATGCCTGTTTGTTCAACTTAGAAAATGGCCGCTTGCGCGCATGCCGGGCGTGTATATAGGCCAGTGCGCCCTCTAGTTCTTATATATAACTCTATGGTTTTACCCCTCTTGACTCTAAGGCCATTTCATTGGTGTTTGGTGCCTTAGCTATTAACACTGTTATTATGATCCATGGAGAAGTACCTTGCATTTTGGGCATTTAGTTGGGAATGGGTAGTTTGTACAGCACTTTGTCTGAAACAAGTTGTCCTAACAACTGGTGCCATTTACAAAGTAACACTTTCATCTCACCCCTCCGTGTGTGGTAGAAAGATGCATACATTAAAATCTTTAACACATTTTGGGAGCATTCAAGTCAAGTGTGAAATTGCCAGATGAGGTAGCATAGTTGAGGTGCTAGGGCTAGTTTATAACTTGCAACCTTTAATATCCCATAGTAATAATGCCTGGCTTTCCTCAGATTACCATAACAAACGTTAATATTGCTGTTTTAAACCCTCCAAAATAATTCTAAAGCCATATTGACTTGAGGAAGCAGAGACAAGTGTGTAGTGTGTGTATTTTTTTTCCCTTCAAAGAATTGTTGGTGATACTCTCTTTTCAGTTTATGTGATTTATCATCAGGCACAAGTTTGTTCAATAGGTCAAAGTAAGTGGCTACCCCTCGTTTTACCGTTTTGTTACCCCATCGTCATCTGTGTCTGTCCTGCATGGAATCTTGTTACTCGATCAACTAAAAAACTCATCATAAAATTTCATTTTCTAACAAGATTGATTATTATTAACCTTGCATGCCATGTTCATATGTGTTGTTTTCTTGTGACGTGTCCATTCGGTAGATTTACAGGCCTGATACGTCCTGGAGCCAATTGCCATCTGTTAATTTCCTTGGTGCCCTTTGAAATTTTCCTCAAAGAGTACCCTTAATTAAAGACCCTGGACACTATTGGTGATTGTCAAAGACCAGTCTTCCCACTTAGTGTATCTAAACATATGCGTAAAATAACAAATCTGTGTACATTTGAAATCAATTGGTCGTCGAAGTTGGGAGAAAATAATGAATGAAAAAACACATTGTCACATGAAGTTGTGTGCTTTCAAATGCTTGATTTTGAGACCTCAAATTCTATATCAGAGGTCTTGAAACCAAATTCGCAGAAAATTTCTTTTTTCTCGAAAACCTTTAAAGGCAGTGGACACTATTGGTAATTACTCAAAATAATTATCAGCATAAAACCTTACTTGGTAACGAGTAATGGGGAGAGGTTGATAGTATAAAACATTGTGAGAAGCGGCTCCCTCTGAAGTGACTTAGTTTTCGAGAAAGAAGTAATTTTCCACGAATTTGATTTCGATACCTCGGATTTAGAATTTGAGGTCTCGAAATCAAGCATCTGAAAGCGCACAACTTCATGTGACAAGGGTGTTTTTTTCTTTCATAGTTATCTCACAACTCCGACGACCAATCAAGCTCAAATTTTCACAGGTTTGTTATTTTATGCATATGTTGAGATACAGCAAGTGAGAAGACTGGTCTTTGACATTTACCACAAGTGTCCAATGTCTTTAAACGAAGGTGCCCTTCCATCAAAGAAGGATCAAGCCTATGCCCAATTTAATACAGCTGCTTAAACTAAAACAGTAGCTCTGTATAACAATTATGCATACCAGAAAAAGGTTACTAGCTAAAATACCATGGCACATGTACCATATATCACTGGTATCCTTCTTGTTTTTGCTTAGCAGAATATTGTTAAGCATCATTCTCTGCTTAAGCAGCTCTTTGACATTTGGCCATGGTAATACGTACTCGGGTGCAAGGCCAAGTATTTGCTTTTTATTATTTGAGATAATGGGTGCAGGATAATTAATTGTTTTGTTTTTGGAGGTTTTGATTTATTCTTAGCACGGTTTGGTCAGGCGTGAAACTTATCAGCTGATCTCGATCCAATGTCGTCGTGCTGCTTCCCTCAAAATTCTCTGCTTATAGCCAGGGCTATAGCCAGCTTTGCCAGCAGATCATGTTTTGCTTATAAACATTGAAATGGACCAACACATTTTCCTGGCATGCTTTTTGATTGAGTTTCTCATCTATATGTAAAATGATTTTTTTTCTCTTTTTTTTTCTCTGTCATATCATTTTATAAAAAGTGTGATGTTCTTTTCTGTTTTTGTAATAACAAAAACAATACAAGCTGCTGAAACTTGAAACTCAAATTTTTAATCCAAACAAAGCTCCAGATTTCAAATTTTTGTATAATCATTTTCTGAGAGTATATCATAATTTTGTGAAGGAATACGACACAATCTGCTTTGAATTGATGAATTCCGAGTGTGTCATTTTTGCTTGTTTTGTTTCCAATGTAGTTTCTTTGGTAAATTGTGCACAGTTCTACAAGTCCTCTTTTTTGCATGCATGTATTGATGACTCTTCTTGCTTTATGTTTGTAGAGATCTGGTCTTGCTTGTGCTATTTATTTATCTGACCCCCCAAAAAAGTTCATATTGAGGAAAAGGTACTGTGTCTGTTTTGGGGTATTTTCGTTTTTGCTTCTTTGAGCCCGGTTCATACTTCATACTTCCTGCGAATGCGAAGCGAATTTGACGTGAATTTGACGTCACAACCCTCCTTTCGCAGCGATATTCGCAAGTGAGTTGAGCAAAGTTGAACTGCTGCGAAATTTTCGTTGCGAATTTGTGACGTCAACATTCGTATCGCATTCGCATTCGCAAGAAGTATGAACCGGTCTTTATTTGTTTATTTATCAGGTAAAAACAGGGAAACTGACTGAATGAATTTTAGTTCACCTTTTGAACAAGGAAAAATTTACTAGACTTAAATTTGAACGTGGGACCTCTTGCCGTCACTTTACAAACTGAGCTATCTAGCCCTAGTGTCTCCCTATTTTGTTGGTGTGTCAATTGGAAACCATTCAACCTGAAACTGCCATTTGTATTTATTTGTTAATTTGTCTGTTTAAGTACTTAATGTTTATGTTCATTTCATTACAAAATAAGGAAGTGAAATGTCCCCCTTTTTTTTAACAGGCAAAATCAGCTTGTTTAAGCTTAAGGGGTTTCTTAACAAAATCAGTTTGATTAGAGACATACTCGTAATTGTCAAACTTTTTCCAAAATCTTTGTCTCCAGGAAAGTGGCCAATTCCGTAATGCAGGAATTAGCTGACAGGGAGCTTGAGGAACATCTCGGTCAGTTTATGCGGAAACTCATCACCTCAGAGAATAACTCAGGACGAAAACAAGCCCGAAGCAAGGTGCGGCAACGCTTCCCAGGCATAAAGAGAATGTTCAGTGGTAAGTGTTTCCCCTCTGCATTTGCCAGAAGTTTTGGAGAGGATCTGTGTTAAGTGAGAGCTCGACAGTTTTATTTTTTTTACATGCCAAATCATAAAATAGTTCTAATGTAGGTAATTACATTGGGTTCGAAGTTTTAAAATTGATTATTGTTTTTCTTGTTAAATAATTTTTTCTGTTCACTTTTTTGAAGCACCTCCAGCTATATAAATGCATGTTATTATTATTATTATTAATTAGTTACTTTGGTATTTACATGTATTCTATACTACTGTGTTATTGTGCAGATACAACCTCCATCCACACCTTGATTTAGCTGCATAATTCTCATGAGGAGGTATCATTCACTTGGACAACCCATGTTCCGTTTATAACAAATTAAGATTTGTAATTTTTGAGAAAGTTGATAAATACAGCACAACTTTCCTCATTCATTTTGACAACGTTGCTACATAAATCTACATGTAGGATTTCTGTGTCCAGCAGAGGCAGCTTGCCGAGAAGTCATCTTATGAAGTTGAAGCGTATTCCTCAACTATTTTTCTTAATTTATCCAGCGGGTGTAATGAGAAGTGCCGCCAAAACAGACAATCAAGACAGAGAACCGCTGGCCCAGGGCAAACTAGAAAACACAACGTCTGGTACCCAGGCTTCTAAAACCTCATCAGTCCAGACATCTAAACAGGGCTCCTCCTCCATCACCTCAAGCCAGACCTCATATGCCAGTGGGAGCAGCAAGGCGGGGGCGAACCCATCTGGGAAGCCGCCCATCGTACCGGCCTCAACAAGCAGCAAAGACAACAAGGGGGCCAGAATGGTGCTGGAGGTACAGAAGCAGCCGTCGCCGAAGGAGATAAGGGAATCAATCAATGTACCTGAGATCATGAACAGCGGTGGAGACATTTCGTGAGTGTTTTTTTTTGAAGGGCTTGATTCTTCATGGAGAGAACTGCCTCAATGCCCACTGGTCATTGTCTTGGTGCCCCAGTTTGTATATAACTAGTTAGTCTTTAAGTGAGACTACAATCTTCCTTGTTTTATCTATCAGATTAACACGGCTTTCTTTTATTTTGGTGCTCCTTGAAATTTTTCTATACAGTGCTATGCTATACAGTTGCCCCTACAGTTACACATACTTTGCTCTTACAATAGTGAATTATCAGACCTTAGGTAGGTTTGTTGATAAAAACTTCATTTTGAGTCAAGCTTATCCTTTGTTTCACTGTTATGTAGTAACCTGGTGGTTTTTCTTTTCTGTTTGTTCAGTAAGTTACAAGCCAGACAAGCATTTGCAACATACCTCCTTCGTGTTCAGCAGAGACTACTGGAGGAAACGAGTAAACCACCAGAGCTAGTGGAAGAATCACCCGAGAATGATGAACAAATGGTAGGAGACAGAGTGCTTCTCAAAACTCAATCAGTGTTTATTTTTTACAAGTCTTGATTTTAGTTGGTAATTAACACCCCACTTCAGACAGGCGCTCCGAACTAAATTCTGAATTAAGTATATGAAAAGTTTGACGTCTGAAACAGTTAGGAGCGACTGGACGCGCAAGAGTCGAAAGATTGACTGTTGCAGTCGTTCGGAACGACTCTGGAGCGCCTTGGTTTCAGACGTCGATCTTGTCATGAGCCGAACCTAATGTAAATGTGATGTTAAGTTCGCCTTTCTGAAACTAAAAGTTATTTGGGTCGACCTAGAGTCGCTCCTAATCTATTTGGTTCGGCTCGACTCTGGCGCCCTTGTCTGAAACGGGTGTTAGATACAATATGAAACATGCCATGTAGTATCTTGTAGTATCTTGCCTGCCAGGAAGTACCCTGGAATACACAAGGTTAATTTTGATTGTATACAAGAGGACATGGTCTATAGGATGCAAGGTAAAGAGGTCTGTAGGATACAGTGACAAGGATTGCCATTTACAGTGATCTTATGTAGGATTTGAAACTTTGCATGGTGGGAGTATAATTAGATCAGGTATGCAGTAGGACAATGTGAAAATCTCTTTTTAGTAGTGTTGGTTCTGAAAAGAACCTGTGGTTGACAACTCAACGTTTTATTCAGTATGCTCTGATTGCTTCTCAGAGCATACTGATCATAATTGAGTTGTCAACCACAGGTTCTTTTCAGAACCAACACTACTCAAAAGAGATTTACACTTGGTGCTACCGCAAACCATCGCTTATTTCAATGGTCCTGCCCAAGTTACATCAGACATTGTATTGATTAGTTTTTGGAAACTCCTCCCATCAGGATTTGGTGCTGCGATTCTTGAAGAGAGCAGCCAGCAACCTGCAGCAGCCGTTCAAAGTGATAGTGCCAAGCCGTAAACTACCGCCCCACGATAGGAGGAGAATCTTAGCCAAGCAGCTTGCTGATTTTGTTCATATTTACAATAAGGTACACATGTGTGTTTGATTGAACACCTGATTGAAAAGTTGGTATTTTGTCCATGTTCATCCTCTATACCCAAGCTTACAGTGGTTTAAAAGAGAAATATCAGATCTTTATAATGATAGTAAAATAAAGTTAGGTTGCTACTATGCAATCCTTTCCCATTGGATTGGAAAAATCTGAAATGTCATACACCTATGTACCAGCGCTTCTTATGGTTTGTTACAAAAAGGTGTTTGGGAGTCCCTTGTGCAGTATGTATTTTAGGCAATTGCGCGCATGGTTTAGACATCTCATTTACACGAGCAATTTGATTTCCAAAATGTCAAATTATTTAGTGTCCTTGAAACAAGAAAGCTTCACATTAGATGCTCTTGTGAAAATGGCCTAGAATAAAAGTACCCTTCTAGAAACTAATATCGATTGTCCATTGCACAAGTTTTGTTGGTCATACTGATGATTGTTTGTACGTTGTGTGTTATGTTTCAGGAGACGGATCAGATGGACCTGCGCAGGAAGATGGATCAGAAACTGGGCAATCATTGCAAGGATAAGGAGAATCAGGGTGCCGTGAAGGAGGAGAGGTTTGGTCAATTCACCACCATTGCTAGGTAACGATACTAAGCCTGCATGTTACGGTTATTTTTGTGTAGAAGTTTAAAGGCTCTGGACACATTTGGTATTTACTCAAAATGTATACTAGCATAAAAACTTGCGTGGTAACAAGCATTAGTGTAAAACATTATGAGAATCGACTCCCTCTGAAGTAACATAGTTTTTAGAAAGAGGTAAATTCTCGCTAAAATGTTTGAATCTAAGAAAGACTTCAGGTCTGAAGCTTTTCTCAGGAATCTGAAATCTCACAAATTTGTGCAACAAGAGTTTTTTTTTTCTTCACTATTCTCTTGCAACTTTCCTTAACCCCCTGTGTTTTATTTTATTTCTGTTTTGTGCAGCGAGAGTGAACTGGAGGAGCTCCTGACTATGTACACCAAACAGAATAAGTCTGCCAGCATCTTCCTGGGTACCGGCTCCACACAGGCCAGCTACAAGAGCATGACTGACATCACGGCACGCCCCATGTCATCTCAGCCCAGGGGCAGTGCCAGCAGCACCGTTATTCACCATCGACACAACTCAAGCGAAGGCCCCACTGATGATCGTAACGGTGACAATAGAACCAAAGATACAGGTAGGTTTTGTTAAGATTATAAAAATAAGAAACATTTTTGCAGTGACACCATGTAGATAAATCCCTTTGGAGTGATTGGTGGTTTGGAGAAGAACTGGAGGACTCCACGTTTCGGACAGTATATTCTGGAGAGACTGTTGGACTCCAACTGGGTCTGGGGGTTATAAGGGATAGTGCTTTGAGCCATATGTCCTGGATGCGTTGGGCTGTGAAGACGGGATGCCGTGAAAGGGTGAAGTCAAAGTGGTTGTAAACTTATAAAATCAGGTTGGCTCAGGGTGGTTTCTTTCACCTTTCTGGACCCCGGTTCGAGTCCCACCTCAGATCAGAGCCTTGCATATGGATTTGGTTTTCCAGTCCCTGCCCGATTGCAATGGTTTTGTTTGTTTGGGTTTAATTTCCTCCCTACCTTAAAATTAGCATTTCTTCTTCATCTCCTGCTCATCCTGTATTGGCTCTTATTGGATTTGTAATGAAATGCAGTAAAAGCATTGATGCACTCTGTGCAATTTTTGTTTACAATTGACAATTGCTATGAGTTAAATATTTATAAAGCATTGGCGTAAACTACATTACATTTCACACTGCAAAACTTGACAAGCAGATTTGTAGAGAGCGCACACTCTGCTGATCAGAAACACCAGAGCTTGAATCCGGTGCTTTTATCCAGGACACGTCACAAGGAGTTGAACAACATACTTGGACCCGTAGGAGTTAAGCCATTTATTGCACTAAACTTGGTTGAAGGAGTACCTTTAATGTATTGTACATTTACTCAGAGTGTGATTGCCCAGGGGTCGAACTTCTGTCTACCCAGGAGTTGAACGGGGGTGGGGTGGGGTGTGTGAACCTGTATGGGTGTAACCAGGTATTGTGCTTTATCGGCCTCTGAGTCTGTGAATGCATAGACTCCCCAAGGAACTGCCAGTAAATTCAGGAGTGACATTGGCAGGATATTAAGCAGAGATTGCATCAATGCACCATGGGAAAGGTTTCCTAGAAAGTTAGGAAAGTGTAGTGTATTTAATAATTGATTCTCTTCTTAATAGAGGCAGCCTTTTTTAAATATTCAGGGCAAGATTTCACAACACACTAGGACTTTATCTTAATGAGTTATCAATAAATAATAATAGTAACATGTAGTTCTAACATTGGGTTTTATCACATCTCGGGGTGAAATAAAATTATCGTAAAGAAACTTTTCAAACATTTGTAGTTTTCATAAAAATAAAATAAGTATCAAAGAACAGGGGCCCGATTTCAAAGAGCTACTTAAGCAGACAACAGTGCTTAATTGTTTTCTGCTCGGCAGAAATAAGCAGGATACCAGTATACAATTGTTGCACGCTGTGACGGGGTCCATGGCGTTTTGTACACTCGAGGGTGTACAAAACCCATGGACCCCAGTCACAACGTGCAACAATTGTTTTGTTATACCTTTGTATAATTGTTATTCCTCTTCTCGAAGTTCTGTTGTCATCTTCAAACATTATTATGACGGACTATTCATTGTTTAGTTAGCAGACGAACAAGAAACAATTCCCTCGAACCCGCGGTTGTTTCGTACACAGCGCGAAATCGACCAATGCTGGGAACGATCAAGGTGATGTACACCGGTGTACATCACTGTTCATGTTACCCGGCCCCCGTCGAGCCATGTAACATGCGTTTTTGTTGCGCGTCACATGATTGGTTCTTGACCAATCAAACTTCACAGTTTGTTACCGAGGTATAACAATCACAAATGGTACATGAGGCACGGCACTTTGGCTGATAACTTTACTCCGGTAAATAAAACTGTGTTGTGCGTGGCCGTACTTGACAGCCTTATGGGGAAGTCAGGTTGGCTCAGTGGTTTCTGTTTGTGCCTTTCAGCTCTATGGACCCCGGTTTGATACCCAGACCAGAGCCCTGCTCGAAGATTGGGTTTTTCAGTCCCTACATGTGCCTGACTGCGAGCAGTTTTCCCTATAGGGGTTTTTTCCTCCCACTGAAATTTGTTCATTGTCTTCTCTACAACAAGTTGGTGTGATGTTTCCATAGGACGCTTCGCAGACTATATAACCAGTCCTGACACTTCGCGGAGGCAACAACTTAGGCAATTGCTTTCATGTCCCCTGGTCAATGCCTTTGTGCCCTTGAAGTGTTCCAGTAGTAAGTTACGATTTCTTCATGGGGTGCCCTTTTCGTGTACAAGGAGAAAATGCCTTGGTGCCCTTGCACTTTCAAACTGTTCAATTCAGGGTGCAGGAAGTTATCGTAAATGGTAGCTTTGTCTAAACATTACAAATCAGCACTTCTAGCAATGTAGCACATTCTGTAAGAGAGGAGTAAAATGCATGCAGTTAAACAGAAGCAGGTCATGCCACCGTGCACCTCAGCAGGGTACCAATTAAGCAATTTCATCCAGGGGATGGTTTGGCCAAATTGTAAAAATAACATTCTGTCGGGGTTGGGGTTTATTTTCCACCTACATGTACGTGTGGGCTTGATCTCTGAAAGCTGAACCGGCAAGAGTGATTTGTGCAATTCTGGTTATTTTTAAAAGTTTAAAATTACTGAATTTTGCTTTGATCAGTCCGTAAACAAAACAATTTGCTAAGCACTCAAAACTCCTGTGTGGCAGAAACAGGGGACATTCCAAAATGGGATAAAGTTCTTATTTTTGTAACTTGTGCCCTGCTCATGTTTTGCTTAGCAAAGAAATTTGCTAAACTATTAAAGTGACACAATGTTGGAAGAAGAAAGCTTTATAAAAAGTCGATCGAACAGTTGAAGAAATACATGTAATCAAGGGTTCTCCAACCAACTTCATAAAGCTGTTATGCAGAAAATTGTGCTCAGCATATTTTTCTGCTAAGCAAAGGGAACCAGTCGCAAACAGTAAATTACATGGTACTTGGGCTGGTAACCTGTTTTTGCTAAGCAGGAAATTCCTTACTCAAAGCAAATTGCTGTGCACAACAGTTTGGTGAAATTGGGCAAAAGAGTCGAATTTTTAAGTTGATATTCACACAAATAATAAATGGCAAGTATGATACCATACTCAGCATGACCAATGGCATCTGTTTGTTGCCCTGGTCTTGGCCTTGGAAAGTTTCCTGCAGACTGTCTGAGCTTTCCAATGAAAGGACACTTGGCACTGGCCTTGCCCCTCTCAAAACATGAATTTCCAGTCCTGATGGGGACAGTTCACTGCTCGAAATTGCTTTGCTACGTACCCACATAGTATGGTTTTCCTGCAGGCAGCTGTATGAAAGTGGTGAATGCAACGCACACCAAAGATGAAGACCGGGTCTATGTTCCTTCCATCAGTCTGGTTTGATTTAGTTCACCATATGACCCACTACATGTATGTAGAGAGAAAGAGAGAAAAAAAAGAGGGAAAAAAAGGAAATTCTGCATTTCTGGGAGTGGTGGGCCAAGACCTTGTGTCATCATCAGACACAGCACCTGTAAATGTAATGAAAACACGCCAACATTAATTTCCCCCATAGGTGTGCTCCATTTTGGATACTTCCTTTCACCCCCATTTACCCAAGGTTACCTACATGAAGTGGGTTGCAACTCCCATGGGTGCCTATGGGTTGAGGCAACCTTTGTCAAGGCGTACTGCCTATACCAAATAAAGCCTATACCAAATCAACTTGCACATCAGCCCTTGTACTCAATCAATTTTTTTCCCAAGGGCCAAAAATTGTTGCCTGCAAGGTCCTACATGTAGATAATGATAATAACAACCAGCTTTTATATAGGGCTATTCACACCCGAAGGGCTATTCACACCCGAAGGGCTTCTCAAAGCGCTTCCAACATTAATACCCCTGGTATCTGGGTCTTAAATAGTTTCTTAAACCATCTCAGTTCCCTGGAGAGTATACAGCCTGTGCAACATTAATTATGCGCTCCTCGACTAAACCAATCACAACAACATCTCTGCCCTAACAGGTACCCATATTAAACCCTGGGTGGAGAGAAGCAATTATAGTTAAGTTTCTTGCTCAGGGACACAAGTGTCACGACCAGGATTCGAACCCACACACTGCTGAACAGAAACACCAGAGCTTGAGTTCGGTGCTCTATATAAATTGATCACATAAATCACACTTAGCTCCACATTCCTGTTGTAAAAATATTGCGTGCTTTGAGACGCTAGTTGGTTCAGATGAAGGTATACGCAAGGAATTAATTTTTATTAGCATTAGGTTTATGAAGCCACTGTATACATGTACAAAGAAGAAGCATTTAGGAATAAATTTTGTTTATACCAAATTAACAACAAAAGCCTGTGATTTGTGAGTTAAACCTGGTAGGGTTGTTGATTTTCCTGTTAAGATTCAAAATCTTAAAGAGCTCTACCAATTGTTGGAACAGGGAATAGCCATGGGCGCAATATATATTTCTCTAAAACAACATACAAAATGCTGATGTTGCTCGTCCTGTAAGTGCCTCCAAGCCCATCATCACAGCACAGAAGACCATCACTGAAGAACACCTGTAATCCAACACTGACAAATTGATGCGAGTTCTGAATTGCTACCAATACATGGAATAATTGGCCAGGCAGATTTATGTATATGTAGCTCACCAAAGTGGAACCACATTGTCAGGCTCTTCAGTGAGGCACTTCAAAGGTGCCGCAGGTCTCTTTGATGTTGGGTTTTTTTTTGTCTCTTTTTTTGTTTGTCTTTTTTTTTAATCGTGATTTATAGGGTGCAGTCCAAAAAGAAATTAATTTACTGGTTTTCAAAATATCAAAGAATGGACTAGTTATTAAGTAGGTTTGGAAAAGCATTTAAGAATTCTGAATTATTCAGAGTGTCTAATTTTCAAAAACATAACAGTGAAATAGGGAAAATGTAGTGCAGCATATCAGACTGTATAAAACTTAGGCTTGATTACAACTGTTTTAACCCCTGCGGAGAAGGTTAATGTTGTGCCCTTGTTAGTTTGTCTGTCTGTCTGTCAGAATTCTGTGATAGGCAGTTCCATAAAACTGGGCCCTGTTTAGACCATATGCCTTGGCGTCATCATGCCGCCATCGTAGAGGTAAAACTATAATGAAACAATAGAAACGTACCATCTTGTGCCCCTGGTGCAGATGAGGAGCCAATAGATCCTTAAAACGCTGTCACCATCTGGGTCATGTTCCCTGTTTCCAATAACTGTAATGAATGCTTTGCGCATGGCACCAGACTATTATTTCATCCAGCCTCAGTTTGGTTACAATGAATTGGAATGGAGTAAAATCAAGATGACCACACCATGATAAAGGTCTATGAGCACCCTTCTTCTGACCTCTGGCCGTGGGCGCCCTATTCAAAATATGTCATGAGCATAAGGTACGTAATTTTAGATGCAACCCCAAAACCATGATGATAGGATCAGCACTGGGACCTAAAATAGGTGCCCCACAAGTTAGTCTCGAAAAGATGCCTAACTGCACATTCAATTGTTCTGTTTGTGAAAACAGTAAAACACATGGAAATAAACATGTACGTCTGGTTGGTGTAGTGGTATCTTTCCTCTCCTTCCACCTCTAGGACCCCGATTCCAATCTTTCCGGGGGCACTATGTGGATTGGGTTTTCAGCCCCTACATGACGGTGTGGGTTTTTCCTGGAATATTTCTCTTGGGTTTTCCTGCCACATCTTCCTTCTTTGTCTTCTCTCTGTTGGGTTCTTTCTTGGCTGGTACAGTGATTAAGTTCACTTTTCTGTTAGAGTCCTTGGCTCCACAACCAGAATAAATGCAATAAAATGAAATGATATGAATGAATGAATTTCTCATAAAAAAAAATAAGATCTCCAGAATGAAAGTATCAGATTATACAATACATGAACAGTGTACTTATATGTGCACACTACTGGGACCACCTGTGAAGCAAGATGTAAAACACATGCCCAATTGCACCTGAAATCACTGTGAACCGATTGTTTGAATTTAATCGTTACCATTTGCTGACAGGTGGGGAGTGGTAGCTACCTGCAGAGTTTGTCAGCGTGCAATGATAACTTCTCCATACATGCTGATTGATCTTTGCCGTTTAATTGTTGGCTCTTCTAGAATCTACAGAGAATGAACTAAGCCTGTTGGGGTTTTTTTGAGCGAAAAGGAACTTTAATACCCAGAAATTTTAAATGTTTGTGAAAACTACTGGAACAAACTTACCCTCCATTGGAGAATAATGTATGTTCATTTAGTACTCAGACCGTGGGCTTATGTTTTTTTGTAAAGGGCCAGAGTAAACTGTGCATTTTACTTGCCATGGAAAATTTTATTTGTAGCCCAGATTTTAAACACGTACAGTACATGTACATGTATTGTCATAAATGTATCTTTCTAATGTATATGCCTACTGTACATGCATAGTAGCAATTAACACCATTTTTATGGTAAAACGAAGTTAAATTCACACACTAAAAAATACATCACAATCAAAAACACATTAACATCTGAAAAGGTAGAAATAAGAGCATTTTAATCAAGTTGCTTGCACAGTTTTTAGTAACCTACAGGGCAAGTTGAGATATTGTGTTTACTCGCCTGTAGCAGTTTTTACTGACAATGTATGCCAATTCGCTTCTCTGAGAGTCCTTTGCCAGAATATGAAATGTACAGAAGTTGTACAATACATGCACCATCTATACACGTTAGCATTTTGAAGCACCTCCGCAGCCCAGGGCTGTATATTCCCCAGGGAGCTGAGAAAGATTAAATGAATGTTATTGACCCAATGACCAGGGCACTTATGTCAAGCGCATTGATACAGTTATTGTAAAATGCGCTGTATAAGAATTAGTTATAATTATTTTTATTGTCGGCATGAAACACAAGTTGGCAGGCCTGTATCTTCATTTTTGAAAGGGCAAGGGCACCAAGGAATTTTCTCTTTGGTAAACTTTTACTGGAGCATTTTAAGGGCACCAAGGCAATGCCCAGGGGCATCGAGTCAATCGCCATCGCCTCTGTGAAGTATCAGGCCTGCGCTGGTAGATTTTTTGTCGCAAGGAAGCACTCCTAATTCTAGAAGGTCTTTAAAATTGTAAGAATGTGAAATGTCTGCAAAGCTGTAATGAGAAAGAGCCAGACTCCCTCGGGGCTACAAAAGACCCGGCCATTCCTTGTACATTGGTTGGACGCTTGAAACTGAATCATACATTATGATTCACATTACAATCGGTATGCACAGTATAATGTGTTGGATTTCAGATCAAGTGGGACACCCCGGTATTCAAATTGCATTCGCGGTCGGTTTTATTTTATATTACTGATGGATGATGGGGCTGGAAGGATGCGACGACAAAACGAGGAGGGTATTTTAAGAATCCGTCATGTCTGTCCGTGTGTGCGTGTGTTCGTGCATGCGAGAAGTCATGTGCCAAGATAAGTTATGGGGACATGTTGATGTGATAATGTGTGAAATGTGTCTGGGAGATTTTTTTTTTCTGTACACCAAAATTGCCACTGTCGTAGTGCTTTTCAATGGGAATTTTTTTATTAATTTTTTTTTTTTTACCCATACACCGATGTGTGTTAGCACTGTATACTCAGTACTTTCCCGAGTCCTGTGAAAAAATATCACAGGCATATTACTCGGGTGGGATTCGAACCCACGACCCTTGCAATTCTAGAGCAGTGTCTTACCAACTAGAGGCAGTTCGAATCCTATGTTTTGGCAGCGGGTACCGCAACGATATAATAGATGTTAAATTTGCATCGGGGATAAAGAATATTAATTTTTTTTTTTTTTACCCATACACCGATGTGTGTTAGCACTGTATACTCAGTACTTTCCCGAGTCCTGTGAAAAAATTAATATTCTTTATCCCCGATGCAAATTTAACATCTATTGTATCGTTGCGGTACCCGCTGCCAAAACATAGGATTCGAACTGCCTCTAGCTACCGGGCAACCTCGGTAGTCTAGTTGGTAAGACACTGCTCTAGAATTGCAAGGGTCGTGGGTTCGAATCCCACCCGAGTAATATGCCTGTGATATTTTTTCACAGGACTCGGGAAAGTACTGAGTATACAGTGCTAACACACATCGGTGTATGGGTAAAAAACCAAAATTAATATTCTTTATCCCCGATGCAAATTTAACATCTATTATATCATTGCGGTACCCGCTGCCAAAACATAGGATTCGAACTGCCTCTAGCTACCGGGCAACCTCGGTAGTCTAGTTGGTAAGACACTGTTCTAGAATTGCAAGGGTCGTGGGTTCGAATCCCACCCGAGTAATATGCCTGTGATATTTTTTTCACAGGACTCAGGAATTTTTTTCTTCTTCTAAATCGATTAAAAAAAAGGAACCCTTAAACAAATAATCAGGAGAAAAAAAAACCTTCTGTCTGGGAGAGATAGGTTAGTATGAAACATGGAGACATTTGCACATGACCTGGAGAATGAGTGAGGCAGTTAGAGAAACAGCGAAACCTTGATTTGATACACTTTGATGGAGGTGAGGTTTGACGAATCAGTTGAACTTGAAGCTAAATGCATTGGAGGTGTTGTTTACTTAAGACTCCAAAAAGGTGTCAACTACAGTATATATGTATGATTAACACTAGAATGTTTAAATACTTGTGCATTCCAAAGCTGAGTTATTTACAGTACAGTACTTGCATGTACTTAACATTTTACAGGACTTAACATGTACTCATAACAACTACATATTCTCATGATGAAGTGTGCCATTCTTTTTTTCTCTGTACACATTGGTTGAAGTTAGTCGTAACCAACCTCGTTCCCAGGGGTGATCGATCTCACTGCGCCATTTTTTCCCAGCATGCCTTGCTCGATCATAACCCCTGGAATTGGCAAATTTAAATGTGCTATATGCTAGCACATTTAAATGAGCCATAAATGAGCGTACATATTCATTATTAAATATTTTCTACGCGCGCACGCATGTCTTTTGTCTTAAAGAATGTTTTTGTTTTTGTTTTTAAAAAACGTGTTCGTGTCATTAAAAACGCAGGCGTGATCAACAGAAACATATCTTAAAACTACGCGCGCACCTACTTGACACATGCATTTATTGCTTTACCAATTTCCTTAGCCAATCAGAGTTGTTTCCCATTACATGCCTCCTAGGGGTTAGTGACGAGAGATATCGATACGGCGCGCTGCCCATGGTAGAGAGTGGTAACATACACAGAAAGTATGATGATGACTTGTACCCATTACACTCCTAATTCCAGAAAATGGCTCATCAACAACTCTGCATGCAATGTTCCTTTTTTATGCAATATTCCCGGTATTATTCAAAGACACTTTAAATTTACGTGAGGATTGACATTCTCTCTAAATAATACAATTTCTTCATAGCACCTTGAGTTTTCTTTTTCAGTGCTTTTTTTTTTTTTCCTCTTGATGTGGAGTTATACTACTCTGTTTATTCAACAACAATTATCAACAACAACATACATCAATACAACAAGCTCCAATACATACTGATATTATATAACAGATTAAATGAGCTACGGGCTGTAATACATAGAAATCAAATTGATAACATACAAACAAGAACAAGAGACATAAATATTTATATATACATTTTAGCGTGACCTAATCACGGTGATCGAGAAAAACAATGGGTAGAAATTATTTAAGACAATCAAGGTTAATAAAACAAAAATAAATAAAGGAACATGGTGACGGCCTTTGGTGAGAAAAGCAATTAGTAATCGAAATTGACATCATCATTAACAGTGAAACACAACGCATTATTTCTACTGTAAATAGTTTCAAAAGATTCTGGGCTCAATCTGGTCTTTTTATTTATTTATTTGTTTATTTATTTAGTATTTTTATTTATTTATTTCCTTTTATTTACCCAGGGTAAGCCAAATCAATTGGCTTCAAACTGGCTTCAATTAACATGTTAAAAAGTAAACATAAAATCACGTTATAAAATTACGATATAAAAGTTGTAAACTAAGTGTAAATATGTAATAATAGAAACGGGAAATTAAAGCAATATAAACAAAAAATGAAGAGTTAAAGAAATTACAAGAGTAAATTTCAGAAACCGTCACAATAAATAAGAGGAGGTTTAAAAACAGACCAGCTTTCAAACCAAAAGAGACCGGTCCCTACATAGACATTCAGGAATTTAAATAATACTTTTACAGAATAACTCAAGAGAATTTTGTTTTACATGAATGTTTGGCTGGATAGCGGCAGAACCCTTAAAGCCAGTGGACACTATTGGTAATTGTCAAAGACCAGTCTTCTCACTTGCTGTATCTCAACATATGCATATAATAACAAACCTGTGAAAATTTGAGCTGGATTGGTCGTCGGAGTTGCGAGATAACTATGAAAGAAAAAAACACCCTTGTCACACGAAGTTGTGTGCTTTCAGATGCTTGATTTCAGGACCTCAAATTCTAAACTTGAGGTCTCGAAATCAAATTGGTGGAAAATTACTTCTTTCTCGAAAACTACTCCACTTCAGAGGGAGCCGTTTCTCACAATGATTTATACTAACAACCTCTCCCCATTAGTCGTTACCAATTATTTTGAGTAATTACCAATAGTGTCCACTGCCTTTAAATATGCATTGGCTAATATAGACCACAAATCTCACCTGATAGACAGACCCCTTGCCCATGGCATCAGAAGCTCAGAGTGCCGGCACAGAGGTCAAAGTAAGACCTGTCATCATTGGCTGAAAGTTGTGCATGAGTGTACGCACTTGTAAGCACGTTTCCTTGTTGATTGCAGTAATAGCACGTACCGCAAGGCATCTGTAGTGGCGCATGAAACTGTTGGGGAGGGGGGAAATACATGGAAATAAATATCCCCCATGAAACTATTAATAAATTGACAAACTTTCTTTTTTATTCACCATTTGTTTATGCCAGATTGATAAAAAAGGGGGTATAGCCACCTTGTGTGTAGTGTCTTTAAATCAACTTTTTTTTGTTTTCCCTTAAACTATCACCCCACCCACTTCTTTTCATGGGGGTGCTGATTTTCTTTCCAGATTGCGTCCAGACAAGTGATTGATGGCTTCGAGTGAAATGATACTATTGGGAATATATAAAAGCTGACCAAACTGATTAAAGACCTTTTCTTCCAGTTGTTTACCATTTATCCTGGTATGTGGGTCAGCATGGGTGTCCACCAATTCCCTTTCTGTTTGTTTGTTTGCTTTTTTTCTCTTTTTTTTTAGTGGAGGTTACAGATTTGAAACAGCATGACCTTCGTCAAACAACAAAAATGACTTTGATATTAATTAATTTGGCATGTGCTAGTACAAGTGTGCTCGCAATTTAACATTCCTACATTTTGTAGGACATGATTTTCATATTTTGACTACCAGGGTTGTCTGAACCATTTCGGAAGCAAGGTCTACATCTCAAACAGTGATTTCTCACATTTCTTGTGGTTTATACAAATCTTATGCCTGTTACATTCTCACGTTTCTTGTGGTTTATACAAATCTCTTGCCTGTTACACTGATGTAAATCTAGGCCTACATTTACATCTTCCAAAAGGGCAAGACCTTTTTCATTTTGCAAAGGGCACTTTTATTGCAAAATCTCAAAGTCAATGGGAAACTTTTGAAAGGGTACCAAGGCAAAGACCAGGGGCAAGGGAGGCCATGTTATTCATAAATGGGTCTCATAACTCAAACATAGCTCATGCCTACCTGTCGTAAAAATAATGAGTGCTCTGAGATGCTCAATGGGTGTGATAGTGCTTTATATTGAGAACGGTGTATTTTCATTATTAGACATCCTGTGGTGTGTCATGGCTGATTTGTCTAGTTCACGGGAACCCAAGCTTCGGTGCTGTCAGCTGCAGAGTGTGGGTTCAAATCCCTGTCATGACACTTGTGCCCCTGAGCAAGGCATTTAACCATAATTGCTGTGAAAAGTTGAGAAGGTAGTGCATTCTGCTCTACCAGCCTGGCTCCTAGTGGATGATGCCCATGCCTGCATCCTTACTATTGTAAAGGGGTCAACTGTTGAATAGGTGGCAACGTCAACCCCAGTAGTATGTGGCAACGTGCCCCTGGTGACAGTTGATCTGGTTGGATAGCCTAAATCAGTTAAGTGTAGCCCTCACCTTGAAGTGGCCGTTCAGCCTTGTGAGTTGGGCGGTACCTAAATAAAATAAAACACCCAAAACCTCTACTATTCATGCCCATCTTTTTTTAAAAATTCTTATCGACAGGATCTGGTGATGCCTCGACCCCTTACCCAGCCACCCAGAGGTCAAGACCCCAGTCTACCCCCAGTGGGGGTACCAGACCCTCATCATCTGAGGCAGCTATAGCTGTATATGGAGCCCAAGCCATGAGGCAACGTCCAGTGTCTGCCAAGACTGGCCACAGAGACACAGGTAGGTTTAAAATTGTCCACGTCAAACAAATCTGTAATTTGCCTTTGTGTTTTAAACTCCGTTTTGAAACCTCTGTTTGTTTGTAGGTTTAGATGATCAAGGGAATTCGGCAGACAAGGGGATATAAACACCAAGCTGGCAATAGTCAATCTCTCTCATACATACATTGGTTTAACGCCTATGATTATGAATTGCACAGATAAAGAAATTTTGACTCAGTTACTAGATGATAACACTTATATAAACTGTTACTGAGCCTGTGATGAGAGCAGATGAGAGGCCAATCTAATGGCTTCTGCTCACCACATAACTCTGCTGTTAAGATTCTCATTCCTTGCCTATAACGTATGCACTAGCTGTTTAAGCAATGATTGCTTAGGAACTGGGAATTACCCAAACACATGAGCAAACATTCTTTGCTAATCTATGTAACCGTATATTTGTCCCTTCCAGTAAGCAGAGCTGTGAAAGTGTTGGCCCAGCCTGACTCCTGTAATTAGAAAGATAAATATCCTTGTGAAATATTTCCTCAGGACCATCAAGATAAAATGTGTTTTAAAGCGTTCTTGAGGTATCATCCAAATTTTATATACCCAGGCTAAAAATCTGCTTTGTGAAACGCCTCACTGCTTTTTCATTTTCAACTGAACATAACTTGCTAAAATTACACGACAAATTCCTCTGTGGAGATTACTATACCATTTAGCTTCATAAATTAGACAAGACACACAAACACCCAGAGCCCATTCTCACGCCATCGGCCTTGCCATCTCAAATTGACAGCTACTAAGTTGAACTCAACAGAACCCAGACCAGGTGAATAGATTTCCACACAAAAAATGTTGCAATTTTCTGTGTTATTTAAAGATCCATATTGCTCACATAGACTGACTGACCTTGTCTGTGTCTGGGGTCACATGTGGTATTACTAGCCAATCGCTCCACCTTTCATCAAGGTAAATTGCTGTTGTTCATTCCTGGCACTTAAACTGTACCTCCAGTGAAATTGTGTAATACACCTATAGGCCTATTAGTCTTCTGAGGGCATGGCAGTAACGCAGGGATGAGAAATTTGAGACTTTTATCTGAATTCAAACTTTTTACGTCAACCTTAAACAAAATCAGCAATTATTTTTTCTTTTTCCTCATGTAAAGAAATCTTGCTCTTTGTTCAACTTCTCTCTTTATTTGATAGTTAACTGTCTGCTAGTATGAAGGGTGCAGTGTTGCAAAATCATTCACTTTCCATGGTCCGGTTGGTGTAGTGGTATTTTTCCTCCCCTTCCACCTCTAGGACCCCATTTCAAAATCACGCTGGGGGCACTACCTCACACATCCCACATTTCCTTCATTATCTTCTCTCCATTTGGCTCTTGGCTAGCCCTAAGTTCACTTTTTTAAGAGTCCTTCGCTTCTACAACCAGAATAAACTAAATGAAACTAAATTAAGTGAATCCACATTGTCTCAGGCTATAAACTTAAAAACTGTCGATCCCGTCCTGTGTAGTACTCACCCTAGTCTTCTTTGGTCGCGATAGAGCGTAATGCTTCACATGGTCATGATGATGGTCAGTTTTCATTCATAACCAGAACTAATAAATGAAAATGAAATGAATCCATATTGTCTCACTCAAGATAGAAACTTACAAACTGTCACGACCATCCTGTGTTGCAATCACCCTAGTCTTCTTGGGTTAGTGATAGCGTAAATGTTTCACATGGCCATGACGGTCTATAAGTCAGCCTGGAGGTACACTGCTGGTATTCCCATCTAGAAAAAAGGGCCCTGGGACAGCCATGAGATTTGACAAGAACAAACTCCAGACAACCTTTGATATTTAAAGAGTGTTTCAAAAACTTGGTGGGAGAATTGATCAGTTTAGAGACGCTGGAATATACTGGGCTTATTAGGTATCCCTGTAAAGGTGCAATGTGTGTAAAGGATTAGGCAGGGATGAACAACGAGACAGGAATAAAAAAAAAAAAACGAGGCAGAGTTCCTTTATATTCTCTTTGTGTTTGTACAGATAAACAGTTAATGTACTTGTTAAAAGAACATTACAGAATTGGTTTTTGCTAACAAAACAGTTGCTGGCCGTGTAAGCACTTTATGTAATCCACCATATACATTAACTGACAAACCTGTAGAAGTTTGAGATCGATCGGCCATCTGAGTCCTGAGAGAATAGTGAAAAATCGATTAAAAATTTTGCATTGCATCGATGCCAAAATTAAAATGAATAAAACACTCACTGAGCGATAAACTCCACACGCGAAGTTTGATTATTT
Organism: Asterias rubens; assembly: GCF_902459465.1. Taxonomy (NCBI): domain Eukaryota; kingdom Metazoa; phylum Echinodermata; class Asteroidea; order Forcipulatida; family Asteriidae; genus Asterias; species Asterias rubens. The sequence goes on along the minus strand of NC_047062.1, from coordinate 21,685,393 downwards.
ATTTCTCATCAAATATCACATTTCAGACAGAAATGTTTCAAGGGATGTTTTCAACTCTCACCATCATTAGACCGTGTAAGTTTTATGTAAATCTGTGATCTTCACGATTTTTTTGTCTTACCATGAATTCTGTAACTTTCCTTTAAACTGTGTAGAAAGTTCTTTTTCATTTAGGTTCTGGTCTTCTCAAACAAATTCTGGTCCAGTAAAAATGTTAACCTTACAAGCCCTGGGCCCAATGTCATAAAGCCTTTAAGCACAAAAATTTGCTTAGCATGAAATTTCTTCCTTAATATACACAGGATTACCAACCAAATTTCCACGTGATTTTCAGGATAAGCAAACAACAGCTGAATGCCAGTAACAAGCAATATGCAACAAATTTGGTCGGTAATCTTGTTTTTATCAAGGAAGAAATTTCATGCTAAGCAAATTTTTGTGCTTACAGGCTGTATGAAATTGTGCCCTGTGGTCTTCAGTATAGGATAGCTCTACTCTTAAAGTCCGATTCATTCTTCCTGCGAATGCATATTTTTGTGACCCAATTGACCCCTTGCACGCGCATCACTTGCGGCGACCAATGCCCTGCTCACCATGTTGGTGGGCAGTTAGGTTTACGTGTATTAATGTCGCGTCGCCTAAAATGCACAGCATAGAGTTATATATAAAAACGCACAGTGAAATTGCCCACCAGTATTGCGCATTCAAGATTTTTCTGCTGATGACGTCAGGTGAAATGGGTCAATAATTGGTACGCGCTAACTTTCAAATTGTGATGCAAGAAAATTGGCTGAAGATGCGCACAAAAAACTTTGGTTTTGCAACTTGTAAGATTGATGATGTCCCCCATTGCCAGTTGTCTCTATCTCATCACTCAGTCTCTACACCTCTGCTTTACTACATCTCTCTCCACTCACTGTTGTGCGTCCAAGGACAGCTTCTATCCTAATGTGTGAAAATGCAATCACATTTCTGGGATTTATCTCTCTTTTTATCAAGGCTGTTTGTTGGTCTGGGGTTTTACTGTGGCCCACATTTTGTGGTTCCCTCAATTTACCTGCCCTTGATGATAGCCATTCCATTTTTTTTATGATGCCAGGTCGAAGGCATGTATTTTTTTTTTCAGCAGATGATTTTGGGTTGAACAAAGAAAAATTTCCTACAGTGGGATTTGAACCAACGACCTTTTGGTTAGCGTGCCTGCACTCTACCAACTGATGAGCTATCTACATGTAGCCATATGTTGGCGGTCTTCCTGTTTTGTCAATACCTTTTTTAGCAGATCAGCTGATTTCCTCTTCTTTTCTTAGTTTTGTGTGCCATAGAAAATTTAAAATACACTGCTGACTGCATAGATATTAAATTATCAAGTTGCAGGTCTTGGATGCCGATCTGAGTTAAAAAATATTTGAAATTTAAAGAGAAACAAACTCAAGTTGACCTGATTATTCAGGATTTTTTATTTATAGCTTGCTTTTCCTAGTTTCTTCTATCTCTCCAAACATAACTTTAAAGCACCCGTACAACATTAGTAGGTGTCAAAGGCCAGAATCACAGTGTATGTGACCTAAACAAATGTATGATGTTCATGAGATAACAGAGCTGTGAAAGTTTAAGCTCAATCAGTCATTCTGGACTGATACTTCATGGAGGCAGTGAAGACCTATAGATGGTGTCCCTTTATAGGTGTTCTTTATCAAGGAGAAAACGCGTCAGATGCCCATGGATACAATATACCTCTTTCAAAAATCAAAAACAAAGCTTCATGCCTGCATGTTTGCACTGCTTTCATACATTGATATTTTTGACTTAAAAGATCAAAGCTAATTGTTTGACTCATCTCAAAAAATAGCATTTTAGGCAAAAATATTTTCAGAAAATATTCCCACCCTGACCTTCTTTATACCATGTGAGTTATGTGCAAATCTGTGACTATTTGATTTTTTCAATCTTATCAACGTCCTGCACGCCCTTTAAGTGATAATGTTACCTTGAAGACAAAACAGAGAGGCTAAATTCCACATGATTGGTCTACTAATATTGCGTTGTCTGTTAATGTGATCAAATTCTCTGATACCAGTGACTACATGTATGAAGTGAAAGGCTCATGACTGAAACAATTTAGCCAAAAAAGGAACCCTGTAAAAATAATGCTACTTAATACAGTTGATGTGTGTGGCACTAGATAGTGTCTGATTTCCCTCAATGACGAATCTCCTTGTAAGGTTTGCTCTTTAAACCTTCTTGTACATTTTCTATTCCTGTGCAATTGGTTGCCTTGGATACGAATGAAAGTCTCTACATTCATGTACAGACATGTTTCCAGCACTAGGCAGCCTCTTATGCAGTTACTGATGATATTTCTTATCTTTATACTTGCTTTTCGCAAAAGGGCATTTTTCAAGTTGAGCTGTTGTCATGGAAGGGTAGTAGGGTCGGGTGTTACAGTGAATAAGAGAAGAAAACACACATGGGCCCAATTTCATAGCGCTGAATGGTTAGCAAATTTGTGTGCTTACTGTAGCAGAAAAATTTGCTAAGGTGCAGGCATGTCACAGGTTAGCAGAAGAATTGGGCAGCCATATTGCGCGTTTACCATGGATTTGCATTGTGGCATCATATATTTTCGTGTGGTAAGCACTGGAAGGTAAGCAGTGCTATGAAATGGAAATCACACAGTAAGCACAAATTCGGCTGCTATTCAGAGCAATGAAATTGGGCCCTGGCCCTGTAAGTTGCACTCTCATAAAATGTTTATTTTAGATAATGGCCCAATTCAAGTCCATTGCCAAGGTTGGGAAACAAAGAGTTCCTTTAACCCTTTGAATATTTCTTGGAAAGTTGGATCAAAACCACAAATCAATTACCTTTTTTTTATGGTCTATGTGAACAAATTATGTAAAGAAATGGAACAGACTCAACACTGAGAAACCCTGTCCTAAATACAAACGGAAGACAAATCGGAACTGCATGTTAATCACCTTCACCGGCACCTGTGGTCTGCTGGCCAAATTCTAGTTAAAGCACCTGAGGACAAGTCAAAATTCTCGTCAAGTGGTCCGACCAGCTCGTTCAGTGTAGAAAAGCATCCCCTATTTTCTTTTGAAGAATTATGTACTAGTAAAAAAGCTTGGGGCCCAGTGAAATGACAAGCTAACTGGGCCCATTTGCATAGAGCTGCTTAAGCGCACAAAGTAGCTGAGCACATAAGAATTATGCTTACCAAAATATGTTTACCAGCCATTAAATACCATGTCACATTTACCATTTGGGACTGGTATCCTGCTCATTTTCGATTAAAGCCAGTGGACACTATTGGTAATTGTCAAAGACTAGCCTTCACAGTTGGTGTACCTCAACATATGCATTAAATAACAAACCTGTGAAAATTTGAGGTTGATCGGTTATCATACTTGCGAGATAATAATGAAAAAAAAAACCACACACTTATCTCACAAAGTTGTGTGCGTCTAGATGGTTGATTTCGAGACCTCAAGTTCTAATTCTGAGGTCTTGAAATCAAATTCGTGGAAAATTACTTCTTTCTCGAAAACTATGGCACTTCAGAGGGAGCTGTTTCTCACAATGTTTTATACCATCAACCTCTCCCCATTACTCGTCACCAAGAAAGGTTTTATGCTAACAATTATTTTGAGTAATTACCAATAGTGTCCACTGCCTTTAACAGAAATTTCCTGCTTAAAGCAGCTCTATGAAATTTGGCACTTGTCCCTCTGGCTAGTCACTGAAAACATTAAAGGCATACCCTGTGATCCTAAGAAATGTTACCACATTACTTACAATGTACATGTACAGTACATCGACACAAAAGTGTTCAGTGCATGTGATTCTTCACTACTTTTCATGTACTTTTTGTTACATGTACTTTTACAAGTAACACATGTTTTGATGACAAAATGTGCACGCAATTATCAATGTCAATTTTTGTAGATTTTAATTGAAAAGGAATGGGCAATAACCATAGAGGGAAGCTGCGCACATGGGTGTGTATGGATACCATAATCAAATACTTAATCCCTGATGGAGTTATTACGTGGACATGGGGTGTGGCATTTTAACCCCTTCCTGAGGTTTATTACAGAATGTTAACGTTGCCTCTCTGGAGTATATATTTTGAATCGTATAAAATATTTTGAATGAAGTAAAGACAACAAACTTTCTCATAAATTGCACCAGGACTTTTTGTACTCATTCATGAAAATATATGGCGTGTTGTGGTTGAGCGTGCTGTAGCTTGTCTAGTTCAGCGAATCCATGCTCGGGTGTTGTCAGCAGCAGAGTGTGGGTTTGAATCCCGGTCTTGACACTTGTGCTCTTGAGCAAGGTACTTAAAGGCAGTGGACACTATTGGTAATTACTCAAAATACTTATTAGCATAAAACCTTTCTTGGTAAGGAGTAATGGGGAGAGGTTGATAATATAAAACATTGTAAGAAACGGCTCCCTCTGAAGTAATGTAGTTTTTTTTCCCACGAGAAACCTACCTAAGGTCTGATAATTCACTATTGTAAGGGCAGTAAGTATTTGTAATTGTAAGGGCAACTGTATAAGAAAAAGTTTCAAGGAGCACCAATAATAAAAGAAAGCCAAGTTAGTCTGATAGCTAAAACAAGGAAGATTGAAGTCTCACTTAAAGGGTCTATGTAACCTTTGTAGGACAAAAAACACAATGTCCACAGATTTACACTAAACTTACACAGTTTGAAGATAATGTTAGTAGAAAGCTTCCCTGAAAATATTACAGGCTGAGGTGCTGTAGTTTTGGGGAAATGAGTAAAACAATGTCACAAAAATCACACATTTTCACACATTTTCGTGTGGCAAGGATGTTTTTTCTTTCATTATTATCTCGCAACTTCAATGTCCAATTGAGCTCAAACTTTCACAGGTTTGTTGGTTTATGCATATGTTGAGATACAGCAAGTGAGAAGACTGGTCTTTGACAATTACCTAAGGTGTCCAGTGTCTTTAAATTATTGTTTTCGTGCGTAGTGATTCTTGCCTTTGACTGTGTTTTGTTCACATTATTACCAAGACTTGAACATGCCCCTCGCATGTTTCTCATCAAAAAACCTGTCATTTTTTTCCCCCTTGAAGTTCAAGACATTGTTACCAAATGCCAGGCATTTCTCTTAGCTGCTCAAGGTACAATGTATTAAGAGATTACGACTGGAATTCGGAAGTAATAATGCATACTTGGTATGACCCAATGGCTACATCGTCTGTCTGACGCTAATTTATTTGACCGTGAACAATATTTAAAAAAAGTTTATAAAGTTCAAGTAGCCACCAAAGTTGGGTGCATTTATTTTTGGGGATTGCTTTATCTTTTCGACATCTTTAAAGTCAAGGTTAAAACAAATCTCCCACTCTAATTAATACAGTGTGAGGTTGACTATTCTAGTATTTTAGGTGGAATACTTGTTCAAGGGATGGAAGAGCAAAGTGGGAGGCCTTTAAAAAAAATCGCCAAACATCACAAGGCCAGATGGACACTTGGTGAGGGCTAAATTTTACCGATTTTTGCTGTTGAACCAAATTAACTGCCATGAAGGGCACTTTCCCACCTACTTACGGTGTATTGGGCTGAAACAGGGTAACCCCCTTCACTGTCTGTAAGGATGCAGGCATGGGTATCTTCCACTGGGAGCCTGGCTGGTAGAACAGAATGCACTACCGGTCCCCACTTTATTAAAGCAATAATGGTTTAAGTGTCTTGCTCAAGGGCACAATTGTAATGATTGGGTATCGAACCCACATTCAGCTGCTGACAACACTAGAGCTTGGGTCCAGTTAATATTATTTATCCTAATGCAACTACTATAAATTAATAAACGAGTCATGCACTGGTGTAGGGTCCACAAAAGTCAGAGCTCACATACATTAATCACAGTATGAATCACATACAACATACAGTAAGGTGCATTAAAGAGAGGCTCACCGTTCAGATTCAGTTTTGTGATCGATTACAGATGGTCCTTGTGAATTTATTTATTTATTTTTTACAAATCTCTGCGTCATGTTATACAGTGAAAAAAGTCTTTGCATTTGATACCTTTTTGTCAACATCCTACAAAATCCAATAAAATTATGAATTAAAATGACATTTAACACCACTTTATGTAAGGTTAGAGCCTTGTAATTTTACCCCACTCTTTCTTCATGACTCTGTCTGTTGGAAAATGAGTGCATCACAAAACTTAACTTAACCTTGGACACCCTCTTTAACATGCAATACCTGTGTACACATACGCCTACTGTAGAGTGAGGCTTCCGGAATTCCTCTAACTTCAACATTTTATTCCCCGTAAGATTTCAAGCTTTCCGTGTAAAGCCCGGTTCATACTTCCTGCGAATGCGAATGCGAATGCGAAGCGAATCTTGACGTCACAAATTCGCAACGAACAATTCGCATTCGCAGGAGAACTCTGCTCTACTCCCTTGCGAATAATCGCTGCGAAAGGAGGGTGTGACGTCAAATTCGCTTCAATTCGCATTCGCAGGAAGTATGAACCGGGCTTACCACATGCACATGTGTTTAAAAGGAAAAAGTTTGTTAGTGACAAGTGTGCGTAAAAGTAAATGATTTTGTCCCAGAAAAAAACAACCATACACCCTTGACTTAACTATATATGTACTTTTTCCCCTCTTTTTTCCCTTTTTTTTTGGGGGGGGGGGGCACATTTCTTTGTAAAATTTGTTTTTGTACAGCGCTTTGACTTCTCTTGTTAAAGTGCTTTAGCAATAAATTGATATTATTATATTCTTTCTTTTAATATTTGTTATAAAACAGTTATAAATAACACTCACAGCTCTAGAAATATATATATATATATATATTTTTTTTCCCCTTTTTCGTTTCGTTTTTCGATTGTACTCTAATAATTTCACTTTATTACTTGGGAAAAAAAGCCGACAGTAATGAGAAAAGTTTTCACTGTTTGCAACAGTAAATTTAACAACTATTTTAAGTGTCAATACCCACTCACACAAGGAACCATCTGCCCACAACTAAATATAGTCTAAATAGCTCATAGATAAGTATCTCTACAGACTCCACTTTCACTGTAGTTGAATCAGAAACTGCCCCTCTGCCACCATCCACCACCTGACATCTTGAGGTGGACCACAAACTTGATGCAGTACGTACTTCCGGACCAAGCGACAGCTCTACTCTTTGTCCGTAATTTTCTCTAGATATAACAACGGAACATGTGGCTGTCATTTGGTGTGTGTCATTTTAAACAGATTGTTTGTGTTTATATTATTTCTACTGGTAATTTTTTTCTTCAAGGTCCCTAACTGCTACAACTGGGATTAGTAATGATACATTTGATGGAAACCAGTGAAGTTTGTGCAGATTTGAAACCACTAGGGACTAGGGATGTTAGGTTTTTATTTCTGTTTTGGTGGAAATTCCTTGGTGATTTGTTGCTGTGTATGGTTCGATTTCTCTCTACATGTTTTGTCTCTCAGTCAGACGGTAAAGCTTTGTGACAATATGGTATTAAAATTTGCTCATTTCTGTTACTCAATGAAAGATCTATGTGTTTTGTACCCATAAGGAAATATGAATTAGGGTTCCCAAATTCAAAACAGGGTGTCCTCAAAACACCCAGACACATCCCTTGCCAGGGTTGTAACCAAGTCAAATTTTCCTCAAGTCAAGTCACAAGTTAGTAAAGTAAAGTCACAAGACCTTTTTGTCCAAGTCAAGTCACAAGTAATTGTTTTTTCAAAGTCAAGTCAGGTCGTACATGTAGGTAACTTTTGCTAAAGTCAAGTTGAGTCCCAAGTAATTTTTGCTAAAGTCAAGTCAAGTCGCAAGACACAAATATTTGTGATTTGAGTCAGACTCAGTCGAGCTAGGTTCATACTTTCTGCAAAAGCGAAGCGAATTTTGGTGACGCAACAATCGGTACGCAATCAACTTCCTTTTGTGATGCAATGAAATTCGCTTCACGTCACTTTTATGTCGGCCATTTTATGGAGTCGAAATTTTTACTCCTCAAAATGGTCGATAGTGTTTTATGCAACGTAAAAGGAAAACCATGTAATTTCGAGGCATGTTTGTGTGGATCATTATTTCTACTTATTAAAATATCTTTCTAACCAACCATGCATTGCATAACAAACGTTTCAAACGCTTTTCAAAGACCAGCTCGACCAATCCAAGGCATTGTGTCCTTTAAGTTTCGTGCACACATAATGTACATGTGCATGTATTTGATTTATCATACTCGGCCTTTAAAAAAAGGGTTTGCAAAATCAAAAATTGTTTTACAAATTGCTAAATTTAGGTTTTGAACAAAGACAAATTTACTAGAGCCAAACTTGAACCAACGACCTCCGGATTAACATACCGACTCTCTACCAACTGAGCTATCCGGCCGTAGGTTGGCGGTCCTAACTTCATGTTGGTGTAAAGCGGGAAGACTTCGTTCATTTAGGTGTGATGTAGCTTCCCAAACTTCTAAAATTAATGCCTTATTTCTCACATTGGCTCAGCTTTGTGACCATTTTGATCAAATCTACATTGTTGACCTTGTTTACAATAATGGCCGTAATGGCCGTAGGTCCTGTGTAACTTTTCGTGTACACTGACTTCCATACAAGGAAAAACACAGTTACTTTGTCTTTTTTAAACTATGGTAGTAAAGGAACTGCCTCAATTATCCTAGAAAAAAGACTAGCTTAGTTCAGGAAAACCTCAAGCTTATAAGGGGGAACATGGACGCATCTTTTTGTTTAATTTGATGCTGGGAAATCTGAGGGAGAATAAAAATGGTGAACAGTTTTTTATGGAAAAAATTAATCTTTTTGTTTTCTTTCTTTTTTCATAATTTATTTAGGTAGACCAATTTGATCTTGAAATTAGGATTGCTGCTAAATTGTATTTTGTGGAGAATTTTTTTTAAGGAAGTCACAAGTTCCACTTAAACTGATTAGTTAAATTAATGTAGATGCACAACTCTGGTTGAAGCGTTAGTGTTTCTGGTTCCTAGCCAACAATGCTCCTTTCAAGGCTCATTTGGCATATGCATTGCGGTGATTAAAGACACTGGACACTGTTGGTAATTGTCAAACACTAGTCTTCTCACTTAGTGTGTCTCAACAAATGCACAAAATAAAAATAACAAACCTGTGAAAATTTGAACTCAACTGGTCGTCGAAGCTGCGAGATAATAATAGATGAAAAAACACCCGTTGTGTGCTATCAATCACTTGATTTTGGGACAAATAAAAATATTTAAGTGAAAAATTACTTCTTTCTTGAACACTTCGTTTTATACTATAACATCTCTCCTTTGCTTGTTACCAAGTGCATTTTAATGCTAACAATAATGTCCTGTGCCTTTAAGAATGTAGGGAAAAAAAGACCCACAAAATTATTCTCTTCATAGATCATAGATTCTCAGAACATTTGAGGTGTCTGTGGTGCAGTTCTTGTTAAGAGCGCTTCCCCAAGCCAACTTGTTGGTTTCCTGCAGTGTCAGTCTCTTGTTTTGGACAGGTTCCCCGTATCCTCTAGTGGCTTTTATTAAAGAATCCTTAGGGGGAAACCCCAGCGTCACCAGGCACTGTCTAACTGTCTTGCCACATGGTTAAACACTCAACAAGTTATTTCTATACTTTTTATTATCATTCTGAGAAAATAGGTAATTGCTAAATGATTACGATCAAATAGTTTTGAGGATTGTTTGGCCCTGCGGATAGGTATCAGACGGTCCCTGGTGACTATGGCTGATAATGATTTGCTAACCATGGGTGATGGTTAGACTGGAGCACATGTACGCGATACAATGTTACAATAAATAAATGTGGAACATTGGAACAAAATCACATCAAGGGAGTTCTGTCACTTCAGTGCTGTCCTTGACCCAATTTCATAGCTCTGCTTACTGCCGAAATTTGTGCTTACAATCACCATTCTCAGCTTACTGTGCATGCGCTGAATTTCTGCGCCAGCTGTGTAAGCAAAGAATGCCCTGTAACTTGGGGTATGCACACGCACAGGCAAAAATTCCCTGCTACCGAACCCGTAAAATGAGTCATTTCATTAATGAAAGCCTTTGTCAAATGAGTACACTCATTATCAGGTACCTAGATGCAAATTAAAAAAGGCTTTCATTCCAATAGACCCTTCCCATGAAATATGTAAATTGCACATAGCGCCTGCGCACTAACATTTTGGTTGGCAAATTGAGGGAACATCGCGCTGTTTTGTACACGGCTAATGGGTGGGTGACGCAGTCGCGATTGCGCGTCTGCTTAGTGCACAACTCTATGGCGTTTGCTAACCAACAGGGTCTGTACGCATGCGTGAATGTGATTAGCGTATTTCACGGGAAGAAATAGGCAACTTGCAAGTTAGGTTTCAATAGTATCTGGTACAACGACTTGCTTAGTCAAAAGTCACCGTTTAAATTTGAATTCCTCTGGCAATAAAGCCAATCTCTCCCATACAATGGTTTTAACTTCTCTGGTTAAGAATTGCACAATTCAATAAATTTTCAGTAACTAGACGGCAATACTTATTCTAGCTAGTCATTGTGAAATCAAGGTTTAGCTTGGTGTACACAAAGAGTCTGGGCTCAGCCTGTTCCCTTGCGCTGTTCCTCATTTCTAACAGTCAGCTTCTTTATTTTCACAAAATGTTTGTCTTGAAACTGAAACTGGGCTCTCCCTTCACAAAATAATGAACTCATTTATTGTTAGGGATAAGGTTTCATTAATGACATCCCATCTATTGTTGAAGGCTCTTGAGAGTGATGTCATGGAAAACTTCTTCACTGGTGATATTACAACATACCCTTGAAATATTTCCAGCAACGTACATACGTACCTCTCTAATGATATCACGTTGTTGTTTTTTTGCTTTCAGCTGGCTTTTATGAGTCTGGACTAAGTTTGTCCCCTGCTGTTCCTCATTTCTAACAGCCACCTTTTTTTCACAGAATGTATATCTTGAAAATGGGCTCTCCCTTCAGATTATCAACTTAATAGGTTTGTTAATAAACAGGAGTCATATAATTGTGACATCCCATACATTGGTATTGGATCTTCAGATTGATGTCATGGAAAACTTCTTTTCTGGTGACATTACAACATACCTTTGAAAATTTCCAGAACATGCTTCTCCAAGTGATATCATGGGACTTTTCGGTTTTCACAAGAAAGTCACAACAACACTTTGGATTTACCCATGGCCTGTTTTAAACACAGGGCCTACACATAAAATGTTTTTGATAACATCACCCCTTCTGGAAAAGAAAACAAACAAGGAAAATATACTTAAATAAACATAATAATAGCAGGTTGCGGTTGGGGGGTATTGGTTAAATAAATTGCAGCAATTGTTTCATTTTGCAGGGACTTTTAATTTGAGGTAACACTATTGAATTTGTTATTATGATGTGACCATAATTTGACAATGTTTGTCGCGCCACGTAAGCGAATAACTTCCTTAAAGTGCAGCAGCCTCTCCCCACTTCCTATTTTAACCGAATCCCAGAGAAAACGTTACGTCGTTGATGCCTCAAGTACCTAGAATCTTCCACGTGAATGAGGAATTGGATTTCAGTTCCTGAGCTCCTGATTGGGATGTGATTGAGGGGATATTAAAACCGAGTTTCCCGTGCCATATTAATTATTATAACAGACATGATATTTTTCTGAGTACTGAGTATACAGTGCTCACACACATCGGTGTATATGGGTAATAACAAAAATGTAATAAGACGGTGAACTTGGTTGTAACAGCTACACAGTACAAGAACTTGTATTGTCTCTCTTTAACCAATAAAACCCTTCCTTCCTCAAGTGGCCATAAGTATACTGTACATGCGCACTGTGAATTAGACTGTACTTGAATTGTGAAAGTACACCAACATTGATTTCTTTGAAATGTTTTCACTAATGTGGAAAATTGTTGGCTGAATGTCGGCGGGTGGTGGTCAGTCGGAAAATGATTTGGTTTACATCACCCCATGGCTCTTTCTCTTGCAACATTTTGGGGTTGTTGGGGGAAGTCCAAGCCCCATTGCAACCTGGAACATTTCTTGAGACAAATAAGATGTTTTTTGTCTTTGAAAGATTATCAGCACTTCCTGTTTTTAAACAATATTGAAGTTGCAGTTTCAGTTGCCATTTCTTTAGCTCTTGATGTAAGTGTCGCTTACAAAGGAAAGTGGAGTTGAGTTTCTGCTTTCTGATTAGTCCGATACAATGGCGAAAAGAGACGATAGGGGGGTTGCAGATAAATGAAAAAACTAATGTCTCCAATCTGTAACCATTGTTCCTCTGTGCCCCCTGAAAAATACTTGTATTGAACTTTGTTAAACCAATTCCTTTAAATCCCAAACTTGTCTAGGCTACTTGTTGACCAAGCGAAGTAAACCTTTAGAGGTACGTTATCGTCTGATCATTGCAACCCTCAGTTTGTAGATGTTTTCATGTTAAAGACGGACATTTGCAGGTTATAGGAGGAGGGGAGTGACTGCTACCCAGCTACACTATGAAGGCAGTGTGGCCTCTGTCATCAATAGCGTCTGATTTACCTTTTTATTTTTATTTCCAACTTGTCATGCTGATCTGATGTGTATTTCCTGTGAAACCCCCTTTAGGTAGTAACCTGATCACGATGAACAGACCAGTGTCAGCGTATGTGCGCAGGGAACCGCCCGGCGGCGAGATAGGTAGACATCAAAATTTTTGCTGTGAATAAAAAAAAGGATCACTAATGACTAACTACACTGTAGCATGCACTAGCCCGTCTCGCACGACACGTTTAGATAACAAGCTGTATGCAGCGGAGGTTCAATCGATGACTTAAAAGGGACGAATCACTTGGTTTCCAAAAGAGCCAACTAATTTCAAGTTTTCAACACCATGATGAAACTTGGAGTGCACATTTGTTAGAAATGCACACTCACTTAAAAAAGAAAGAAAACTGATCAGTGGAGAGCATTGATGATAGTTATTGCAAATATTTTTTGATCAATAATAAATGTTGACACGTTTTCTTCTCTAACTTGTATACATAGATCTTTGGTAAGTGAATCACTAATTATAACCAATCGTGTTGTTGTAAGAATCTTTGCACCCAAGTCACTCTCACACAGTTTAGTCACTGAGCATGTTAGTCTGCAGGCGAATTAACAACACTTTACAACGTTGTGCAAGTTATGTACTACTTTCGTAAAATTGGCTGCTGTCTTGTATTTGTATATCCGTAACATCACGTAGTATTTTAACTTGATGAACATGTAGATGCATACTGTACCTAACAAGCATGGTATGATTTTGTTAACCTTTCCCAATCATTAACAATTAATCAACTGATTTTCATTTAACCTCGGGCTCCGAGACAATATCGACAACAACGCTTCAGTGGTTTGAGCAATTAAATTGTTGTTTGTTTAGATGATCTTCCTGTTTAGAGAACTTGGCAAACTCCCACAAGGGGGATAATAAACGCCTAGCTGACAACAGGCAATCTCTGACATATTACAATTGTTTAGTCTGTAAATTTATATGGAGTAATCAAAATATGAAAGATGATATCACTGTCTGTGTTTAATGCTGACATGAAAGACGGTAGTATGATGGGACTAACAGGGTTCAAAGTTTAGAAAACTTTTAATGGGAATTCAGCAGAGTCTCCCGTCAACAGAGCACAGCGTGCATCACAAATATTCTCTTTTTTTCCCGCATTGGACCATGGTATAAACCAAAACAGTCAGAGATCAATGAGGGTGGTGTGATTATTGTAGCTGGTAGAATTGCTCAAATTCTGAAAAAGAATTGCCCAAATTCTGATAAAAGAACGATGTCCATTGGACAACATTGTTTTATGACTATCCTTTGCAAGAAAAACCAAACATCCAATCAATGTGCTCCTTACAGCATACTCCATAAAATTAATGATCGTTTTGTGTGTCAAAAATGTGCTGGCGTGCACACACAACTTTTTGTCATAACTCTTACACCTATATTTTCAATATGAATTATTACTAAGACAAAAACCCTGCATCCAGAGTAGACTAATATTCAGGTGACTAATATTGGATTTTCCATCCACAGCCACTTTCTAACTCCTCAGTAAATTCAACTGTTTTAAACAATAAATAATAGCAGGAAAAACATATTTCAAATAAAGAAAATGACATGAGGAATTCACAAAAATTTAATTCACAGAAGACCTTGAGAGTTGACAGCTGCACACAGCAAATCTAATGGACAGGAGATCTGAATGAGCAGAAAAACCCTGTGTTAATTTATGCCTTTAACCATGACATAGAAATACACTAAGGAATTGCCAGTTGTCATTTATGGTTCTGAGGAATTAGTGCCGGATTGTATTTAATAGCCTGGCCTGACTTGAACCGCATGTTGAAGTTGTCACTTGGCTTGAAATATGTGGCTTGTTTCACTTGGAGACTTTTCAGCATCTCCAAAGGGGCTCGCCCGGTAACCCTCCTTTGACCTTGGGCAAATACAGTGGCCTTTTGGAACTTTAAAAGAATTTTAGGTGGGTCTTGTGGGAACCGGAACCAGACTTTTTTGTACACCTATAGCGGGCCCGCCGGCTGTGCTTTGACAAATTTTCAAGTAACTGCCCAGCCAGATACAACTTGAAGTACATATAGTTACGGCAGCAGCATGTAGAGTATCCCTTGCTCTTTTACGTTGATTCTCCACAAAGTCTCATTTTGGGATATCACGTCAAGAATCGGTTTAGTTCATACTTAAAAGTGGGCCCAGGGGTCGATTTTAACGACAAGAGTTAGGACTAGTAGTTGATATTAAAAACTTAAGGCTAGTCCTAAGTTAAGACGAGTAACTCGTCCGAACTCGAGATGAGACTAGTCTGAACTCTTTGTGAAATCTGGTCTACTTCTTTGCACAATCTGTCATTGTGCTGGTACGTAGTGCCCTTTTGCTGGAGAAAAAGTGACTGTGCTCATGAAAATAAAGGTGATGCATCTCCAGGCTATTCTAAACTGCAGGAGGTACAGATCCCGTAGCATCTCCATTGTATGCAATGTTTAAATCACAGCCGTATACACTGCCACTTAATGCCGAAACCACTGGGGGAAACCATGTTGTTTTCAAATTATTCGGGGAGGAAATTCATCATGGAAGTGTGAATTCCTCTGAGTGTTAGAATTAATATTTTTAATTCTCACGTTGAGTGTTGCTTTCTTGTTGAAAGACTTTTACAAGACCCCGGACGCATTCCTTAAGGTCTAATGAAGTTTCCATGACTTTGTCTTGGGATGATAACGGATGTGTCTTGATTCCCCCAGAATCATTCAATCATTGCCTGCAAATCAATGTTTCAAATGTTCATGATCAATGCCTAAATTAGCATAGGTTTTCTGAGAGTGCTCCGTTCAGCGGACTTAACCAGGGATCAGATTGTATTGAAAGTCTTCTCGGACAATTAAAAACGGGTTTAGAGTATTGTTCCGGTCTTTATGAGAGAGCTGGGCACATTGGTGCCACAGTGAGCACTGCACTGCCTCCCTGAGGGTTGCATGTCACATAGAGTAAGCACTTGTTGGGTTGTGGTTTAAACTTGTTGATACATTGTAGCTTTCATTCCATGGAATGTAAGAGCTAACCAACTACGGTCCAGATGAGAGACTCTAGAAAGCTGAGAATTTCTTTAGCCGTGTACATTTCACAAACAATATAGCCTGGAGGGGGGGATAAAAAAATCAAAGTCAGAAACAAAGACAGGGAGCTGTTAAATCGTTCAGAGGTTTCCACCCTCAAATCCACGGCTCTGTTTTTCTCTGGGACCGTTTTGCCAATGATCTTGTTCCCCAATGCGCCCCACCAATCCCTCCTCGGGGACCGTTGCTACACATGTTGTTCTGGTCTGAGTAAATCACTCTTTAATACCCTGTTTCATAAGAGCAGACTTAGTCCGAAGTTGTGGGCTAAAAAGACTAACATTTGCAGTTTAGTCTGGGACCCGGCAGAATGGAGATTAGTGGAAATGGAAGAGGACAGGTTGTAGATCACTGGGGAAAGTTGAGGTGAAAGAAATCAAAAGGGGGGAAATATATGGATGTCTGAATGGTGAACAGGTTAAGCTATATTATTGGGTTGGTTGTATCCCCATAGGATGTTCTGTTAAGTGCAATAGCTTCATGGTTCAACTTTAAAAAGCGTTTAAAAAACTTAACTTTGCTCACTGCTATGTATCACTTCTGAAGAAAGCTGTTAAGATTGTGATGGCAAAGTTTTCTTTTCTGTTTTTTTTTTTTAGTAGGGAAACTTACATGTGCATTGTTATGTACATGTAGTGCAATAAAGGAATAAGTGCAACACAATGTGCTAACATACACTCTGCACAATGAATATAAATTATGCATGCAGTGACAGGGACGAGGCATGCTTTTTTGACTGGACAATCTCGTCTGCAGATGCTCTTCACAACTGCCTTGACCAACTGATTTAAAACAAAATTTATCATTTTCAAGATTGACTTTGCAAGTCTTTGAACACAAACTGTTGTAGAGTTCGTTCAACAAAACAATGAACTGCCTTCCTTTTACTAACCATCCATTCCAATCAACAACCTCCCTTTAATTTCTAGGATTAGTCCTTCTAATCTTTGATAATATTCTGCAAGTAAGTCTCAGATGGCATAATTCAAACTGACTCAAGGAAGAAAAAACTTAAACAGGGAGAAGACAAATCCTCATCAGTGCACGGAGGTCAATTGGGAAGAATCTTCACCTGCCTAAAGTTTCAAGTTCTCATCCTCGCACTTTCTCCTGTCAAAATCTTTATTCTTCGTCCATGACATTATGGCATCGGGATTATTTTAAAGGGTGTGCGTAACTTGGATAAGATTGATGATTTCGATATTCACATTTGCGTCTGATGGAGAAGTTGTTGACTACGAAAGCTCATGCAGTTTTTTTATGTAATTGGTTAGTCTTTAAGTTGGCTACAACTACATGTACATGTACCTTCAATGTTATTAAATTCACGCATAACTTACTTGGTATAAAGATGGTCATGGTGGATAATTTACCTTTAAACAATGGAATCTGAAATGCTGTAATTTTTGAGAAATTAGTTTTGATCTTGCGAGTCTTACATCATTTGAAAACAGTGTTAAACTTATGAGGATAGAGTGAAATGGAGAATTGGTGACGAGGCTCTCCTCATGCAGTGGAGTGAAATTGGCTAGAAAGAGGAAAGAAAATGGATTTTGGTTTAGATAGTGTTTGTCCATTTTGTATGGATTCTTATCAAGTTGGCATGCTTCAACTGCTCCTCTAACCAAAGGGGTACAACACCTTTAAACTACTGCGGAATAATTCCCCATATGAGGTGCCTTGAGATGCAGCGATACCTCCGAGCCGCCTGCCTCGGCTGTTCCATCCTTCTTGACCAATGAGGTTCCTACCTTTTAACTCACGGAAGAAGAACAAAAAAATTGAGATGTCTAGGCCCACCTGGATCTGGCCATCACCTTTCACCCACCAAGATGCCTAGCAGCCCTGGACTATATAGATCACTGTACCATCTGGGCTCTCCAGCATCATCCAAGGAGAAGTTCTGGTGGTGAAGTTGTTGGCTTATTGTTAATGCCACACACACGTTTTGACCTCAGCTCAGGGTGAGGTGCACAAAGAGAGAGAAGGAGGGGGGGGGGGGGGCGACTTGTAGACTTTGAAGGGGGAGGGTTGAAGTAAACAAATGTTATGAAAATTTGTTATCCTTAAGTGCTAAACAAGCATTATTAACTTGGCAGACTATCTTGGGAATTGGTGATTAGTTCAGCGTTTTGATGTATTTTTTTGTATGAATGCAATGCCTCGTTAACAAGAACTGTACATGTACATATTGCCATTATGTGTGTCTACACGAAGCAGGCCTCAAAATAACCCACGAGACCCACATCATTTCCAGTGAGGCCCTGTGCTTTTGCTGTGGTGCCCTGTGCTTTTGCTGTGGTGCCCTGTGCTTTTGCTGTGGTGCCCTGTGCTTTTGCTGTGGTGCCCTGTGCTTTTGCTGTGGTGCCCTGTGCTTTTGCCGTGGTGCCCTGTGCTCTTGCCGTGGTGCCCTGTGCTTTTGCTGTGGTGCCCTGTGCTTTTGCCGTGGTGCCCTGTGCTTTTGCTGTGGTGCCCTTTGGAAAGTTCTAATACAAATTGACATTTTCCCTCAAAGACCAGAGGAAAATAGTTATTGCTCTTCAAGAGCGGAGTTCAAGGCCTGACAGAGTGAGAGTGAAGGCTATGCAGCCCTAATACACAGTGACTAAAACACAGTGTAGACCACACACAGAATCCACTCCCAGGTGCAGGGAAGCAATCATTATACTTATCTCACTCACTCAAGGTACCAAAACCTCATTCGCGAGTCATGGTCAAGATTGAAAACCCCCACACTCTGTCGATTGAAGGCCGTAAAACCACAAACCCACTTTTGTGCATCAAACCCACTGCGGCTGGCTGCCCCGACTAGTGGCTGACAGCTCTCTCCCACTAGCAGCTAGCAGCCCACTCCAGCGGCGAATATAAATTCACAGTCATTCATTATGACTGTGGAGACACATTTCTCTATACCTCTCTCTACGTTGCTAAAGTAGATGATACATGCTGCATTCCGGACCAGCACAAGATCACTCAAACAGCACTATGCACTCATCATTCTCAACCTTTTACCTTCAAAGGGGCGACAAAACAGTGCCCTAATTTGAGAGCAATGTACCCACGATGTTTCAAGACATCGGCAAGGGCTAATAGGACGCTAATTATCCCAACATTTAAGACGGCCCCGGTATGCATTATTCACAGGTCATTCTTATCCACTGAAGAATACTGTCGCTGCTCAATGTTGCTCACATTGATCGATAGTACACTTGTACTTGTATGAAAACCAAGACTGAACATGAGTGTATCCCTCATTTGCTATTTGTGTGCTACATTTAGGCCTACGAGATAAATGTACAAGAGCATGTCTAGCTCTCAATTTTATTGCTGTTGACTGTTTACAACATTCAAAGATGTCTCAGATGGGTCCGGCCATTTGTGGAAATCAGAGCATAGAAAAGAATAAGTATGAGTCTAGTTTAACCAATCAGGTTCATAAAATGTAAAGGGGTTATATTGATGTTGGGGGAAGAGGGTGGTAGGGGGGGGGGGGCGAGAGGAGAGGGTTGGGTGTTTAGGATCTAGGGACCTACATGTACAGACCCACTATGACTCATTGTGCATCAACTCAAACTGGTGTCTGGCCCAGAAAAATATAACGTCAATGTGACGTCACATGGGGATTTGCGGAACTACCTTACCGGATCTGCACACGTCATTGTGGCAACGTTTTTTTATTTGGACTCATCAGACTGTGTGTGTCGTTGTGTCTTTCTCATACCGGGGCCGAGCCACGCTGACGTTAACATCATGTATTCACAACCCCATCCTTCCTGGCAGAGCAACCCAGGGATTTGATGACCTTATAGGTCCCTCAATGATTCACTGATAATCAGCCAAGCTGTCCACCTAGTAGCCACCTAACCACCTATCGCAACCATCTCTGGTTTGGTCTAAAGATATGGATCTATTTTGGGGGCATGGCGAGAGGCTCCTCCATGCGGTTGTCGAGGGGGGTGGGGGGGGGAGCTTGAGCCTTAATTGATTGATGGACGAGAAGGAGAATCGTCTGGAAGCAAACGATAGGGATAGAGATAGAGAGAAAGACAGTGGCACCTACACATAGCAAGCTACTGTAAAACTGCCACACAGAATTGTCACATTTGGCATTTAATGATACAGGAAGCCATACATCTTTAGGTTGTCTCAGGAAAATGTTAGCGAGGCACCCCCAATCCCTCCTCCTACCCACCCTAAGAAGGAATTAAAGGTACTTGACATAAGATCAAATGAGCGGCAGTGTCTCCCAGAAGAATGGGGCAGAGCTTATCCCCTACCCTTTCCCCTCCCCGGACCCCTACCGCTTCTGCAACCCGCAACCCCACCCATCCATGATCCCCAACCAAAGTTGCAGACAAAAGCCATGGATGGACCACAATCCAAATTGATTTCAACTAGACTTTTTTCCCTGAGTATTCTTCATAACAATTTTTTTGTCTCAACAACAAGGCTGTAAAATCGGCTTCATTCTTGATCTCGGCAAACTGTTATAGTTTCAATAGTGAAGTTTTCAAGAAACTTTTTGGTTTTGTAGCATGTGGTTTCTATCAGTTAGGAAGGGTGCTCATGCTTTTTGGTCGAGAGCTTAATATCAGTTGCATATTATTGTGGAAGTTATGTAGTTTTACAAAATTTGATAGAAGCCTTTTTGTTTTATTGATGTTGTCATTAGAGATATTTATCTGTAGATATTGGAGATATGTTTATCATTGTGGTTGTGGCTTCTGCTGATATCAATTGTACTTAAAGCCATTATACACTTTCGGTAAACAGTATTGTCCAAGTCCCACACTTCGTGTATCACAACTTATATATAAATTAACAATCCTGTGGAAATTTAGGCTCAATCGGACATCGGAGTCGGGAGAAAATAACGGGAAAACCCACTCCTGTTTTCGCGGGTTTCGCCGTGTCATGACATGTGTTTATAACAAATCCGTAATTCTCGCTAACGAGAATTTATATTGTTTTACCGTTTGCTCAAAAAGTAAAGCATTTCATGGACTATTATTTCAAGAGAAGTCTTTCACCATTACCTTCTGTAAACCCTGTAAATTATTTGTAAATCTGTGAATTTGTTTTTTTTTCTGTACCGAAAGGGTCCAATGGCTTTAAAGGAGCTTTCACTAGTTTGACCCCACTTCAAAAAAGTTTCAAAACTATTTTGTAACCTAGAATGTCATAAATCTAACTTAACCCGGGCAGTGTCCTGTATTTAGTTCAGGATGTCGTGCCATTTCATTTCTGTGTTTTGTTGTTGTCTTAAATTACCAATAAAACTTCTAGAAATGTCGACTGCAGTCAAGTCATACGCAAGTTTTTCAAGCAGACTTTATTTTGGTCACAACTAGAACTTTCACAAAGGTCATTTTAAGGTCGCGAGGTGTGTTGTAACCAACACAAATGGGTTGCAAATACAGCGGACTTAATCAGTCCTGCCAAAACGCGGCACAAACCTTGGGCGGATATAATCGATGCTGCAAGGGTTGAAAAGAATTCAAATGAAAACTTCTAAAAGAATCGGTCAGTCTTTCCTTTTTGAAAAATCACTTGTATTTAAAAGAAATTGATTTATTTTAAAAGAAGATGACAATTGCATGTGGTCAGCTCAATACACCATCTCACTACCCCCCCCCCCCCCCCCCGACTGACCCTGGACTGACCCCTCCAGAGGACCATCTAGTCCCACGACCCCCAAAGTGCAATGCCCTCCTCTTGTCATGGTCCTTTCTCTATGGTCATACGGGCTGCATAAACCCTCTCTCGTAATTTCAATTTCTTTGACTTGACTTGTAGTCAAGGCTAAAGTGGTTGACATAAATATTGTGTTTAGTCCTGAATGAATCTTCTCATACTTGATTTCTGAAATACTTGGAGGCTCAAGAGTTTGATACCTTGTTGGGTTTCTTATCTTTAGTTTAGAGAGTTACTTCACAGTTGTTTATGCAGGCATGATATTCGTCCTATTTTAATCTGATTTTCGATTAATTTTTTTTCCTTGAATTTATTTTGAAAATTATGATTGTGAAAATTAATAACCTGTGTACATGTAGGTCAGTCTTTGTACTCGGTAAAATGTTCCTACTTTTTTTCCAAGAATCAAATATGCCTGTTTATGGCTTGTACAACAATTAGTTTGATGAATATACATACTGTACAGCATCTGTGGCTGTCTTTTACACATGTACCTTTCTCTATAGTAGCATTATACAAAAGTACAGTTACTTATAATTTTTTTTTTTTACTGTAGGAACACTCGGGGCCCAGTTTTTTAAGAGATGCTTAAAGGCAGTGGACACTGTTGGGTATTACTCAAAATAATTATTAGCATAACATCTACTTGGTAACGAGTAAGGGGGATAGGTTGATAGTATAAAATATTGTGAGAAACGGCTCTCTCTGAAGTAATGTAGTTTTCGAGAAAGAGGTAATTTTCCACGAATTTGATTTCAAGACCTCAGAATTAGGTTTTGAGGTTCCGAAATCAAGCATCTGAAAGCACACAACTTCGTGTGACAAGAGTGTTTTTTCTTCCGTTATTATCTTGCAGCTTTGACTACCAATTGAGTTCAAATTTTCACAGGTTTGTTATTTTATGCATATGTTGAGATACAAGTGAGAAGACTGGTCTTTGACAATTAACAATAGTGTCCAGTGGCTTTAAGCAACTAAAAGTAGGCAAGTGCAAAATAACTTTGCTTTATACCAGAATAAAGTTACCAGACAAAATACCATGTCATGTCTTTACCTATTTTACTGCTTATTTTTGCTGAGCAGAAAAATGGTCAGCAAAATGAAATTAAGCCAGTCAGTTGCATCACTTGATGTTGGAAATTTTCAATCCACAAATACATGATGATGTCAATATAAATATCTCGGATACATTGTTTTGGTTGTCCACATCATGTAACTTCCCTACGGCTCATCACCCTACAGCGAGTGTTAAACAATCTATATGTACTTTAAACGAACTACATTTTGATTACCATGACTTCTTTCTTGGCTCGGATTTACTTTTGTTTCAACTTGAACGGAATCCCACATTTGGCCACAGGCGTTCACGCCTTGTCCACACCAGTGATGTAACTGCCCTATAGCACATCACCCTTTAGCATGTGTTAAAGGCAGTGGACACTATTAGTAATTGTCAAAGACTAGCCTTCACAGTTGGTGTGTCTCAATATAAGCATAAAATAACAAACCTGTAAAAATTTGAGCTCAATTGGTTGTCAAAAGCGCGACAATAATGAAAGAAAAAACACCCTTGTCACACAACGTTGTGTGCGTTTAGATGGTTGATTTCGAGACCTCAAGTTCTAAATCTGAGGTCTCGAAATCAAATTCGTGGAAAATTACTTCTTTCTCAAAAACTATGGCACTTCAGAGGGAGCCGTTTCTCACAATGTTTTATACCATCAACAGCTCCCCATTACATTAAAGGTTTTATGCTAATAATTATTTTGAGTAATTACCAATAGTGTCCACTGCCTTTAAAGAAACACACATTTGTACTTTGGTTTCACATTTGGACGGAATCCCACATTTGGCCCTGGCCTTGACGCCTGAAGCTCAGGATATGAGCTAGTAGTCAACGCTTATTCATTGTGGTCACCGTGGTGGTATTATTAGTGGCTAGTGGTGATGCCCGACTTCCTCTTTGAATCCCTCATGTTTCCATAGATTCCCTCCCCTTGGCACATTGTTGTTGTCCCACCCAAAAGATCAAGAAATTTGTGACTCTATTTAAGGTACAATATAAGAGTGTGGAGATGTGAGGTTTTTTTGTTTGTGAATCACTTTGGCAGGTGCTGCTATGTTTGTAACTGTATGAGTTGGCATATTTTATCTCAAATCTGCCTGTAAGCTTACACTTGTGTTGAATAATGGAGTCGATCTTAATGATGGACTGTTAATATATATAAACTCTAAAGACCCCTTGCAGAAGCGCAACAAGCCTATAAATGCCCATCCTGTCCACCATTTTGGGAGTAAATTTGGGAGTCAAAATTTGCACAAAGGAATGGACATCCAAAAAGAGAAAAAAGGTAAAGGCGCATTGATTGTTCCGTGTTTTGTAAAGGGGTCTATGTGTGTTTTTTTAATTGTAAACATCAACATGTTTTTCTTACAAATAAAGGTGTTGGGTTTTTCTTGATCAAGTGAAAACCTCTAGGTTTGTATGTATATTGGAGAAACAGAGTGATTTATTGAAATGATTAGGCCCGATGTTGGGAAAGCAATGATGTATCCATGGTGTAGCCCCTGTTTTTCTTCAAAGTTTAGTTCAAGACAACCAAACAAGTAGAAACCTGCGCTCTACCAAAATATCTCTTTCTGGCACCCTCAAGTTATACCCCAAAAAAGCCCCAATGGTTCGTCATTGTCCCAGTTTTCTGCTGTTCTGTTCAAGCGTAATACTTAAGGGAGGCAATGGAGCAATTGCTGTAAATGCCTTGGTGCCCCTTGAACTGTTTCTTAAGAAAATTACAATTTCCTCATAGAGGTGTCCAAAGGGCGGGTCAAAAGATATAACTGAAAATGGCAATTTAGTTTGCCATAATTATACGACAATTGTGCATTGCATCATGGGGTGAATAGTATAGCATGAACCTCATGGTACAACAGTAGCGTGTCGATGATGTCACCCTCCAACAAGTCGTAATAACTTTCCCTTTGCCGAGAAGGAAATGATTGAAATCATTGCACTGATCTCACTCTGTGTAACCTCCCAAGGACAATTCCCCTCCTTCACATGGTCATTACAAACTCTCTTTTGTTTTTGTTTCTTCATGGTCCATTCATGTCATGGTGGATGAGTCATTCTTTCATTGTCAAGGCCAGTTCATGACATTGTTTCAGTTCAAGAGATTACCAACAGGGTCCCATTTTATACAGCTGCTTAACAAGCAGAAGATACTAAAAAGCAAAATTAAGCAGGAAACCAGTCAAAGACGGATAGATGTAATGTTATATGATATTTTGGCTGGTAACCATAGTTATTATAGTAAACAATTTTTTTTCGAGCTTTAGTGACTTTTTGTGCTTAAGCAGCGCTATGAGATTGGGCTCTATGCAAAAGTAAGCAGGAAACCAGTCGATTACGGATAAGAATATTTATAACAATAATGGGTGATAGCCTTGTTATTTAAGTGAACAAAATTGTTTTGAGCTTAGTGACTTCTTGTGCTAAGCAGCTCCACGAAATTTGACCCTTTTTTTAAGTGGATTCCTGTGTAGTTTTTTATTTAGCAGGAAGCTGTTAAGCAGTAGTTTTCTGCTTAGTGAATAACTACGTGGAATGGTTTGGGAAGATTTTGTATAGCAACCTCCAGATGGGCATAGTTTGGTACCCTTTTCCCATTTGCTTTCATTCAGAATTGTGTATGGGTGTTCACTGTCGCTTACGCAACATGTGCAAACGCTTACCCTTAACCATGATACAGCAACTGTCTCTAGAAAATCAAATTTAAGCTGGTCACTTTTGACTGAGCATGTCATTATACAGACATTGTCCAATCTCTCAAATGGCTTAAGAGTTAGGCCTCACTGGATTTACAGATTAAAAGTGTCGATCGTAATGAATTTTGGAGCCAAAATTATACTTCAGACTTTCGTTTATTTTTTTGTATTAATCAATTTTGAAAGCAATCTTCAAGAAAGTGTTGCTTGAATCTGGTCTTTCATCTCTAGTAACCAGGACACCTGTGACAGTAATTATTCCAGCAAAATGTTTCTGAATCTCAATGATTATTCAACCTCATAAAACGCAGAATCCCTGAAGGCGAAAAAGTGCACTTGTCATACCAACTTCAGAGTAATAGACTTGGAAACAAACCCACAGACATATACAGCAACACCAGTAAACTCCATTAACCAAGACAATATCTCCGCTGGGACTTTTACAACCAGATTATTTGCACATTTTCCACTGGCAGATACAAATCCAAAACTCCTTTGTCCTTGGGGTAAATCCCCCAGTTGAGATTTTTTGGTCACTTTTGTGGTGGTAAAAAAAAATATGTCTGGATACTCTGATGAAATTGGAGACACGGCCATGTCCGAGATCAACTCCCTCAGGGGGTTGTTGCACTCTTGAAAAAAAAGAGATTTTTATAAAAAGTCCGTTACCATTTCTCTATTTTGGTACGTGATGCGTATCTAGAAATTTTTCTTTATTGCAATAATTTGAAACCTTGAGTGATAAAACAGGTTGATGAGATTGCTTCTTTGTGCACACAAGCGCTTTACCGTTTCCCTCAATTTGTCAATGATTTAAACAACTTTTTTCACTACTATTTGACCTTTCCAATACTGTCACTAACAGGAATATATAATATTTTTAAAGAATTTCCAATGCCAAAATTAATTTTCTTTTACTTCTTTTTGAAATTCATTTTCTTTATAGTTTATAGTGAGTAATTTATTTAACAAAAGATTAATAAAAATATGACGTCTTACATTTGATCCTCATTTTAATCGTATCTTTTTCCATGTTTTAATTTTAAATATGATGTTGGTTTTCTTGCACTTGAAATAATTTATGTAAATTTGTTTGAAATACCTGTTTATTTAAATTAACTAATTATCTTTCATCAAAACTCTATGCATTTGAAAACAATTGTTTTTTAGTTCCATTTTGTTGTATTTGAATAGTTGACATAAACGGTAAAGGTAAAGGTAAAAGTTTTAGGTACATTAAAGTTTTCTAAGCACTCTATACATCTACTTTATAGTGGTTATTTAATAATGTATTTTTTCATTTCTTGATTTCTTTACAGCTGCACGTCTCTTCTCTGAAAGCAGCCAGCAAGCCATACAGGAAGCACTACAGCGTCTTGCTCGCCGCCAAGCTGTCCGCCAATACTCGGCCTCCAGCAGCCAGAACCAGACACAACAATATCTACAGCATTACAACAGCGGCAGTGGCAGCAACGGCACGCCGACACCCAGTCCTCTCCAATCCAGTCTGAATCTAACCAGTGCTGCGCGGAACTCACTCGCATCCAGGAGTACAAGCAACTTAAACAATGCCCACCACACGAGGGGGCAAACCTGGGACGCGGGAATGAAGAGCCAAAGTAGTAGTGTCTTAGACAGTAACGTGCAAACTAAAAAGACCTCTTCCCTGAGCCAGTCTGGTAACGCCAGCCAGCTACGGAGACAGTTTAGTCAGGACTCGCTGAACAATTATTCCGAGCCCAGACGAACCGAGCTGAGAAACGATGAGAGGGAGAGTAACTTCTCAGACTCAAATCCAGAGCTGAATGGTTACCAACCCACGGGGAGCCAGCATTTTCAGAGTGTCTTACAGCAGGAGGGAGCGAGATTGTCCAACGTGAGCAGCGACGAGGGAGGCAGAGCTGCTCAGAAGCAGCCGTTGAGTCTACAGGAGAAGAAGCAGATATCGCATGATATGACTCAGCTGAGTAAGATCAAACACCAAGAAAAGGTAAGTTTCTTCTTCACACTGTGCACGTACGTTTGACTGGCATTGACCATAGAGTACAAAAATATAAGAACTAGAGGGCGGACTGGTGATGCTGCTTGCACAAACGCGACGGGACCGCAAGGAGACACGCGCGCGCCATTCTGTACACGCGTTGAATAAGAAACGCACGTTGGAGTTGGTGTTTATTCAACGCTACATGATGCTGTTTTTCTCAACTTACAAAATGGCCCCACAAACACACGCTAAACAATGCCTGTTTTGTCAACTTAGAAAATGGCCGCCCGCGCGCATGCCGGGTCGCGTAATAGGCCAGTGCGCCCTCTAGTTCTTATATATAACTCTATGGCAAAGACCAATAATATCATTCTGCCACCATCTTGGTCATGTTCCTTGTATCCAGTAACATTAACATATGCTAATATTCTACAAAAAAGGAACCAGCCTTCAAGAAAGACTCTTGGGTCGAAACTCCAGGTCATTAACTTTTTGTTTAGCAAAAGAAAAATGTGATCACTTTACATTTTTTTTTTTTTTTTTTTTTGGAAACCAACACTGAAGTATTTCTATAAATGCACTAAGAATAGACTGTCTGACACAACATCATTGCCACCAAGCTGGTTTTGGAAGTGTTTGTTGAGTATTCAAAAAATTGCATATAAGGGGAAGGTCGCCCAGATCAGATTTAATGTCAACTGAAAATAAAATGGCGGATCACTTCCACCTTTTTACAAAGCCAATGCACTGAACTGACACATTAGATGCCTGGACATTCTTGTATTTGTTGTAGAACTTACTGTGATTTAACACTTGTTGTTGACAGCTTCTTCTAGTTTAAAGTAGACATTGAAAATGTCCTCAGTCTTTTCGAAAGCTATTAAGACTCTGCTAGGGTCTGTTCTTTAATATTTATACCATACAAGTAGGTCCTTTTGGTTGGTAAGCAATTTGCAACCGCTAATTTTATTTTCTCAACAAAATATGTGATCACTTTCAAATCACATTTTTGTTAAACTTTGGTATACAAAACTGGGAACAAGTATTTTCATAAATGCACTAAGAATACAGTGTCTGACACCACTTACAGAAAAATATTATCAAATTTAATGTAGACATTGGAAATGTCCTCAATGCCACCCCCCCCCCCACACCGCCAACTCTCACGGAGTGGGTAATTGACCGAAACTTTTCTGACATCGTTTCACAATAATGCCAACGGATCTCTTGGATTATCTCGTGGTAAAAAAACAAAACTAAACCCCTGTGCCCATTGTGTGTGTCTAAACCCTTCAGGAGGGATTTGATATGGGGTTCGGGAGTTAGTGGACTGAAAAAAGCACCTGTGGGCTCAGTTGACGTTCTCAAGATGCTGCCGGTCCATGGTCTTTATTTTGTAATATACTGGAGTTGAACAGTTGTTTTTAAAAATAAATCAAATAGCTTGAGTTACTTTTGTGGTGCGCATCGGGGAGGGCCAATTATGGCAAAAGCTTTTTTTAAACATTGTCTGGAAATGTTTTTTATTTCTCCTCGTCTCAACTTTTAATAAGCGGTTTTCCTCTTAACGCCTTTGTATCAAATAAGCTTTAAATTTGAAGAGTTCGTAGGGCTTCAATTGGTAATGACTCTGAAATTTATTGCCAATAAAAAGTTACTTGGTAAGAAGTACAGCAGCTTTGGATAGTATAATGCATTTTGCGAAACTTTTCACTTTGAAATACTGCAGTTATGGAAAAAGATATCACTCTTTAGCACGCAAAATTTGAATCTGAGAAGCGTTACTGACAGTAATGTTTCTCAGATTGTGTAACCCATTTGCAGATTATTCTTTCTGCGTGGACATAACCGCTCCGATGTTCTTAAAAATTATACCACCTCTTAAAATGAAATTTTCACAGGTTAGTGTTATGGCCTATACCTATATAACTAAAGGATTTAAACAAACAGTGGGTTCCAAGGGACACTTCTGTCAGGAAAATGTAAATTGGTGTTGGAACTTTTGAAAGGGCACCACAGGAAAAGCACACGGCACCACAGCAATAGACCGATCCAGTAGGCTCCGCCCATGACGCACGTGTGAGCAAGAACACGTGGGGCTCTCCTATGCCTTTCTGCACAACTCTGCCGCGCACGCCAAGATACGCGCACGCATGTCGGACCTTATTTGTCGGACCTTCGTTGCGTTGTGATTGGTCAATACGCAATAGGGCGGAGCTTAGTGGATCGGTCTATTGCTGTCCCTGCCGGTGGTCATTTCGAGGCCTGCTCTTTTTATGATGCAGTGTACGCATGTTGTTTGGGGAAGGGAATAGTAACTTTCTAACCCACAATACCTTTCTGCACAACATCGTCCTTAATAATCCGCCACCGGACTAACCCAATTCAATTCAATTCAACATAATAGGAAAATTTAAATATGAAGCACATGTTTCAAGTGTGTTTTAGGAATCATTCCAATCTACATGTAAGCTCAAATTTGTTTCAATTCAACAGAACCAATCTCAAAACAGCACGGTTTGACCTTGCCTTGTTTGTTTCTGAACTCTTTTTTTTGAAGTTGTTGGGAATTCAAAACGGAAAGAAAAATGCAGCATGGTAAACCAATTGGCAAACCTCAACAGTCTGGCAGGCAATGCTGTAAATCTTCCTCCATGGCCCTTGCCTGCATGGTTTTAGGGTCCACCAATGTCATCACCCCCTGACTTTCCTTTTTAAAGGGGGATTCAAGTCTTTCTTTTGTTTACAGTGAAAATTATGGAAGTGAGTGTGTTTAGTGCATGTACATCTACCTTGATAGTTGAGAGTAGGGCCCAATAATGGAGTTAAAGGCAGTGGACACTATTGGTAATTGTCAAAGACTAGCCTTCACAGTTGGTGTATCTCAATATATGCATAAAATAACAATCCTGTGAAAATTTGCGCTCAATCGGTCATCGATGTTGCGAGATAATAATGAAAGAAAAAAACACCCTTGTTACACGAAGTTGTGTGCGTTTAGATGGTTGATTTCAAAACCTTAAGTTCTAAATCTGAGGTCTCGAAATCAAACTCGTGGAAAATTACTTCTTTCTCAAAAACTATGGCACTTCAGAAGGAAGCCGTTTCTCACAATGTTTTACCATCAACCTCTCCCCATTACTCGTCACCAAGTAAGGTTTTATGCCAAAAAGTATTTTGAGTACCGGTAATTACCAATAGTGTCCACTGCCTTTAATAGGTGTTGAATTTGCGTTGGGGTTGAAGAATATTAATTTGGCTTTACCCTTACGTTGATGTGTGTTAGCACTGTATATTCAGTACTTTCCAGAGTTCTGTGAAAAAAAACATAGGCATATTACTCAGGTGGGATTCAAACTCAAGACCTTTGCAACTCTAGAGCAGTGTTTTACCAACTAAACTGCTCACAAAAAGTAAGGAAACTTTTTTCAATCCAGTATATATGTTTTTATTTAATACTCTCTTTGTATATGGTATATATCAATGCAAAGCTGAACTGTTCCTCTGATACCACATTTGCAATGATTACATGTTGCTGAACTTGGCTACACGAATAACAATGAGGTAAAGTCACAAATCAAATGTGCCAACATTACCGTTGTCTGCGAATGGTAAATAGGTAATGTTCAATAATCGAACCGATCAAGCTTTTCAGAACCATTAATGGTTTACACAATGATTTGCACAAGTGAGCTCATCGGACACAATTAACCCTCATCTCATGAAAAACACCTTGTTTGATGGGTATTTGCAAGACAATATTCTACAGCCGAATGAAGTCCAATGCTTGCAGACTCTCGGACCAAATGCCATCTTTCAAGATGACAACGCTCGCCCCCATCGAGCCCGACTGGTGACCGACTACCTGAAAAATGTTGGGGTGTACCGGATGGATTGGCCTGCTAACAGTCCAGACCTGAATCCCATGGAAAATCTATGGGACCAGCTTGGCCTCGCTGTCCGCGCCAGAACCACCAACACATCAATCGTGGCTGACCTACCCAGGTTCCTTAATAAAGAATAGAACGCCATCCCTCATCATCAGCGCATCACAAGACATGTGTGCAGCATGAGAAGAAGGTGCCAGGCTGTCATCAACGCCTTCGGATCATCCACTTGTTACTGAACTTGTTGTATCAATAAAGTGTATTAAGATCAGTGAGTTGTCTTGCTCTATACCAAACTTCTTGTCTCAATAAAGTGGATTACAGTGTCAATTTGATTGTTCACACAGTAACACAAAATTGCTAATTTTGGCACATTTGATTTGTGACTTTGTCTCATTCTCATTAACGTGGTCAAGTCCAGCAACATGTAATCATTGCAACTGTGGTATCATTTTAAAGAGGAACAGTTCAGCTTTGCAATGATATATACCATATACAAAGACAGTATTAAATAATAACAAATATACTGGATTGAAAAAAGTTTCCTTACTTTTTGTGAGCAGTTTAGACCACCGAGATTGCCCGGTGGCAAGATGCAGTTAATAAAGTTACTTATTATGCACAAAAAGTTGCTAAGTACAACAATGCTTACCAGAATAAGATTACCAGCCAAAGTACACGTAGGCCTACCAGCTGTGTCTAGTATTCTGCTTATTTTTGCTGAGTAGAAATCCGGCAAGCATAATTATCTATTTCATTGGGCCCTGTTCCTAGAAACAATTCAATCAAAAGAAGAAGATGAAAGTAGATACATGTATACACATGTTGTTACTACCGAGTACAGTGCAAGGGTGGAACCCAAAATAGAGTTCTATCTATCCCCAAACTAAAAACTGACATTCTTAGTTCAGGGTGTTGTTGCAGACTCATTGTCAATTTCTATCATCAAAATTCCAAACTACCCAGTGGCATAATTTTTTATTTGTCACACTGTCAATTTTTGTTATACAAATTTAGTTCAAGTACTGAATGTGCATTTCCTGGCCTTGGATATTTGGTCATTTTAATGTTAGGAGAACGTAAATAAAATCATTAAAATACCAGCCCAACCTCAACAGTTTTTTTGTGGTTAAGAAATATTTTGAATACAGGAAAAGCTCTTTGTCTGTATCAACAGGATTTGTAGTCTTAATTACGGTACGAACAGAGCTCACTCAGTTAGGAACTTCTACATGTGCCAATCATTTCTAACAAGATTTTTGTTTAGTTTTTATGAGTAAATACATGTAAATAACTTTCTCCTGGAAACGATCAGAGCATACTAGTCGAGTTGTCAACCACCGGTTCTTTTTGTGAACCAGCACTACTGAAAAAGAGAGATTTTCATTTGGTGTTACCGCACACCCTCACCTAATACTCACACCATGCAAAGTTTCAAATCCTACGTAAATGACTTTGAAATGGAAACAAAATTTTGCTGCAAGCTTTGCCAATAAAAAACAAATGTAGAATTGTTTGATTTATTGGATATGGTTGTATGCTTTAGGTTTAATTTGAATATTGTGATGAATGAGCCCGGGTCTGCGTTTGCAAGGTGTAATGAAACCGCTTTTTAAATGTGTTTTGTAATGTACTTTGGGACGTTTTTTGTGTGGAAATTGTTAGATGTGTTTTCTATTATAAGACGTGTTTTTGGAACGTGTTTTTAAAATGTGTTTCATTACAATGTAGGTGTTTCTGGAATGTGTTTTAGAACAGGTTGCACTTTCAAAAAGCAGTATCAAAGACGTTGGTCAACATGTGCATGCGTATGAAATGTGTATGAAATGTACTTTTGTATAGTGATGGACAAGATTCACTGGTTTTGGTGCGCATGTAGGCTACCTGTCTACACATAGTTAACACTGAGTAACTTATTGGTATGACGCTAAGATTGACACGCTCATTTTGGGGGGACGGATGTGATTGGGTAATTCTGGTAAAACCCAAGGCCAATCAGATCAACTTAAACTGTTGAGTAGGAATCAATGGATTTGTCCAGGAGTAAGTCTAAGCCCCACGGCATCAGTTCATCGACCCTTCACCCTGCCCTTGGCAGAACACAAGATTAGTAATACTCGGCCAACATAATAAGACACTAAGAAGTCTGACACCTCGGAAATCAGCTTTTTAGCCTGCTTTACTTCCCCCCAGTAATCCTACAAGACAGCCACACCAGACCCCCAAGCCCCCCAGGCATCCATCCCCGTCTGAGGGCCCAGTCTTTTAGAAAGCAATCACAGTCTCCAATTATTGGCCACTCTGTCCTCATATTCTTTAATACATACTCATTAGGAGTCCTTGGTGTGTCTTGGTTACTGATACCAATCCCTTTTATTGGGATGGTCCTTGGAGAGTTTGCTGTCATTTTTGGGGAATGATAAGTGAGAAGTTCCAGTTTTAGAAGGGCAGTCATGAATCTAAACCTTGGCTCCCCAAACCTCCCTTGTGCTGTCGGAACTTGAGGAAGAGAAATAAATCCCATTTTTATAGATCGGATACAGGAGGTGGGGCACTGAGGTTGTTGAACATTCTAGAGGGCCATGTTACTTGGAGAGGGGTGTGCCACCTTTCTGACCCAGTATCCTGTCTCTAGGTTTAAAGGCACTAGATGGACACTATTGGTAATTACTCCAAATAATTGTTAGCATAAAAACTTACTTGGTTGTATCGAGCAATGGAGAGCTGTTGATATTATAACACATTGTGAGATACCTCTCCCTGTGAAGAAACGTAGGCTTTTAGAAAGAGGTTATTTCTCACTCATATATTAAAAAACTTCGGGCCTGAAATACTTTTTAGGCATCTGTAATCTCACAAAGTTTTGTGCAACAAGGGTGTTTTTCTTTCATTATTCTCTTGCAACTTTGATGACCAATTGAGTCAAAATTTTAAAAATTGTGCTGTAAAAAACACACACATAATGTTATCCATATATTTGTTATAGTAAAAAAAAAAAATAAAATAAAACACACATAATGTTGCAATCACTGCCAAACTGGAAACAGGTCATTTATATTGGATCATTGAAAGAAGGAAATATGTAAACTGCCTTAAGGACTTTCACAAGCAAAGTGTGTTTTTGCTTCAATCTATTCAGTTTCCTGTGTGATTTATGAGACCCAGGCAAAAGTAACTTCAACATTTTTTCAACAAGTGCTGGATTATGTCCAACTGGAATGTCTGTCTGAAACATTCTGTTTCTGATTTGAACATTTTATTTGGGTATCATCCATTTAGGGTCTTTAAGTGTCCCATTCCTAACAATCTTATCAACTCTAATAAAGTCAATTTTGTGGCTATGATCCATCAGTGCACAGGGGAAAAAAAAATCCCAAAGTGTTATACACATGACAGCAATTTAACTGTGGTCCCTTGTTTAATTTCAGCATGGTTGTAAATGTAGCAATGTTCGACAAGATTTTGTAAGTGAACTTGGATAATAGAAACACTTGTCATTTCCACCTCAATGAGGTACATTTTATACACTTTTACAAACCTGCTTACAATTTAGCAAGAAGACCCTTGCTAAATAGCTCTCGTGTGAAAGGACCGTAAACCAATTCCTAAACCCCAGACAGAAAAAAAGGATATATATTTCATTTGTCTAAAGTGTGTTGCGTAAACAAACATGGACACCAGCATGATAAAGCCCATAGGCATTTTAAAGCCAATAAATCAAAGTGGTGCGCCCTTAATTGACTGTGTGACAGAAATATCACCCTGGACTTGTTATCAGAAACAGCTCATTCATTTCTAGACGAAACAGGTGGCACCAATAGGAACACACTGCACAGATGAATACAGACAAGGTCCCTCTACTTCAAGAAAAAGGGCAAAAATTAACTACAGAGTTGTAACCAAATATTGGGTCAAAATTGACCAAATCTACAACCTGAAGGTATGGAAAAAGTTCCTTATATGGGGCAAGAATGAAACATTCCTCCCCTGATGTTCAAAGTGTCTTATCTTGTTAGCATTAATAAACTTGAGGCATAATTATTTTATCAGCAATTTCCCTCCAATTACCCGAAGATCACATTTCTTCCTGTACATGGAACAGCCTGCAGTGATTGTCTACTGAAATGAAGTGTTCCATAAAATTAATGTCACCTAATTCTTGTTTTGTCAGTGAGAGAGCCTGAATAAATATTGAAGTAAGTTGATACGCAAATTAATTTATTGAAAACAAATTGTATTGACACGTACCTTAAACCCAACTACACATCATACCAGTAACCTTTGTCCTGTTATAGGCTACCTTGTCTTCTTGACCATGTCGTCTCCCCCCCCCCCTCCCCCTGTTTTCACCTTTTGAAAATTACTCTAAAAATAATTACCACACAAATTTAATTGGTGAAGAGCACTGAAGAGCTGTTGATATTATAAAAAACATTGTTAGAAATTACTCCCTTTGAAGTAAAGTATAAAAAGAGGTTATTGAAAATGAAATAAAAGAATCTGAGAAGAGGCTTCAGGCATTCTCAGATATCT
Organism: Asterias rubens; assembly: GCF_902459465.1. NCBI lineage: Eukaryota > Metazoa > Echinodermata > Asteroidea > Forcipulatida > Asteriidae > Asterias > Asterias rubens. Next base: position 21,649,826 of record NC_047062.1, on the reverse strand, counting down.
GTAAGCACACAATTCAATGCAACAAGGGTGTTTTTTCTTTCATGGGTTTCTTGCAACTTGTTATGTATACATGTTGTGTTTTGAGACTCATCGAGTGAGAATACTGTCTTTGGCATTACCAAAAGTATTCAGCTACCCTGCATTTAGTACATCATTTCTGTGTAGACGAGCGTTCTGTTTGAATCTTCCCATTCTCAAGGAGCATGCTGTAAATTCAACTTGTGAACAGCTGATTGGTGTTTATGGGGAGGGGTTGGACAGGGGTCATTTCCCCAACCCCCAAAAAGTTGTCTCCCCTCCCCCTTTCCTCACCCCCATAAGCACACGCTGAAACCATACAGGATGGTGCATGCTGACACCTAGAGCAAGATTGGTTTCTTTGGAGACCGCAATTAGGCCCCACTCACTCTACAGAGCTATTTCCCAGGAAATCAAATTCAGGAAACTCCAGGGAAACTTGATACCCACTGCCACTGCACGTTCGATTCACACTTGATACAGTTTTTCCTGGGGAAAAAATGAGCACTCCGCACGCTAACTCCAATGGTTATCTTCCTCGATACTACTCCCCTGAAAGCAGAGATAGATATTTCCTGGGAGTTTGTAGTGTCGGGTTATCAAGTGTTAAAAGTTCAAACACATTTTTTAAGGACAATTTTCTTAGCCTAAGCCCATCATTTACTTCTTCTTGTTTTTTTGCAACCATTGCAAGACTAAACTCTATTTGCGCTATTTATCTGACGCCAAAGAATAGAGTAGTGTAAAAAGGGCTATTCACCTGACGTCATCATCAGAATAATCTTGGATGCGCCATTTTGGTGGTCAATGTCAACGTGTGTTATTTAGAGAAGTGTGCATTTTAGGCGACTCGACGTTAACACGTAAACCTATTGACCACCGACATGGTGAGCGTGGCATCAGCAGCCGCATGTGACGCGGGTGCAAGGGATATGGGAGAGTTCTTAAAGTTTAGTTAAATCTTTCAGTGAGTGTTTTTAATTCATTTGAAGCCACCACTGCTCCGTTAAAGGTTCATCAAATTAAGAGGTTCACATTTTCCAGAAGACACTAAAGAAATATCCGTGGCTTGTCGGAGGTTGTCTGCACCTACAATTTGGCAAATGAAATTTTGCCAATAAAAGATGCAAAAGTAATAGTAAACTTGAGTGGCAGTAAAACTTAGATAAACCGGCGCCACACGAGGTTGATTGCATTACTTTAGATGACTGATTTATACTCACATAATTTGATGTTACTCTAACCTTACTAAGAAATATAAACAGAGCTACAATAGCAAACAGCATGGCACTATAGCAAGCAGCATGGGCACTCATAAAAGGAGCTGACAGATTCATTGCTAACAATGTTGTCATAGGTGATTTTCATTGTCCAAACATAAATATTGCTCCAGGCGTTAAAATCAAAGAGCAAGCGCTGGCAGTTTTCACGATTATTACTCAAAATGTTTTACACTATCAACCACTCCCCATTACTCGTTACCAAGTAAGGTTTTATGCTAATAATTATTTTGAGTAATTACCAGTAGTGTCCACTGCCTTTAAAGGCTTGACGTTTCAACCCTAGCAGAGTCTTTCTCAAAGCCTCAAATTATTCAAGTCTAAAAAATTATTCTGTTACATCTTTCTTTCTCAGATCGCCCAAGCTCACTCCGCAACCTCAGCCCTGCGGGAGGCTCTACACCGGAATGCTGCCTCAAGCGGTCAACCCGCTGGTCACTCAACCGGTCATCATGCTCAGAATCACATCAAACCTAGACCGCCGGTCAAATCATCCAATGCCAGGAAGCCAATCAGCATCCAGAGAATGGCCAGGTAGGACTGAAAAAGGGAAGGGGATGGGGGAAGGGGGAAGGAAGGAGATGCAGGAAGGGTGCCAAAACTATGTATAAATGTCATACACCCATGCTTTGCTGAGAAGGTAATGTTCAACAGAAATAATACGGATATTTATTATATAAAATACCGATAGCAGGCCTGGAACTTCACTCTTGAAGGGGCACTCTACCTCTGGTAAGGGGCACTCTACCTTTTGAAGGGGCACTCTACCTCTGGTAAGGGGCACTCTACCTCTTGAACGGGCACTCTACCTCTTGAAGGGGCACTCTACCTCTTGAAGGGGCACTCTACCTCTTGAAGGGGCACTCTACCCCTTGAAGGGGCACTCTACCTCTTGAAGGGGCACTCTACCTCTGGTAAGGGGCACTCTACCTCTTGAAGGGGCACTCTACCTCTTGAAGGGGCACTCTACCTCTGGTAAGGGGCACTCTACCTCTGGTAAGGGGCACTCTACCTCTGGTAAGGGGCACTCTACCTCTGGTAAGGGGCACTCTACCTCTTGAAGGGGCACTCTACCTCTTGAAGGGGCACTCTACCTCTGGTAAGGGGCACTCTATGAGGAAAATGTAAATTTGTACAGGAACCTTGCCCAGGACATCAATGCAAACGCACAGGGCATCACAGCATTTGTAAATTTGTACAGGAACCTTGCCCAGGACATCAATGCAAACGCACAGGGCATCACAGCATTTGCTGTGACTGACATGGGTTATACAAAATTATAGGCATCTTAAAGCGCTATTTTTAAAAACTTTTAATTTATTCACCCCTCACACCAATTTTACACTTGGCTGCTCTGTGCATGCATGCATGCCCGCCATTTTGTGATTCAATGGTAGGCCTAAGCGTGTACCATTCTTCATGCTATGTACTGTGAACCTTCTTTGAATGGTTTCTTTGGTGGAGTGCATGGGTGGGGTGTTTGGGGGGTATGGGTGGGGTTCTAGGCTGCCGAGACGTGCATTGTGTTCACTGAAGACATGCGTGATTGGCTAATGCACAGAAGTTTGCAAATGAACACTCCACTTAATGTTACACAAATATTGCACTATGAACTGTTCAATGAAGGGAACCCATAATAAGTGTCTCCCAGTACTGGAGGTCAAGTTCTTAATACCGGTAATAATTCTTAAAGATGCGCGGCCTGTATGGCCATTACAGGCGGACACCATTTGTCTGTTAATGTAATCATCATACCACGAATGGCATAGAAGAGGAATAACTCTTAGCACGAGCTTGGAATTCCTGCGGACCGGTGTTCTGTTCATCTCCCAGTACCATAGTACCCAGCCGGGCAGAGGCAGTCACTCTTGGGCCGAGAGGTTGCTTGAGTTTTTTCTTCTTCTCTCACATTTCTCTTTTTCAGTTTTGGTCATCATCATTAACCGAGGTTTCGGTTAATGAGCAGGAATGCACTTATTGAGGTGTCACCTGTTTTTATTTCTTTTCAATGCTCAGTGTTTTATTGTGCAACCTTTTAAGGTGAAATGTATTGTGAATGCCTTGTTAATGTTAAATGTTGCCTTATTTTCTTTTGAGGGAATTGAAGGGAAGAAAAAATCTGTAATTGTCGATATCGAGAATTGATAATTGTTCTAATGTTTTCTCAAAAAGTAAAGCATTTCATGGAATAATATTATTCAAGAGAAGTCTTTCACCATACCTTCTGTAAACCCGTGAACTTAAAAAAAAAATTTTGTTCCGAAAGTGTCCAATGGCTTTAAAGGAGGAGTCAGTGTAAAAACATTTAGTGCGTTTTTTCTCCCTTTTTTATTGTAAAATAAAGATACTCATAAAAGGTAGCAGAGCTCACTCTTAACACTAGGCTAGCCTACATTGTCTAGTAAAAAGTGAAGTGGGCTAGTTAACACAACTTCTCAACTTGCCCTGTGGGCTACTAAAAACTGTGCAACCTACTTTTTAAGAACTTTGATATTTTTTAAGTATGACGATATTTGAGAGTTTGTGAATGTCAAACTTCATTTAACTAATAATAAACTGGGTACATCACCAAGATGCATTATGACAATATATTCTACATGAGCACTTTTAAAATCTGGGCTACTAAAAGGTCTTGTGGCAAGTAAAATGCACAGTTTACTAGCCTGGTGGGCTGCTTTACAAAAAGCTTAACCAGTCAAAAATAAAAATAAAAGAGAGAGCGAGGCATAAAGTACACAGAAAAAAAAACAGGACTTAAGCTCTGACAAACTGCAATGCACATGATAATGAAACAACGGTAACCTGTCATGCATTATGGTGTGACTCTACTGACAGGTTGAAATATTTAGAGCATGGATGAAGAACGTTTATTATAATGCCACCAGCAAAGTGTAAAATTTGCTATTTTAACGCCGCCGTCCTTGGCTCATTCTCTCTTCCTTCCACGGTGTATTGTCATCAAACAGTGAAGCGTCCACACTCTGGCAGTTTTCCCTCCAGCTGCCCCAGGGTTAAGACTAAAGTAAACTCTCCCCAAACATTACATCATTTATTATATTATCATGAACAAAAACGATGTCAAGGGGCATTCCTTTCTTCCCCCCGGAGACATTCATGTTACAAAAATGTCAAAAGAAAACAAAATCGAGAATCGGGGGGGGGGGGGGGGAGTTTGCTCACCTGCAGTGTGGAGCCAGCATGACTATTTTGTTAGCACAGCGGGGCGATTTGTCAGTGTAACACGCTGGCTTTGTATCCGATGTTTACTTTTGAAATAACCCCAAGTGTAGTGCAATCCGGTATTGAGACTTCCCCTGTTTACCTAGAACTGTCACTTGGCGAGGGTTCGCTAAAGATTTTTGCAGGAAAGTGTGAAAGTATTTTTAAAAAGGTTGCATGGTCCCTTTCTGAGCTTTTGAAGGCTTTTTTTTTTAAGGGAATAAAGCTGAGGGGTGGGGAAGGCAATACAACCAAAGAAATGATATTAGGTTTATTAGATTTTTTTACATTGCTAATTGTATTTTTATCGTAGTATTGTGGGGTTATTTCCTATATCTGGCTAGGCTAGGTTTTTGTTTTTGATTGTCTTTGAAGTACTTAAAGGAACACGTTGCCTTGGATCAGATGAGTTGGTATATAAAAAGCGTTTGAAACCGTTTGTTATGAAATGCATTGGTTAGAAAGATGTTTTAAAAGTAGAATATAATGAGCCACACAAGTATCTCTCAAAATTGCACGGTTTTCCCTTTTATGTCACAAACTAACACGGTCGGCCATTTATGGCCGAGTCAAAATGACTCCCATAAATGGAAGACCGTGTTCGTCGACAAGGTAAAAAGAAAACCACGCAATTTCGAGGCATATTTGTGTAGATCATTGTATTCTACTTTTACGACATCTTTCTACCCATATTCATTTTATAACAAATGGTTACAGAACGCTTTTCAAAGACCAACTCGACGGATCCAAGGCAACGTGTTCCTTTAATGTTTGAGTTTGTAAGCATGCCATTTGTAGTATTACTTTGTTATACTACCAGCCATGTTTTGTGTAAACCAAAATAAATAAATAATTGAGTTCATAGAAAGATGTCAACCATGCATTTTGTAGTAATATAGGATAAATAAATTGCATATTAATTGGTGTTCAATCATTTTGTATTCATGCAATTCCTAAGCCAAGTCAATTAGCTCATTTCCTCTTGTCTTTCAGTTCCATACATGTATGTAGGCCTATATAGACAGGTTAATGTGGAGTTTTACCTCTTTTCCCAGGCATAAAAGGTTAGGGCTACACATCTGTATTAAACTATTGGTGACGACCTATGGTTTTTACTTCTTTATTGTGATAATTAACTATTTGTTTATGGATGTAGTGGTTTGCTCTATACTTTCAGTGTTATTTCCTGCACAGCATTTTGAGAATTTTATGTAAAAGAATTTTAATATTTATTATTTTTTATTATTATTACTATTGAATGTTCACTAGACATTGAAAGATAAAATTATTTGATTTAATTGCTACTATTGTAATTTGTATGTAAAACGCTAGACACTGACAGATAACATGATTTGATTTAATTCCTTCTGTTGTTTGTTTATACAGGACCACCCAGTTAGATGAACCCCCTGTTTCCTCCTCAACCTTCTACTCTGGACTGAAGTACAACAATATGACGGGTGTTTCAAAGGTACCTTCAGCATCAGGCAATATTTACAGCTCTGGTAAGCTTTCCCCCGTCACCTTATTTTACACAATATTTGTTCAGTGTTTTGTTTTTATAGACGATATAACCTGTAACGTCACTCGAAAACCATAACATGATTCGCGCGCATACCGCCTGGCAAAACCTTTGTGTTTTGACAGCCAGCTAGAAAGTGTATGCAATCTAACCATGACTACGTGTCTTTTTGCCCGGCGAAACATGACGTATACAGTGTTTTGTCAACAGAGGGCCGTTTGAATGTAAACATAGGTCACATCGTCTATAAAATCTCTGTTGTTCTCTTTCTTCGGTGCCCTAGCATCATTATAACAAATCGTTCAGAGTTACATTAGAAGTGTCATCCCCCATGCACAAGGTAGCGTAGCCTACCAATATGCGGAAATAGCTGGTTGATAATTTGAAATCTCTGGTATTTAGGAATCACTGGCCAATACAAGGAAATCACTAGCCGATAAGCAGGAATCACTGGCCAGTACGCGGGACTGGCTAGATGAAGTGAGGGAATTGCTGGCCGAAATGTGGGAATTACTTGCCGATATGCGGAAATTGCTGCCTGATGTGTAAGAATTGCTGGCCAAATTGCGGGCATCGGAGGGGATCGCTGGTCGAAATGCAGGAATCGCTGGCCGAATCTGAGGGAATAACTGGTCGGTACACAAAGTTATGTAATATTTTAAAACATGAATCACGTTTTCTCGTATTTTGGATTTAGAATAAACTTTACAAAAATCGTTTAAAATACGTCAAAATTCTCCAGATTGCACAAGTAAAAAATATTCTGAGGACCTCGTTTCAAATCAGCGTGCTTATAATATCGTTCAAATATTGGGTCCAGAACTTACGCCCAGCAGTTTCGAAAAATCACATGGAGAACCCTGGTCAGTAATATCACATAACCATAGGAGAAAATTTATCCTGTCAAATACTTGGCTGAATTTGTCTCTCAAGAAGACGCTCTCCTTGTTTTTCTTAGTGTGCGCTTTTTCATTTACTTCTCGGTGCAAGAGATTGTGTCCCTTAAAGCTTAAGAGCTCCTTGGTCAACAAATTGTAGAAAGGGCGACAGTATCAGAAGGGCAACAGTTTGAAACTGATGAAATCTTGTTCTCAATTTCTTCTGCAATGCGAACACCTACCGAGTGGAAATTTGTCACAGTTTGATTTCTGTGTGTTTTCTGCTCACTTTTCGATCTATAGCCAATTTACAGGTTTTGTAATGGGCTGCCAGGGCGACTATTAAAATAGCTATGCTCTATTTCAACATATTAATATAGCTTATGCTCTATTCTAACATGTCTAATTTTGAAATGGCTAAACGTCTGCGGAATGCGCATGTACATCAACATAAGTTCTTAAAGCATTGTTCGAATCACCTTGAATCACCTACATGGTTATGTCCACTTCCAATTAAGCCCAATGCGCCACTACACTAGAAACAGCAGCAACAAATGCAAATCTGTTGAGGATTGGTCTGGCAACAACATTCAACCAATGATATACACAATTGACTTTTAACTGAAGCCATATGCCTGGGGGTCAAGATCAGAACACTATACCAGCCCACCGCAGACTGGCTGCCAACCCCCACCAGTCAAGCCCTATAGTCCCAGACCAAGAAATCGCATCCTTGGCCTGGTTTCCAGACTAAGTTTTTCCCGTTCTTCTTCCTCAACCTATTTAAAACCAAGAGTTTAACAAGCAAGAGAGGGAATACACTGTTGTAATATGGGTAGTATTTCCCCTGAGCGAAGCGCAGTGGTGAGAGATTGTAATTAGAAACATTCGGTATCGAGGCTGCCCACCACCACCTCGCCACATCCAGTGTTGTAGAATGTCCACATCCTGGTGCTAAAAGTGGCCACCCAACGCTTTTCAATTGTCTCCCCATTGAGTAGGGCTAATAACGGCTAATACAGGCCAAGTGGACCAGACTGTGAAGGGTGGTCAAAAGAAGGGTGACTTGAAAAGCAATCTGACATTTCAATAATAACCCCCCCTTTTTTTTTAGACTCTTCTCTTCACCACCGCTTTAGATACAACAACTTATAACAAAAAAATACCCCAATATTGGTGTTGCCACCCACCGAGCATCGCCCACGTAATCCAGCAAACTTACAGACAGTATTTAAACCCTGGTTGCCCTTTCCTTTGGCGGCAACCCAAGAGGAATATGTTTACAATTAAATCAGAGGGATTGGGAGTTTAGAGGAACCAGTTTGCAAATACTGCACTGGGAAAAGGTTAACAGAGAGAGAGAGAGAGAGAGAGAGAGAGAGAGAGAGAGTTGGAGAGCAAGAGAGAAGGAATGGAAGGTGCAGATACATCTGGTGGAATCAAGATCAAGTTGTCACCCTGGGGTTCTTGTGGGTTACATTATGGATGGATCCTTCAGCCGGTACTTAAAACCGGGGATGTAACACACGTAGTCACTGTCAATTCATATCATACACACAATCAAAACGCAACTAAAAGCACAAACAACATTTTGGCTGTCCGTGACCACAAAAAAAAAACTGTCATGGGGGAAAAGAACACTTCTTTGGCTCGTTGCGTAGAAAGTCAATTGCATTGGTTCATTTACAGTATTGGACTTTTTAAAAAATGCAACCCACCAAAAGTTCCACCACAAATTTATATTTTCCTCAGAGAAGTGCTCCTAACCAGAGGAAAATTGCTTTGAAGGTCGAAGGCCTGGAAATTTGATTACAAGGGGCATCTTCACTAATTTTACCTTCTTAAATCATGATCCTTTGGTCAATATATTTCACCTTCATCAAAAGTCCGTCTATGTGCTCTCCTCTTTTCACGACAAAAACGACAGATACAACACATCTCCTTTCAGTACTAAAACATCAAAACAAAATTTGATCTTGACTCCTAGATTTTCATGCAGCAGCGGTGAGACATTGACGATTAGACACTGGTACTCCCAGGTGATACCATCTTGGTTTACGCCCTTTGTGAGATGCCACGCCCTTAGTGAGATGCCCTGTCCTTAGTGAGATGCCACGTCCTTTGTGAGATGCCACGCCCTTAGTGAGATGCCACGCCCATAGTGAGATGCCTCATGCTTTGTGAGATGCCACGCCTTTTGTGAATGCTATCAGCGAGATGCTTGAAGTCTATTCTTTGATAAGGTCTTGGCATGGTCATGAGCATCCTATTTTCGACTCATCATGACAAGGATCAACAACTGAGATCAAAAAGTCTGCTTGGCCGTTTAACTTTAAGCAGCAAAATGTTAATTCAAATGTATTCTAAAGAGACAATTTATTTCCACAATACATTCCTAGTTTTTATTTTGTTTATGTTATTAGTTTTATTTCTTATTTCTTATTTTTATTCATTTAAACATTTTTTTTTTTTAATTATTATTATTAATATTTTTAATTGGGTAAGTCTAGATGAACATGAAATCAAGAAGAAATATTTGTTGATTTATTTACTCTCATTTTATGTGCGAAAATAGCAATAGTCTTGCACAATATCAAGAAAACATTCCGTGAAACATTTTATTCTGCAGAAACAAAACATTGTGCAAGTACAATGTACTACAAAGGTTAGTTTTGTGGTTCAAAACCAAATAAAATCTGTAGAATTTTAATTTATGTGTATGTAGCAGTAATGATAACTATTATGACAATAAGCAGAGTTGTGTTCTCATCAGGTTTATGTTTGCTGCAATGTTTTAGAGTCCAGGGCCCAATTTTAAAGAGGTACTCGAGCAGAACAAAGTAGCTAAGCACAACAAAGTTATGCCAACAAGAATAAGCCAAAGTGCCTGTCACATATACATAATTTATTTAAGCAATATTTTCTGTTTAAGCAGAACAAATATGCTTACCAGAACAAGGTTACAGGCCAAACTACGATAAGTAGAAACTTGTTAAGCAATATTTTCTGCTTAAGCTATTTGTGACTTGTTTCTTGCTCATTTCTGCTCTGCAGAAACTCGTTAAGAACTATTTTCTGCTGAAGCAGCTCTATGAAATTAGGCACTGGTGACACATAGAGACCCTCCTGCCACAGTTACAGCTTTGGTCTTGAAAAGGAGTTATGCATAACTTTGTAACAAATAGGATGTGCACTGTGTTGAAACCAGGGCGGTGCCCGCCACTCACATTCACACTAACCCAGACTCCAATGTGGTTAATACTTTTGTTTCTTCCAGGAATAAAACAAAAAATGGTTTGATAGCTCGCTTGACCAAACATCATGTTGTAGGGTCGAAAAAGCAGCGTGTTCATTCACATTCACTCAAAACCAGTTTATACTTTTGTTTATGCAGCGACTACACACAGCAGTTGTCGTGGTGCCCCTTGCTTTTGCTGTGGTGCCCCTTTGCAAAGTTTCAATACAGATTTACATTTTCCTCATAGAAGTGCCCCTTACCAGAGCAAAATTACTGTACCCCTTCAAGAAGGAATTTCGGGGCCTGGCTTGTTTTCAACAAAAAGGCCATGTTAACAATAAATACATAAGTTGGGCACAGTGTAAAAATGTGGGACGTTCATTCACATCCGCTCAAAACCATATTCTGGTGGTTTATATTTGTGTGTGATTTCAAAGAAAAAGACTGTCACTGGCTCTATGGTTTACTACATGGTTTCCAGTCGCTAACATAAACCTTCCATCGTGGAAACCATTCATGTTCATGTACTCCTTGTGAACTCCTGAGAAGAGTCAATCAGGAGAGAGCGGCAGTCTACCGCAGACAACAACAATGTAAACGGATCCCTCGCAGGGGCATGTGTACCCAACCCAAGTAACAAAAGTCTAGCCCACCACAAGACACCTGTAATGAAGTGGCAGCCAAGAATATGTTACGTGACACCAAACCAGAAATGAAACAAATACATAAACTGTGGCAATTAAAACAACATGGGTAATCCATGGGTGGGGGTGGCTTGAGATATGGTTAATTTTTTTCCTTTATTTTTTCATTCATAAGGGGTGGGAACCGATTGAAAGAGACAAGGAAAGGTCAAAGAGAGGTCCCGAGCTAAATGTGAAGGATGGTTCAGGCAAACTTTTTTTTTTTTTTTAATGTCTGAGCAATTACAGGGTTCAGATCACGATTATTATTAGAAGGAATTTGGTTTCAAATTTGAGGTCTTTTTTATTATAGGCTCAATTGAATTTACTCAATATATGGGAGATTGCTTCTCGAATTGCTGTGTCCATTTGACCTTCTTCCTTCTAGGAAAGGGGAGTCTAAGGCTGTAACGAAGCTGTCCAACCTGAGTTTAGTCCGAGCCAAGGCTCCATGTGGAGTTATAAACCACCAGTCCCCAATTGCCATTGACTTTGTAAAAGCACCCTGCCATGGTCCCATACTTCTCCCTTTTCTTGTTTCTCGCTATATTTTGAAACAATTCACACAAGAGCAAAATCCCATCAATCACAATGCTCGGCAAAACAAATTATTTTCCAAATTATTTAATTTGATATGTATGCTTTCAAACAAAAACTCACTGTCATGAACTTGAAAGGAAATCACAATGTTATGCCAATGCTACATAAGTTAAACCTATAAAGAAGACCATGGTCGCCGTTTGTTGACCAGTTACCATGGTAGCCATTACAGGCGGGACCCACATATCAGACAGAAACAATGGTTGAAAAATGAATGTCTGTGCATGAAACCAGTCTGTGTTGTTTACATCACTTGAGAAGTCCCTGATCTTGACTTCCTGCCAGCTGATCCGTTAGATTACTTCAGGAAATGCTGGCATTCTTTTGCCAAGCCCAAAAGACAGCAAAAACTAGCACAGTTAGAGTTTCCCAGTATGTTGAACTTGTGCTTATCCCTCAGATCTAAATGAATTTGATTTGGTGAAAAGACGGTTCTATTTCATTCCATGGTGGGAAATCTGTCATGGCGGACAAAGTTTCTCACAGAAACTTATGAGTAGCTTTAATTCTTCTTCACAAACTTGAGCCTATAGGGCTCAATTCAAGGTTCAGCTTTCACAAACTTGAACCTACATGCATAGAACTCAATTCATGGTTCAGCTTTCACAAACTTGAACCTAAAGCACTCAGTTCATGATTCAGCTTTCACAAACTTGAACCTTTTGCACTCAATTCAGGGTTCAGCTTTCACAAACTTGAACCTATATCACTCAATTCATGATTCAGCGTTCACAAACTTGAACCTATATCACTCAATTCATGGTTCAGATTTCACAAACTTGAACCTATAGCACTCAGTTCATGATTCAGCTTTCACAAACTTGAACCTATAGCACTCAATTCAGGGTTCAGCTTTCACAAACTTGAACCTATATCACTCAATTCAGGGTTCAGCTTTCACAAACTTGAACCTATAGCACTCAATTCAGGGTTCAGCTTTCACAAACTTGAACCTATAGCACTCAATTCAGGGTTCAGCTTTCACAAACTTGAACCTATAGCACTCAATTCAGGGTTCAGCTTTCACAAACTTGAACCTATAGCACTCAATTCAGGGTTCAGCTTTCACAAACTTGAACCTTTAGAACTCAATTCCTGGTTCAGCTTTCAAAAACTTGAACCTATATCACTCAATTCATGGTTCAGATTTCACAAACTTGAACCTACATGTATAGAACTCAATACCTGGTTCAGCTTTCACAAACTTGAACCTATATCACTCAATTTCTGGTTCAGCTTGCACAAACTTGAACCTATATCACTCAAATTATGGTTCAGCTTTCACAAACTTGAACCTACATGTATAGAACTCAATTCAGGGTTCAGCTTTCACAAACTTGAACCTATAGCACTCAATTCAGGGTTCTTTTCTCACAAACTTGAATCTATAGCACTCAATTTATGGTTCAGCTTTCTTGTTTGGTTGAAAGAACAACAGTTTGCCCTCTTTCTAGAACGGTAGTTCCTCTCCACTAGAGGGGTATATATCATAGAGTGTTCTCAGGTCAGTTCTATACTTTCTCATACAGCACTTGACAATAATGTTGACTATGCATTGCTTATCACTTCTAAGTGGCATGCTGAATCAAGTATGTTGAGTGCATACACTTTCCCTGAACATGAAACACTATCATGTAAACATGACATTTGATGAAAGCATACCATAAGCACCAACTCTTCTTCATACCGAATAGCCATGAAATTGAGTCCTTTATTTCCTTTGGGTATGTTTACCATGTGTATCTCATTGGGGATACTGTTACACATGTTGCATTTAAGATGAGTTGTGTGGATTGTGTTTTTTTTTACAATTTTGTTTTAGGCCTATTGAACACATTTTATTTAAATGACAAAGTTATATAAATTGAATGAGCCATGTACAAGTACAATGCATGATTTTTGGGCATCAGCATCCCACTGGAAATTTGGCCCCTCCCCTTGCACCACCCTTAGCCAGCACACACATCCTCCCCCACCCAACACCGCCCCTACCCAGGGATGGGCTGGCAGCCCATCCCCCACCCCAACACTATCCCCACCCCTAAAGTTATGTCTTATGTTTTTACTTTGTAAATAAATTTATTTTGTTTAAGCTTAGATCGTTTTGTATTTACTTTTCAGAAGTTTTTAAAATGTGTTAATATATATATTGTTAATAAGCTATTTCTTATATTATGATTGTAAGTTTTGTGAATAAATTATACAGATTTATTCATTGAACACTGTGCGCGTCACTTGATTTATTGGGTTGATTTATTGATTGATTGAATCATTGTTTGATTGTCTGAGTTTTAGTAATTGCATGATTGTGATTGATACATTGATTGATTTTTATCAGTTGCATGATTGATTGGTTTGTATCAATTGAATGGTTGATATATCGATTGATTGTTATCAATTTCATGATTGACATTCAGATTGATTGGTCTTTGTATTGATTTCCTTGATTGATCGCCTTGCTATCGCCACGATTGATTGATTGATTGACTGATTTCACCATATCTAATATCTCACTCAAATAAGACCAAGGAAAAACTGGAATAAGTTTCATGGTAACAGTATAATAATTTATTGTGCCTTGTGTCCAGAACACACAACATCGTAAATAAGGTCAAATCACAAACAATTTACTGAAATTATCCACAACAAAACTGTCTTCATGAAATAGCCGCCGACCAAGCCATTAATGCGTCCACATAAAATAGCCGTCGGCCTCCTCAATGAGTACAGGTCTGGCGCCTGACCTCTAAAAGTACATTAATGGTTTAACTACATGTAGACGCCTATCATGTTATTTGGACTTGACGCGACCACCCTTCTCCGGAACACACCCCTTCCTTTTTCAAGCAACAGTTTTTAGTATATTGCTTACTACAAATCCAGTCTCAATGCACATACAAAAATAGTTTTGCTTATATTATTATTATAATACATGTGATACATATTTATAAATAAATAACATGAATACCAGGTCTCCCTCCCCGCTTGTTTAAAAAATAGTTTAAAAACATCACACATTTTTATTGTTCTGAAGAGCATTTGTTTTAATTAGAGTAAAAGCGGGCAAAGTATCAATAATATCAACTTTATTTACAAATTTGCAAGTTTCATTTCATGGGTGGTTGAAAAGAACAGTTCATGTTGGACGGTGCTCAACGCCCCATACAGTTTAATTTGTGCTTTGGGTTTTCAAGTCACATTCAGCATAGTATTTTTTTATTTTTTGGTTTTTATTTTCAGCTGTGCTCATAAAAATGGTAGAAATCCTCATTTTGTTTTCCCCTAAATTAGAATGCAAACATTGACAACAGTTTCAGACAAGTCTGGGTTTTTTCTTCACAAAAAATATTTAATAATATAAATTATATAATATTTTAAAAAAATGCAATGGTCATAATATTTGAGTGACTTTTCAACCTAGGTCTTTGTTCAGAATTAGTGATAATATTACAAAATTAAGATTTTCTTTAAAAAGTTATTTCTTACTAACCGCTTATTTGTAGTCTTTAAAAAATCACAATAATTTATATAAAGTTTTTAAGAAATTGTAATCTTTATATTAAGTTTTTTAAATGTTTATGTTTATCATCATTTTTGAAATAATGAACCTTGTCAACATTAAAATGCATTCTGCAATGCGTCGAAACAACGACACCACTGTGTCACGTGACCCATGTCCAACCAATTAGTCATTATTATGTAAATGCTTGCCTTTGTTTATTTTCTTGGCGAACGTTGTGCTTCTGCTGTCTTTGGTATTAACGCCCCGTCACAAGATTAAACCCACGACCATACTTATTAAAATCAAGGCTACTGTTTTTGGTCAATCCCAAAATAAGTTAAAAACTGTTAAAACAGCGGGAGTACTTTCTAAAATTGAATTGATAAAAAAAGAGTAGTAAGTAGCGATTCCCCCGTTTTACACAACAAGCCTTTTAAAGAGTTCATTCAACAAAAAAATCACGGCACTTTGTGCCTTGTTTAGAATAATAATAATTAGCATTTCCAATGACGTCACCGGTGTGACGTCTTCTATACATCATGACACGGTATCTCTCGTAGCTTTACCTGTTTTAAACTTCACACACTCACTCTTGATTTGGTGAGACGTGGAACAATGAGGCATTCCATCAGGTTTATTTCACTGTTTACAACAAATTCAATTTTACATTGTTTAGAAACAAATGATTTACCAAATCCAATTTTACATCGTTTAGAAACTAATGTTTTACCGTGTCCGTTTTACTCTGCGATTGGATCGCTTCTACATATCAATACTTCCCTTCTATTTAAAATTCTTTTTCTTAACCCTGTAAATTCCGCTTCGTGGTGAGTTTATAATCCAAATATCGATTATAAAACCAACAAAAATTGTACTTGAAAAACACACACACAAAAAAAAAAAAAAAAAAAAAACGCAAACGCAGCCAAGGCTTTTGATTTTCAGATCTTGAAAAACTACGGCCGTTCCCAGTCACGCAGATATAAATCTTTGAGTGTCGCTTAAAAACTTGACAAACGTCCATTGTCTGCAAAAACTAAACACGTAAAAAAAAAAAAAAAAAGTACCATCATTTTTCAAAAACGATGCTTCATTCCCGGAGTTCTGGACTCGGCTTGTTTCCTTCCTCATTTCGTCCTCCTGTCCACCCCTGAGGTTGTCACCCCTCTGACAAACCCACTCATTCTAACTGACGGACACCGGCCCAAGACAGTTTGAGTTCTCATGTTGTCCTTCAACGCTGGCATTACTGTCCGGCCAGTTCAACAGTTTCATCCTCTAACAGTTCACCTCGTATTTTTCTGTACTAGCTACACTGACATGATGTAACAATAGCATTGGGAAGTTCTCTAAACAGTGGCCTACCGTTATCGTAAAACAAAATATGAAGGGGTTTAAAACTTCTTGGGGAGCAGCAGGGCGACGGGGACGCATCCGGGTTTAACTTCCTATATGTGTCTAAAACTTGAGCGTGGTGAGTCTGTGAGTTCCACACACTGCCGTTCACGTACGAGCACGACCCGGCACAGTAGTTCGGGTAATAACCCTTGGGCTGTCGTATCCAAGACCAGTTTAGGTCGTGTTTAAAGTTGACATAGAACTGTCGTAGGCAGCAGCTAGGCTGCGTCTGATCGGCGCATGTGTTTTGTCCGTAAGTGGAGGTGCTTCGGCGTCTCCGGTTGTGGCCTCCTCCATTGGGGCCGAGGGTGTCGTTGGCGGGGGCCAAGACGACCAGGCGTGGGTGCTGTTCCTTTGGGCTCTTCTCTGGCATTATCTGGTCACCTCTCGGCGGCATGTCAACACTTGGCATAGTTCCCCTTGGATCTGGTCAAAGGACGATAAACCAAAATCGTTAAGTAACTAGAACTGCGAGTTGACACCAAAAACAAAATGGTGGGGTTGACGTAGATACATGAGGTCAATGACCTTCACAACAAGGGCTATATGGGTTGTTATCAAAGAGCCATGTCAGAGCCCCACCCTTGTGGGATATCTTGCTTTAATAATGGCCAACTCCCCAACGGTCATTATCATCGTGAACCCTTCCTTGATAAGCCCGCCCTTCTCTTGCCGCCACCTCTGTGAACTTAGGGCGTGGATTGATACAATTATAATTCCGAGTGACTTGACAAATTATTTGACCCTTGAACACCCGACCGCCCAACGTTAACTAGATCCCTTCTTTAAAGGCACTATGGACACGTTTGGTTTAATTGTCGAAAACCAGTATTCTCACTTGGTGTATCCCAACATGCATACACAACAAACCTGTGAAAATTTTGTCTCAATTGGCCATCGAAGTTGCAAGAGAGTAACGAAAGGAAAAACACCCTTGTTGCGTTACTTTGTGTGCTTCAAGATGCATTTGATTGAGAATTTACCTCTCTCTCAAAACCTACGCTTCAGAGTGAGCCATTCCCCACAATGCTTTATACTAGCAATAGCTCTACATTGCTCGTTACCAAGTCAGTAGTTATGCTAAACAATTATTTTGAGTAAATCAATAGTGTACATCAGTGCCTTTAAGTGGATTTAAAGTAGATGGAAACTTACCCGCAAAAAGGACATGGATTCTTGTGTCACACGCTGTTGTGACCTCAATTCCTTGGTTTGAACCTGTGTCGAAAGGGAAGAAACGAAATGGTTGTATTCCATCATAATTAAAAACGACATAAGTGTCACGAGGCAAATTTTATATTCCTTAAAAAATATATATAGCTATTCTGGCACAGTGCCAGTTTAATTATCGATGACTTCCAAGTCATGGTATAAATTTATTTATTTCATTTTGTAGTACGAGTTGGGGTGGTTCTGAAAAGAATCGCTGGTTTCAACTCGACGTTTCGTTCAGTATGCTCTGATCGTCTTCTGGAATGTGTTTTGTAATTGTTGTGACCGGAAGTCAGCTTGCATTACAGTGACAAAATCCTGAGTCAAAGAAAAGGGTCAGATAGTCAGGGATTTATTATACAAGAATGACTACATCATTCGGAATGACTCGGAACTCTCACATCAAGGTCGACTTGGTACTCTATACACAAACAGTTGTCAGCTCATCTATTATCCTTTATCGTCATCCTCTTGAGCCTCGCGGCTTGGGGAGGATTTCGTCGATGGAGAACTTAGACAACCATATTTTGCTTTGTGAATGGAGGCATGAAAGCCTGGAATGAGTCATGTCTTTTATCTTGAGGGATTGCAAACAGGAAGTAGAGGACGGAATATTGGGAGTATTGTTGATCTTAGTGGAAATCTTGAAGCTTTCTGTTTTGGAACCTTGAAGGACTCCGAGGTTGTTTACATTTTTGTTTGAGAGTGGAAAACAAAACAGTCATTGATTTTAAACAGCTTTCTGCTAAGCAGTCGTGATGTAATGCAATGCAGCTGTCTGCATGCTAAGCCACCAAATATGTAATGCAAACAGCTTTCTGCTAAAAAGTAGTCAAGTGTGTAATGGAAACAACTTTCTGCTAAGCAGTCATGATGTAATGGAAACAGCTTTCTGCTAAGCAGTCATAATGCAGTTAATGATGTAATGCAAACAGCTTTCTGGTTAGCAGCCAAGGACCTGCTGAGCAGGCATGATGTTATGGACATATAAGTTTTGCTAAAGCAGTCATGGTGTTATGAAAACAGCATTTGAAACTGCCGATCTCTATGGGCCAATGATCGGTTGTAAATGCAGAGTCGAGTTAAAGGAACACGTTGCCCTGGATCGGACGAGTTGGTCTATAAAAAGCGTTTGTAACCGCTTTTTATAAAACGCATACGGTTGGAAAGATGTTTTCAAAGTAGAATACAATGATCCACACAAGTTTGCCTCGAAATTGCGTGGTTTTCCTTTTACTGCGCGAGCTAACACGGACGGCCACTTATGGGAGTCAACAATTTGACTCCCATAAATGGCCGACCGTGTTAGTCGACGAGGTAAAAAGAAAACCGTGCATTTTCGAGGCATGTTTGTGTGGATCATTGTATTCTACTTTTACAAAATCTTTCTACCCATATGCATTTTATTAAAAAACAGTTACAAACGCTTTTCAAAGACCAACTCGACCGATCCAAGGCAACGTGTTCCTTTAACTCATGTTCCATGGTTAACTAAACCTAGTCTTCCGCTCTTCCTCAACTCAGCTAACTGCCACCACCAAGTCATTATAAAGTTGTTTCTAGAATTATCCTTCAATAATATTTAATTTACCGCCCTCCCTTGGAATCCACGCGAGGAATTTTAAGTGTGATCTAAAATCGTGTGATTGTGAGGAATGTCACTACGGCTGGTTTTCAGGATTCTTCTGCCTTCTTACCAGCTCGGTGCGATACAGTGAGGGGGCGTTTGACGCGTCGAACCGGGGGCATTCCTAGTGAGCGATGCCAAGCTGGCATTATACCTCATGTGGAGTGTATCTAGAAACTGGGAAAGTCTTTGAAGATAGTCATACCATACTTGACCATGGAGTATTTTCATAGCTCTATGACTAGACTGACTTTCTGGCTGGTAGCCATTCGGTGCAAAGATCAACACCATTAAAATACATTATTCTAAAAGAATTTATTTCAAAGACCACTCACTTGGTGTATCCCAACATATGCATAAAATAATAAATCTGTGAGCATTTGGACTCAGTTGGTAATCGAAGTTGCAAGAAAACAATGAAGTAAAACACCCTTGTTGCACAAATTAATTGTGTGTTTTCATATGCCCAACAAAGGGCTTCAGGCCTGAAGTATTTTAATACAGATTTGAGTGAGAAATTTCTGCTTTCTCAAAAACTACGTGACCTCAGAGGGAGCCGTTTCTCACAATGTTTTGCACTATCAACAGCTCTCCGTTGCTCCTTACTAAGTGTTTATGCTAACAATCATTTTAAGTAACTATTATCAATAGTGCCTTAAATGGTGCATAATCTATCTCAAAATTGTTGTGGTATATCTTTCACTAATTGGCTTGAACTTTTCTTTCCCCCACTGTCCCTACTTTCACCGGGGGATGGGGGCTAATATTGGTGCGTGGCTCCGCTAAAACCTACCCGGTATAATCACCCAGTCCCTGACGGCTGCTGTGACGTCAAATTTGATCCAGCCTTCTCTGGTTGTACTGAGTATGGTACTGTAAATGTGTTTCCTATCTGGATCATCGTTTGGTTTTGGGAGGAGTTGAAACACGTCAATCCTTTGCTCCATGTTCATGTTGGTGTTGGGTAGCTGGTAGAGCCGCATCTCGGCCTCGAACACCTCCTCGGAGTTGACTTCGGTGGAGTAGGAGGAGAGGTCGAATCGGAAGAACTTGGACATCCCGGCTTTAGTGGGCTGGTAGTTGTCCGATGAGTCTTCTGAATATTTAAAGGGAAAGCAAAAGGATTACTCATGTGCTTTATTGTTTACAAAGCAACACTTTTATCAACAAGTGTAGGGTATAAATAACAGCAAGGTATACTCTGTATTACCAATTAGGCACTATACAAAGGCCAATCGCTTTCAAATGTTTTGAAAGAAAGTGAGAGATGTGTGGAGGCATATGGATCTTGTGAAGGCTGGTCTGTGACTTCAACACATTTAAAAACACACACACATTTGGCCTCTGTTGACCTTGTCTTGGCCGTGATTCCTTTCAAAAGTTTCCCATAGACTTATATGGTGCCCTTTGCAAAATGACCATTTGCTTTGCCCTCTCAAAGATGAAATTTCAGGCTTGCATTCTATTTTATTTGTACATGCCTGTTGATACATATTTTGTTCATTGCTTTATCGCTGTACTTTCCCCCTATATAGACTATACACACATGTTTTTCTGGAGCACCCCAGTCTTTAGAATTCCCCTATAAAGAGGACATTTTTTGTTTTCCTTTTCTGTTTTGTCCTCACTCCAAGGTAGCGAATATTTAAAAAATAAAATTAAACAAAAGTACATGCACATCTTCAAAATAAATGCATTGCATACAAATCATTAAATTATAAATTTAAAACGTGTGGTAAATATTAAGAGTCGTGGGAACCTGATGCCAGTAGACACAGTGTGTTTTCCTGTCTTTATAATATCTGACCTTCGTGTAACCGCACTTCCATCCGAAAGTAATTCACGTTATTCTAATTCCCACGAATTAAAGAAAACAAATAAACATACAGTTTTCTTCTTGGATTCAGTACGATATAGTTTCTACTAATGTGTTAACTTTCATAACTCACATTCTTACTTTAAAAGGCTTTATAGTAACTGTAAAATGGCCCATGTACAAGTTGGTGTTTCGTTTCACGTTTAAGGGAAGGTATACATTTGATATAAAAATCACAATCACTTATAAAATGAATGGCACACAAATATTTTTCTTAGAAGCCTCAACAGCTTTCGATAATTATAAATATTTTGAGGAACATTTATCATTATGCATAGCGCAGGCCTTTAACAGACTGCACGTTTCTGGCCTGTATTGTCCATGGAAGCGTTAATAGCGGAACAAATACTCACTGGACTAATTTAAAAAGTGTACAATAAAATAAAAATATATAGAAAACAAAAACATAAAAAGAAGAAAAATAGCTAGTTAATTATTTATTTAAATCAAATAAACAAAAAGTTTGTTTAGTTGATTTATTTTACAATAAATAAGTATACAAATAAATACATAAATAAACAAACAAATAAATCACTCTTCCCCTTTGATGACTGCCGCACTTGTTTTTGGTGCCGTGTGGAATGACTTATTTATAGAGGCTGTTAATCACACCAGATCATGTTATGAATGGAAAACGCATTAGTTTAATATCCTGGTCCATGTATCTGGTTATATTATGTGTATACAAACCCTATAGAAAGATAGTACATAATCCAGCTGTTCCAAGGAAACCCAATAGCTTTATGATGTATTTATCCAATTGGTTATAATGCAATGATTTAATCAACTGATCATGATAAGCTTTGATCGAGGAGGAACATCCATGCTTTGATCAAAAACCTTTCAGGACACAGATTAACTTCTGAAGAATCAGCTGTGAGGTTTTTCACTCTTTATAGGTTCATAAATGTCAAGTTGATTACACAGGTGCTTGTTGTTAAAGCCAGTGGACACTATTGATAAATACTCAAAATAAGTATTAGCATTAAAAACTTAATTGGTATCGAGTAATGTGGACAAGTTGATAGTATAAAACAGTGTGAGAAACAGCTCCCTCTGAAGTGATGTAGTTTTCGAGAAAGAAGTAGAGTTTGATTACGAGACCCCTCAGATTTAGAATTCGAGGTGTCGAAATCAAGCATCTGATGAATGCACACAACTTCCTGTGACAAGGTGGTTTTTCTTTTTTATCTCGCAATTTCGACGACCAATTGAGCTCAAATTTTCACAGGTTTGTTATGTTATGCATATGTTGAGACACAGCGAGTGAAACGACTGGCCTTTGACAATAACAATAGTGTCCGGTGTCTTTAAACAGTCAACATTACTTGGAAGATTTCTGATTCGGAAAAATAAACTGGATATCAGTTGCACATGGTACATGGGAAAAGCTATTTTGGCTGGTAACCGTATTCTGGTATGCAAAATTGATTGTGAATGTGCTTAGTTACGGTTTGTGCTTTTAAGCACAAAAATCATCTCTCTTCGAAATTGGTTATTTTCAGTTTTATGTAACTTTGCCTATCAGGGCTTTCAATATTTGAATGTGTGTATTTCAAGGGACTGTTAAAGACTCATTTGCTTGAATCTTTATTTTTGAACTATTGCTTTATACATTTCATATCATTGTTTTAAGCTGTGTGTTGTGCAAAGAAGCTCCTGCATTATGCGCAACACTAATGTCTCGGATTGGCGTGTACAATTAACCCTCTCTTACAAATAAAATAAACAATAATTCAATTGTGGATCTCAAGCTGTGCATTCGTGACTGAAATAAATTCATGTCCTGGAAACTATGGAAACGTTGGTCTGAAGAACCTTCGAACTGCTTTAAATTCCTAGCACATCTTCTGGATGCGGCTATACTGACATTTCATGACATTTACTTTACATAATGAGCCGGCCTTGGAACTTTTCCAGCTCACTCACTTGATATTATTTTATACACAAATCATTCAAAATGTTAAATATAAATACATCGGAACATGAATTGAATTACAGTATTATATTTTCTTTTCCCAATACCTTTTTATTCCCTCAGAACATGGGTTAGCCTTTAGACAATGTATAACTTCTCAACAGCTTACAAGAGAAGCGCTATATCTCTTGACATTATTTTATAAGAAGTCATTCAAAATGTTAAATATAAATACATCAAGTACGGAAACTAAATCACCGGTTTATGTTTTCTTTTCCTGAAATACCCCTTTTTCATAGCAGGTGTTAAACTTAAGAAAAGATGTAACTTCTCAACAGCTTTTCAAGAGAAGTTTGACAATCTGGCCAGATTGCAAAACGACCGCCCAAAATGTGACTGCAAAAAAAGTACAGTTACACTTTCCCTACAGCAGATCTTGTAACACTTCAAGTTGTAACGTCTTGTGCTGCGGGCTCTTTTTGATCTGAATGTTTGACCTGAGTGGGTTCAGGTCAACCTGAAGGTTACTCCCATCTGTCTGTGGCTGTGTTTGCAATAAAGCTGTAGGACACGGTAACAAATCTACGTGTTATGGCTTACCATGTATAAGAAGTAATTGTAGTTTTTAGGTATAACTTTGTTGCACTGATTGTGTACATGGTTATATTTATTCTCAAAAATGAATCCTTGTGCAGCATTATGTTGTTCTTTCCTTGTCGCTGCACGCAAAAGTTTCTTACAAACTTTATACACTCATTTCCTTGTGGGGCACACCAGTATTTAGAATTCCCCTGTGGGGTCCTTTTATTTTCCCTTTTTATGTTTTGTTCTTCTCCATAAGGTACCGAAAATTAGCACCAATAATCTTTGAGTATAAACATTCGTCAACAAGACGTGTCTATTCTATATCCCCAACACCTTTTCACAATCAATGACAGAAACAAAGGATCGCTAACCTAAACTAGTTTAAAACATATTTTGATATCAATAGAATTTGCCTTCCTTTTTTCCTTTGAGCACCGTACACCGTCAAAACAGCGTAGGATTTGTAACCATTTTCCCCCATGTTTATAACCTAAAACACGTTTAAAATCTTTGTGTGTGTTCGAATGCTACAAACCATTTCAGCAGGTGTCAAAATGCTAAGTTTTTTTTATCCTTCAAACATTTTACAAAAGTGGGTACAACATTTTGCGTTTCAAACTCTAGACAGAGTTTACACATCGTAGATACACAGTGAAGGTTTGCGTGTCATGGTTTCATCGTCAATCTCTTAGTTTTAGTGGGGGCGTGGTTGCATTCATTCCAATAAGGAATTGGAATTTATTCCAGCCGTTACTTCATGTCAACTTCTTTATGCAACGAGTCTGGTCTGGTCTGGTTTACCGTTTGTAAAATGCTTATAAATCAATCATAGCATATATATTTTGTTTTCCTTCGGAACTTATCATTGATGACAAGATCATAGTCTTGTGAACTTGAGTTTTGTTGAAGAGTTTTTGGAAAACCGATATCAAGTTATGGTTATCGTATTTAAAATATGTATGTCTTCATATTTTCTGTCATACACCACACACCAGGTGGATAAGTCATCAATGTACTTAGAAGAGTAGTTAAACCATCGCACATCTTCACCATTATACAACCTTAAGTTAAAAAAACAGTTAGCACAAAACGTTTCTAGTCGTTGCCAAAAGTGTACAGGACGGCCGCTTTAAGTATCATAACAAATGTGTGTGATTTGTGTTGAATACTTGACATAATCGTCAGGGCCTGTCTGTGGCTTGTTTAAAGCCCTTCTTTATACGGTTAAATGTTTCTACCAGAATTAATGGTGTATCACCAGATGGTACTGAGAGCAATTTCGCTGCAGGTTTATGTGCTGCGTACGATGTGTTTATAGCTACATCAACCCTTTCAACAATGATTGGACTAGCGGTAAACTGAAGAGTTGAGGTGTCTGGAGAAGCTAGAATGGCGGACTTATTAAAGTGCGTCACCGAAGAAAAACACGTGCCGAGTGTTTCTGAGAGTGCAAAGTGAGTAAGCTTGTTCGGAGTTCCAAGTGTGTCTCTTTAAGTTTGGTCCCTTTTTAGTACATCCACACATCCTCTCCTTAGCAGCTTAACATTTGTGACTTTCTTAGCCTTAGGAGAGGGGCACTCTGGACATCTCAAGATCAAAAAGCCCTCCAGCGTCTGCGAATAGTCCCATGTCTCCCACTGTTGCTACAAACCTAGACTGGTCCCCTTTATTTATCCGCAAAGAATAAAGACAGCTTTTAGCTTCATGTATGTACGTCCCATTTAACTGTGAATCTCCAGAACCACAATGGCCGTGTGAGATGAATGGGAGGTCAAAGGTGATTATGGACGTGCGCTAAAAATAGTGAGATATCTGGCGTAATTCACGAGCCTCAAAGTGTGAGGCCTACATCACAAAACGAAATTGCCTGACCTGAACTTAAGTGCTCGGTGGTGCCACTCTTTTTCAGAATTTAACTTGAATTCATCTATTGGTTTGTTGAGGGTTTTTTTTCATTCTCGATTCTGTTAAATGTTGCAGAGCGAGTGGCAATGCACTCCAAGCAAGTTTATACCTGTAACCTTGCCCGTTTAAATGTTGTCACTCACCCCGCGCGGCTGGCTTGGACGGCGGGGGAAGATGATGCCATTACCAGAGGCCCCCGTTTGATGATCTCGCAAACTCCAGAGCTCAAGGTGAGAAGACTTGATTCGTGCTTTAAGACGTCCCAACCCGACTTAAAAACCAATCAAATCTAGAAATGATTCCCCACACACACAACCGAAAGTGATCATAACTTTCGCGTCCCTTCTTGTGTCCCCCCCCCCCTCCGTCCGTCTGTCTCTGTGTCTGTTTCTACCTTTCTGTGACGCGGCAGTCAGAACGATCCTTAATGACTGACATGAACAACCTTGACCAACACCCAAGGGCTTAAAATTACAGTGTCAATTTAGGGATTATTTTTTGTGGCGTGGAAAAATGTTTTGCGTTGTGATAATTCGGAACAGCCATGATATAATACCACCCACGCGAGTATAGCAAATGATTATTTCATATTTTCGTTTTCAATAGTTCTAGCAGTTTTGTGTGGAATTTCTAGATGGTGTTTGATTATAATTAATGGTATGCTGATAATGCTGGAGTGAACTTGACTGAAAACGAACTAACAGGTGCGCACTTTCAATGATTGTAGGTCTCTTCGGTGTGGAGTCAAACTTGCAGATTATTTTGTGCTTTCTTTCTCCTGATGACGAGCAGAGTCTGTTCGAAGCGTCGATACCACACCGGCTCTTTTCAGAGCCAAGGCTCCCCCAAAAGAGATTATGGTTATACCAGGAGGTTTACTTTTATTTATCATTCATCTTTACTATTCACCCATGCAAAGCTTCAACCATTACTAACAGATTTTTCTTTGGCAAATTGGCAATTTACAAACGCACTCCCGTGCCACGTTGAAAGAAATGCACTTCAAATTTGTGGTCGGGTATAAATATAATGCAAAATACTGTTATGTTTTGGTGTGCCTTATCCATGTATTTGAGCATCGTTGATGATTCAAACTGACTTTGGGGTTTTTATTCAAGAAAACAAACTGCACTTGCATTCCTCAAGTCGATGTAAACCAGACATGTTTACTTACTTTAAATCAAAGCCATATTTCGCACATTGCACAAAATAAAAGACATAAAGGAGCAACTGCTCACCCAACAAAATCAGGATATCCCATTGGGCTGGTCCAGTATGGGTATAAGACAAGGCCGTGTGGCTTAAAGTGTATGATTGCTTTAAGCTGTGGTTGTATCATTATCCACAATTTATGATCCCAATAATGTGATAGCCTTGTGGTCAGTCATCTCTGAGTGGCCCAAAATATCAACTCCTGGTTTTGATCGAATCCCGAAATGACCACACGACTTTTAGGAGGGGGGGGGGGGGGTACAGGCGTCTATTTGGGGACAAACCCAAGAATAGTTTGGGACGAACAACAATGGTGGTATTTGTAGTTGATTGGTAGTGGACCAGTGCCTATTGTATCCTAAAACCAACTTGCAAGTTGATAACATCTATATTGTGTTCTTGTCGGTTGTTTTTATAAAAAATAAAATAACAAGTAATCATCAACGCTGGAAATTGAAACCCATAATGAATAAAATGTCTAAAGCTCTCTGTCAGTTCATTAAATTTTCAACCTTTCGGATGGTTTGTGTTTGTTTTGGGACAAAGAGTTGTAATTATAGAGCAAGGTTCATGCTCTATGCTATAATTAAACATGTCTGTGTATCGCGGCCGAATTCGGGCAGCTGTACGTTAATAGGTGCCCGAATCAACACAACCTCACACGTAATTTCACGGACAACCAGATTTAGGCGCCAAAAACACTTCTGGCACCAGACCAACTTCGAACCAATCAGTGCTCTGCTCATTAAACACGCATGGCCAAACATTGCACACTCTTACACAGTGAAAATAATACAGGGGGTGTTTCCTGTCGTCCTTATTCGACCTGACAACATCATTTTAAGAACGGGATTTCCAGTTTATCCCCGGGATCGAAGTCTCGAGGGTTAGATACCGGGTTCGTGCTCGGGGCAAAGTGGTCTAATTTCTCCCCATCGTTCGGTCCTCCCCGGTGCAGTAGCAGTGTTTAGGCGTGCAAACCCGACCGTTACTAAGTAGCTTTTTGTTGTACTTTGCAACAGTGAAACCCTGAGCTCACAACACCCCGGCAAGGCAAAGGGAAAGTCTCCCGCTGGCGATGCCATTGTGTGACAGGTTTACTTTGGGGATTTCTCTAAATGCGAAGGTTACAGACTCCATTCAGTTACAAAACCAGATCAAAAGCTCCGTGGTTGATCTTACGGAAAACCTAATAGCTCCGAGAGAATTGTTACGTTGCTATTTCTGCACTCCAGGGAAAATAAAAGAGCTCTTCCGAATGTGAAATTCAGCTATATTTAGCTTCGGGCCTTGTAGAACTTTTTAGTCCACCCTATTTCAACGAGACAAAACACCCAGCTGGCCTAATTTAAGTTATGGGTGCTGCAGGGCTGAGGTCTAAGGAGGATCAGGTTGTTAACCCACCCAGTGCCTGTGGCACTTCACACATTTCCCAAATATTACCATGTCTTCTTCCACCATTATATGCTTGACAGTCCATAACGTGCATGATATTTGGTCCTTGGACAAAAAGTAGGAACATTTTACCTAGTACAAGCAGTGCAGGTTTCCTCCATGGTCTGATTAATTTTTGCTTAATATTTATCCAAGAGCAAGAATCGAAACAGACTAAAGTAGGAAGGAAATCATGCATGTCATAACTGGTTATACCGAGTGATATCGCTAAAACTGTAGCACTATAAATGAAACATTTTGATCCATATTTGAATGTTGCCGTTTTAAGGCCGCCCATTCTCAGCTAGTGGTTCATAGTGAGGACAGATTTGGTACCATTTCTAGTAAAATGAGTAGCTTTACCATATTTTCTAGCTCCAAATTTGTTGCATTGAGTAGAACTGCAGCTACATTGAACAGTGTGGTTGTACAGCAGTTCTAGCTAAAACTCCGACTGGGGTTCGATCCGCTACTGTCCCCACTAACTTCATGAACATAATAGAGGAACCATGGAACGAACCCCACATACTAGGCCTACACAATGCAGCCTAGTTTATAGCTACATCTGCACGTTTGTAATTTTTCCTCTTTAATTCATGACACGTATAGACACTCATACATCGATGTCAACTTACATTCATTCACTCTCAAACAATTACAGTGCCCTACAACAACAAAAATCATTTCGAAAAACATTTTTTCTTACAACTGCATCGTAATGCAACATTGGGTAATGATAAATAAAAAATAATATGTAACAATTCCCTGAACATAACAACAGTCTCGTCAAAATGTCGGCTACTGTATACGAATCTGTCACAAAAAAAAAAAAAGACAAATGGTATCGAACTACAGTCTACTACTACACAGTTGTCGCGACACCCTCTTTTGTTTGTTTATTTGTAGCAAGATTTGGTCGACCTTCACCGGGTACGCGACACCCAGCGAGATCACGGCGTGCCAGGGAGGAAGGAAATGTCATGGTACTCCACTTCTACGTGACACACTTCACGGAGGCAACGAAGGTGACTGCCTCCATGCCCACTGGTCATTGCCTTGGTGCCCTTGAACTGCTACAGTGGAAAATTTAAAATTTAGAGTGCCCATTACCAATGATAAAATGCCTTGGTGCTCATGCCCTTTAAAAAACTAAGCATACATGCCTGCTACGTTATAGCTATTTACAGAACCTAGCATAACTTATTAATGACTATCATGTAAGATATTTTCATGGTAAAAAACGAAAGGGTTCGGCATAGTAAACAAGCTGCCCTAGCACTTGTGGGGGGGGGGGGGGGGTACACAAACAGGGGTTTGCCAATCTTCAACTGTCACCTTCTGACAGCTAATACATCTCAATGAGATAACCTAACTGTCGGATTGTGGCATATTCTGTCGGGCAGTTTAATAAGTTAATTGCCAAGAAGGAACGTAAACGGATGCCATACTGAGAAAGGCAATCTTTAGGGGTAGAGGAATTTAAGATGTGAACTACATACTGCAACAGATTACACTAAACGTTAGGATTTATCGACAGTTAGGACGAGTAACTTAGTCCTAACTTACAATGGGTTCAATACGTCTGTGGATACGGTAATTAACTCGTCCTAAGTCTCATGATTAATCGTGAGTTGAGAAAAGTTTGGTGAAATCGATGGCTACAATGTTTACAAACATTTCTTGTAATACAAACGGCCTTCACCTGATTATACTATGTATTAAAGGGGAGTACCCTTGTAACCCATCTCACCTCGTGTTCTGTCTAACGTGTACACAATCGGCACCTTCGC
Source organism: Asterias rubens (assembly GCF_902459465.1). NCBI lineage: Eukaryota > Metazoa > Echinodermata > Asteroidea > Forcipulatida > Asteriidae > Asterias > Asterias rubens. The sequence continues at coordinate 21,619,929 of NC_047062.1, read as the reverse complement.
GAAATACTCCTCCGATTTAGCCTCCTGGCACTTGGCCTGCATCATCTCCCGTCTGTCCTCCAAGATACGCACCGTCTCATTATACATTGCGAGCACGTCTTCGGGGACCTCTTCCGGACCGTTGTCATCCGGCGGTGCCGTCAGACCCAGCTTGCTCAGGATCTGCGCCTTGATCGCCGACCTCCTCCGGTTCTGGTACTCCGAGAAATTGAGTTTGCACTGGCCGGATCCACACATGGCCATCCTTAGTAACGAACACACCACCAGACAAATCACAGTGAGATGTACACACGGATGCATTTTTTGTTGGTATATTCTTCTCGCAATGCAACTATCTCTTGTTAGACTGTATCCCTTCACTCAATACACATGAGGTCCGTCAGGTTGATTCAATCACGTTGGATATAGAAGGGAAGCAACAGCGTATACAACATACAACCACAGGGGTTCCGGTTCTTGTGTAACTCAACGAGTAGACTGCACTGACACGCGAGGCATACTCCTATAATAAACTCTCATGGTGATGAACTGCTCATAGACTTGTCTGATACCGCTTCAATATTCACTACTGATGTATTCGTGTTGCACCTTCCACACACAAGTCATACAACCATCTAACAGCGATTATGCGTCCACCTTCGTATTATATATACGTCCAAATCACCGACAGGGGGGACCACGACTGACTAGCCAAGAGTCGGCGCGTGCTCGGCTGGCTGGCTATATATGACGGACGTCCGGATTGGTCTACTATGGAACTGTGATTATTAACCTTTGCAGGAAAGTTTACTATAACAGTTTATGTTGTTAGACGCAACACATGTATGTTTTGGTGTGACGCGTCATGACGGTGTTTTGGCGGTATCGGGGATGATGACGAAGACGATAGCTATTTCTGTTACTCGGTCTAGAGTCTAGACCACCACCGAACAGGGACGGGACTGGGGTGGCTGGATGTCATGGGGGCGTAGAGGTTTCCTGACGGCCCGGTCTGTGTGCGCTGGCTGTCCGTACTCTCGCTGATCAAAGTGTTAACGAGACGAAACAGCCCGTGGCATGCTCTTAGGAGACGTACCTCTAAGCTGACAAAATATCAATCAATAAAACGATGATTTCACAAGATCACCCTACCCCAATAGCTGAGGGTCAGTTTGACCTATGGTCAGATCATGCTCTATGGTCAGATAGAGCGTCTAGCATGACAGACGTTTTAGGTTCTAATCTGCCTTGCCGATAATCCGATCAAATTTGAGTACAGTATATCCTTATCTTATCTATCCGGCTTATTGCCGGAACTTGATAGCTGGTGATATCCAGGTATTCCCGGGCCAAAAAGGCCAAAATGAAGAACTGTGGATTACTGTGGATTCGTGCTTAATATAACTGACTTATAGATTTATCTGAAATATTTATTTCGGTTAAAGTTGATTTGGTAAAAATGGCATTTCTTCTTCGTTGTCCAATGTCAAACAACACTGACCAATTACAGACACAGTTTTTGTCGACATGGCGGATGCAGTGTCTGTGACGTAAATAAGAAACAGGCACTCTTGTTGCCTCTCCAATCACAAAATCGTCAGTCCAGTAAAAATATCAACAATTGTTATGTTTCTCGGTTCCTTTTTTTCAGTTCCAGCTTTTACGGTTGTTATTTTGTTAATTCTTTTTACTTTTACTTTTTCATCTGTTTTGTAAAAAGAAAATATCAATCTTTAATTAGTTTTGTAGCACCTCTGTTCAGATGGACTAAAGGCAATGAACTCCCTCTAGGCCGACAACGTTATTATCGGTATCAAGCTAATTGGAATACACTTGGTGTGAATGTTGGTAGGCCTTAGGGATGTTTAAAAAAAACTCAAAACAGACGAGAAGATAATGGAGCACACGAACTGTCCCGTTTGAAAACATTGGGTAGAGGGCGCTATACAAAAATGTGAGAGCCGTGAGGAAGAATCCGCATTATTTATAACAAAGTGAGTTTTTTCTTTGAAACTTCACACATTTCGCAATGAGAGAACATCATCCGTAATTTATTATGAAACTGTCAACATAGTTAGCAAGTATCATTGGAATGTTCGTTGTGGGTCACATCACCAAAAATGTGTTGACAGAGTAAAGAGGAATAACTTTTTTTGGTCAAGATACTAGTCTAGCCAATAGATGGGCTTTAATTCATTCAAGAATGGGATCTTGGTTGGGGTATGAGTGTAAAGTATACGACACATTGGTATCAGAAGAGTTGCGATGTCCACTATCTATTCCGCCAGCTTTCACACCCTCTCTTAAACATCTCTCACCCAAGCAGTGAACTGAGTTAATTAATAATAGGCGCAAGAGGAACCCCACTTTTTTGTTCATTTCAAAAATTGTGTTTTATTTAATCTAATAAACGAGACACTTTTTCATCAGCTCTTGTTATGCCTTATTGTAAGATAACCTGACGTGCAGGTAAAAACAAATACATTGTCTGCGTAGAAGCAAACAACATTTTTCATTATTGAGTTGTACTAAACAAAAGTACATTTCATTCTTGTCATTTTTAATCTCAAGGTTGCAGATTTTAAATTGGCACGGGGGTGTGGACATCAACTTCAGTAGGGTGGGCGCGTGCCCTCCTCCCCCTCCCACAGCGGTCACCTTCACGTCCACCAAAGTACTGGCCGGGTCTGGACTCGGTGCATTAACCCAAATACGCCCACAGCACAATCGGATGCCATTAATTTATACCAAACTAGAACAACTGCCCATTAATCAGCGTTGATGAAAGATAAATGCATCCCCAATAAAAGTAAAAGTCAGACAAAATTCGCCCATGACATTTCCGGTTCATATATACGTTTACCCACAGACAGTAAATCAAAAGTTTCACCTAGCCAGTCATAAATTATGAACCTTATGTGGGATTATTATTCACCAAGCAGGGTATTCTTGCCGAGTTTGGAATTTGTCATCAGGAAGCCAAAATCAGCATTGTTGTGGTTTCTGTGTGCGATTATCCCAAGAGGTAAACAGACAAGAGTGTGCGGTCGAGTTGACTTCCGGGACCCCGGTGTTGTTGACGGTCTTTGAGGTATATCCCCGAGGATGACTCACCCGTGTTTTGGCGCACCTGACACGGCCACCAGCTACGTGGGGAGTGGGTCGGGAGATCGACTTCCCGAGAAACCCTTGGAAGTTTGGATAATAAGTAAGATTTTGGCCTGTGTCCAAACCGTCTGGCGAAATCATGAAGACTGGCCATGGCAATGTGCCTTGGTGCTTTATTTTTATGAGTGCAACAATAGTTCCAAGAAGGGGTCCTTTTCTCTTCTCTTCAAATGTTGGTTTTGGGAAGGGTTGGGCTGAAGACTGGGGTGACAGTTGTGGGTGGTACATCGTGGAAGGTCTGGACAGACTTCTGGATTATTTCACGATTAATGTTAATGAACACAACCGCCTTTCTTTTCTGAAATGAGAAAATAATATTAATTCAAATCAATAATTTTGTTTTGATATTATTATAGATACATTTAGAAAGAATTTTCATTTTTTTCAAGTATTTGCATTTTGCCGACAAATCGAACAAAATATTGCACCGGTGTTTTCTACTTTTCTATTCTGACGTGTCTTGTTGTTGTTAGCCTTCAACAGAAAGCCCACCACTGTTATTTCAGGCCGATCTGCACCCACTCCTTTCTTAAAACACACACGCCTCATCCGAGAATTCCAAGATGAATTCTAGACTACATAACTTGTTGATAACCAACTTGAGGAAGGTTGGGTCAATACAAACAATACGTCACTACGACATCTTTACAGGCCCAAACCGGAACAGTGTGCGACAGTTGTGGGAAAAACAATAAGTTTATAACTAAAACACATTTTGTTTAAGCTGTCTTAATTAATAGTCTTAGACGTCTGATTGATGCGTTTATTTGTTTCTCCATTTATTTTAGTTTTTGCGGCGTCGATTTTCCGGAAGCAATTTGTTATTCCCATAATAAAAATAATAAAATAATAATTTGACGGACTGACTGAAAATGAGAAGTTATGTATAGACGGATCGCCCACGCAAGGTTGTGCCCGTGTTGGTTGATTTTCACGATTCGTAGCATTTTGTGGTTGTCAAGAAGTCAGTGACTGTTGGAATGAACTAACTCACCGTTTAGTAAAAGGTTGCTTTGCACTGTGACTTTGACCATACTTTATATCTCCGAAAAACAGGCCCAAACTAGTGTAAAACCATTGTGATAAAATTTCAGTAACACCTGTGTTTGTTTTATGAGGTTTAAAATTTTAAACAAACACACGTCAGCTTCATATCAAGACAGTCATATTGAGTGTTGTTGATGACGTTCTCGCTGGAAGAATAGTTATCGGCCTAACGTTTCGAACCTCGAAGGCAAAAATGACAACACAACACATACAAACAGGTATAAGTTTAACATTTTTATTGTAAAAGGGAAGTCCTGCGAACAACTTAAAGTGATGAGCAATGGAATAGATACAATACACGTGAATCATCTCAGTAATTGAGTAATTTCTTTTCTTGTTTGGTTGTTGAGTGTTGTTTGCAAGGAGACAAACATTCAAACAGGACTTCCTCTTTCCGAAAGTGAAAGTGGAAGTGGGTTTAATCAGAAGTAAAAACCTTCACCTCGATTGGTGGGAGAGGGAGATACACACTGACGTGACAACCGGGAATGTGGATGTAAACAGAACATGGTGTAGTTGTAAGATACCAATAGTTGTCACTCATTCTAAAAATGGGTTAGTAAGAGAGCGTTAATGATCATGGTTCCATTCGCTTCGTTGCGAATAATTAGAATCCTTCAAAGGCGGTCATGCAGTGACGTAACCAGATAATTCCATGGGGGCGGGGCATAAAGGCACGGTTAAGGGGCTGACCGATTGGTTTTAAACTTGCCCAAGCTGTAGTTATTTCATGTAATGATGGGTCACACTAATAGCAGATAATGGTCTTTGACAATTATCACCAATATTGGACGCGTGCTCTAACCGTTCGAACGTCGAACTCATTAAGGGTTAGGGACCCCAAATAAAAGTTTTGAGTAGGATTTTGAAACTTTGCATGGTGGAAATACGATGTGGAAAGGTTTGCGGTAACACCATGTAATGACCATCTCTGAATGAGTTGGGGGTGGTTTTGATTTACAAGTTTTGATTTTCATCAATTCAGCAAAGTCGTGGTGGCAAGATGGGCCTTTTCGAAACCGCGACTTGTACTTGGGTCAGGCTCATCGGTTACTCCATAATAAAATAAATTGGTTTTCCATATGGCCCATCAAGTATAGGCTGGTGGCCTACCTTTATTTTCACCAACAGTCGTACTAAATTACAAAACAACATTTTAGCAAAATGTTTGTGGTGGTGGACCACCACGTATTGTTATCGGAAGTCTGCACGGTTAGCCGCATTTTCACTCCACTTGGGGTGGTAGGCCTGTAGGTGAGCATGAGGTATTACGGGTTTGTTGTCCCCTATTGACCACAGGTATTTTAAACGATCAATCGCAGGACGATAATTGCCATAATGGTATTATAGGAATTAATATTGGTTGGCAAAATATGCTGGCCATTATGAACAGAATAAAAACACGTTTACTAAATCATCATAGTGGTTTGTTTTCTTGTGCAGCTGGTAAGGTGGGGGTATGGGGATGGTTTTCGGGAATTGGCGGGGGGGGGGGGGGGGTGGGTAGTCAGGAAGAGGTTTGCAGGAGTCCATGGAGGTAGAAGTAGACGAGTCAGCCAGGTATTCTCCCAGTGCGTGGGTGGGCAGGGTGAGTGTCATTATGCAAACAAAAATGGGTACACTCGGGTAGGGTAGGCGAACAGTGACTCTCCAACTATGTCCGTTTTTTTGTAGACTTGACATTCCTATTTTAGTGTGGCAAGCAAGGAATAATAACTATTCTTTATTAAAGAGGCTAACTGTTACGTATTAACTTATTTGTTTACTAAGGCCAATTATATTTTTGATAAAACGTCTTGTTGTAGCATTCATTCATTCAATCGTTTTATCTGTTCACCCACCCTGCACTAGTGTTTTGATTAATTATGTAAAATGTAAACATTTAAATGGATGTAAAACCTTTTTACGAATATGTTTTTTTTTAATATTTATTATTAGGCTTTCATATAAAATCTTTCTAAAGCCATGGAACGTACAATCGGGTCATTTCAATTTTTACTCAGCGTTACGTGTAGTCACGGGTAGTCCTTGTGTTTTCTTCAAAATCCAACATAAATTCGGAAACTTGAGAAGTCCAAAATTTTCATTTGATGGAAAGCTAACAAAGGCTGGTGCATGGGGGCCCAGCCATCAGACTTGTTTTTGCTCCCAGATTGGAACACCGCTGATGTGGTATACCGCCCTCTCTAGTCCAGGACGCGCAAGTTCACAGAGGTTCAACAATGGCGACTGGGAAGGTGGCAAGCTTAAAAACTACCATTCTAGCCCCGCTGAAAAGACACACTGCAAGTGTAATTTTTCTTCATGGATCAGGTAAATACATTCAGTATTTGTTCATGGTTTACTCTAGTTGTCAAACTTTTCCCCATTCCTAACCATTATGTCTACCTCAGGTAGTACCTGCAGTGCTGCACCGTCACCTGCCATGTGATGTGTCCACCCAGATGATATTTTTGTGTACATACAGGCATGGGATTCTACCTCCATGATACAGGGCAGTGGCAAGGGTCAATTTCAGGCAGGGACGGGTCCCTTCTCTATTTATGGCATTTAGTAAGTTTAGTGCTAGTAAGCACAGTAACTTGCTCAGCATATAAAAAAAGGGATACGTTTCCGTATCCCCCCACTATCTTTTGATATCTCATTGATGATTGCAAGGTAAATTAGATACATGTATATAAACTGCGCCAATAAAGTATCTAAACACTTACAAATGGTCAGATATATCGGAACCTGAAACAGTATGCCAAAAAATAATTGTTCATTTCGAGTCACCGTTAATTTCTGCACATTTTGACACATCTTGTGTTGCGCTACAATGTTGTTTGGTGGATTTACGGGCACTTGAGTGGCTTAAGGGCGAATTTCAAAAGTTGCAAAAGCCCCTATTCAAGTTAAATCGTTGTATTGTGACGAGTAAGATCTGCGGTTTTTTTTTGCTCGCCTTTTATAAAATAATGATGTTTTTTTGGTCGCGTTTTGGATAAATCGGTTGCGATGAATATACTCACCAATAATTGTCAGTAACCAAGCAAAGGGGTCAAAGATGGGAGGCATACAACAATGGTAAGACAGGGAAAGGTGTTTCAAGATAACAGGAAAGATGGCTCAAACGACCAAACAGGAAAGAGGAAGGATCGTTGGTTTGATAGAAGCCGGTACGTCGATGTGAGCTGCAGCTCATCAGGTAAAAACGTCACCAGCGACGGTCAGTAAATGGTGGAATCGCTACCAAGCTCAGGGAAATGTGGACGACCTGCCAAGGAGTGGCCGTCTGGGGGTGACTTCTGCAGCAGAAGAAGAAAGTGAACAAGTCTCTAAAGCCTGACACCACTCTCGAGGGGTTTGCGACGCATCCTGATCAGGAAATGGCAGGGGATTGACCAGGGACAGATCAGAGGTCTCATTGAGAGTATGAGAAGACGACCCCTTGCCGTTCAGGACAATGATGGAGGACAGGATAACAGCAGTTTTAGAGTTAAAGATACGGCAATTAATTTCATGGTCATGTAAACGAAACAAGTTTGTGTCTTTTGTCTTGATTTTGTCTGAGTGTGATGCTTATGTGAGTTCCCTTTTGGAATTGGGGTGAATAGGGGCTTTTGCAACTTTTGAAATTCGACCTTAAGCCACCCAAGTGTCCATAAATCCACCAAACAACATCGTAGCGCAACACAAGATGTGTCACAACGTGCAGAAATTAACGGTGAATAGAAACGAACAATTAAATTTTTGTATACTATTTCAGGTTCCGATAAATCTGACCAAGTGTAAGTGTTTAGATACTTTATTGGCGCAGTTTACTTCTAATTAGTTATTATTTTAATCGAATTAAAAAGTGGCGGCGGGATGAGGAAATTTTCCCCTAAAAAAATCCTTACAGGAAGGCAGTGACAGCAGCGCATCTATAGATTAACACTTTTCAGAGGGAGCAATTTGTCTTTGAATAAATACAAAGAATCTATTCTAACAATATTTCATGAAAAGAGCTACCTTCAAGTTCAGGTCTGAGAGAGAGAATGGAATTTCCATCCAGATTCCATGGTTAGATTTTACTGTTATTACTATATTAGTGTTACTTTGCCATTTCTTAGTATGTGTTGTACTTCCATCCTTGGGTCATGCTAGATCTGTTTAGATGGTAAAGCTAATTGAATGAATCCATGTTCTGAAGTATTGTGCAGTGTACTGAGAACGAGACCAGCCCTTCCGAGACTGAGACCAGCCCTCCGAGACCGAGACAATTTGCAGTCCGAGAGGGAGTTTTTACTCAGTTCACAAATTTCCTTCCTCCACGGTTCACAATTTTTATTTGATTTGACCTTTGACCCCTTTAGGTGATACAGCAGACGGTGTTCTAGAATGGATCCGGTCTCTGGTTCAAGATGATTTCCAGTTCCCTCACATCAAAGTGATCTTCCCAACAGCTCCTACAAGGTGTGAGGTATAATAGAACAGTAACAAAAGAGAATGAGAATGCAGGCCTTGATATAACACACACCACCCACAGCAATTCAGGCCTGTATGCTTTGCAGTACATCACACCTAGGCCTGTAGCTTCCAACACTTCTAAAATTAATGCCTTATTTCTCACATTGGCTCAGCTTTGTGACCGTTTTGATCAAATCTACCTGTGTTGACCTTGATTATCAAAATGTGTAGTTTAACATCCTTTTGGATGGTACATTGATGGCCGCAGGTCCTGTGTACTTGTTTTGTACACTGACTTCCGTAGAACTTACATCACACCTTGAAGAAAATGTCTGACTTATTATTTAAAGACAGTGGACACTATTGGTAATTGTCAAAGACCAGTCTTCTCACTTGGTGTATCTCAACATATGCATAAAATAACAAACCTATGAAAGAAAAAACACCTTGTCACACAAAGTTGTGTGCTTTCTGATGCTTGATTTCGAGACCTCAAATTCTAAACTTGAGGTCTTGAAATCAAATTCGTGGAAAATTACTTCTTTTTCGAAAACTACGTCACTTCAGAGGGAGCTGTTTCTCACAATGTTTTATACCATCAACCTCTCCCCATTACTCGTTACCAAGTAAGGTGATATGCTAATAATTGTTTTGAGTAATTACCTATAGTGTTCACTGCCTTTAAAGGGAAAAACATCCAAGAACTATCCTATACGGAAAAACATAGTCACTATACCTGTTTTTTTTTCGAAGGAAATGCCTCAGCCATCTTAGGAGAAAAAACACAGTTACATGTGTTTTTTTTATTCCTATGACAGTAAAGGAAATGCCTCAATTATCCCATAAAAAAAGACTTGGGGGACTACAAAATCCTAGCTTAGGAATACCTCAAGCTTATTGTAGGCTTTGTTTTATTTGAGGGTTGGAAATCTAAGGGGAGAAACAAAATTGTGGGCAGATTTTGTTTTATAAAATAATTATGCAACATTTCTTTTATTTTTTATTTTTCATATTTTAGATAGACCCATGTAAACTTAAAGTTTGTAATGCTGCTGAATTGTATTTTGTGGACAATTTTGTTAAAAGGAAGTCACAAGTTCCATTTCAACTGTTAGTTCAATTAACATAGATGCACAACTCTATTTGAATCTTTTGTGTATCTTCTTATTAGCCAACAATGCTCCTTTCAAGGCTCCTTTGGCATATGCACTGCACTGATTAAATTTACTGATTATCGTGTCCAGTTCAACAGAATCAAACAAAAAATGCAGTTGGGTTTTGAAGGGTTAAGGGTGGTAAATGAATATCTGCAACTTTTTACAACAACTGCTTTTTGCTTTCCAGACCTTACACACCCTCTGGAGGTGCGCTGAGCTCAGTGTGGTATGACAGAACAAGGATATCACCCAATGTTCCTGAGCTTCTTAAAACCACTGATCCTGTTTGTGAGCAGCTTGGAGCAATCATCCAGAACGAGGTGGATGGCGGAATCGACAAGCAGAGGATTGTTCTGGGTAAGTTACAGTTTGAAAGAAAAAACCTTTGAAAATTGGCCGAATACGTGCCCAGACACACTAAATCCTAATTGGGTTCTCCCGCACTTTGGGGGGAATATTGGTTTTCAATAACCAGGGCTCAAATTATTATATTATTTTTATATTATTCGACAAGACTGCAAGGCTTGTAGAGTATTTGTTTCAAGACTAGAATCGTTACACAGTTTAACATTCAAGCTATTTTTGGAACAAGCACTAAGAAAAGAATACTACAATACTCAACCAAATTGAAAGTTATTGTATTAATCAGTAAAAATCAATATGCTCTTTTGAGGAGGGAGGATTTTTGGTTGAAAATCTGATGAGATATTTCTGTATTATTTTCAATGTTATTATTTACAGAGGCTAAGAAATAAATGTGCATTGTTTTCACTCATTCAGGAGGATTTTCAATGGGTGGAGGAATGGCAATGCATTTAGCTTATCGGTTCCACCAGGATGTCGCCGGAGTGTTTGCTCTATCGAGCTTCCTCAATGACAACTCAGTTGTATACAATGTAAGTCATATGACACTTGCATAAATTTAAGAGCACTTTCTGTGGTATTTATCATTTGCATTGGTCACCAGTTAACACAATAATGATATTTTGTTGAAGACTTTTTGTTTGATTAATTTTTCCTCCTCTGAACAGTTTACATAACAGACTTTTCAGTTAGAGAAAGCTTTCATTTTAATAATTTTGTGTTGCTGTACAAAGGGATTATAAATTTCATGTATTTTTATATACTTGACGAATAAACCATTAAATTAAATTCAATTCAATAGACCCATCCACTAAGCTCTGCCCCATTGCTAATTGACCAACCACAATGCAACGAAGTTCCGACAAATAAGGTCCGACATGCGTGCGCGTATATTGGCGCGCGCGGCAGAGTTGTGCAGAAAGGCAATGGAGAGCCCCACATGTTCTTGCTCACACGTGCGTCGTGGGCGGAGCCTACTGGATCGGTCTATTCTGATAAACTCTGAAGTTTAAAACATGTATTGGAGCTACTTTGTAATTTTGGTTGAACAAAGAAAAACTTTAATCGAATATAAAGTTTAATCAAATTGAAATGAATAATTGAGATATGCCTTTTGTGTTAAAGTTATTAATTTTGTTTGTCCCCCCCCCAACAGGCCCTAAAATCGAAGCCATCGTCACCTCCACTGTTTGCCTGTCAAGGCCTGAGGGACCAACTTGTATTGAGTGACTGGACAAATGAAACCATTAAGCAGCTATCGGACTTGAATGTAGAGTGTGACTGTCACACCTTCCCCAAACTATACCATGAGCTGAGTGCTCCAGAACTGTACATGCTTAAAGACTGGATTAATAAGCGCTTGCCTGAGGAGAGTTGATTTCAACAGAGGAATTTAGGTGTCACAACATTTGAATTATAATAATGAGGTCTTCTTTATTGCCAGTATTCACAAAAGTGCAGGCCTGATAATTCACAGAGGCAATGAAGGCAATTGCCTCCCTGTCCTCAGGTCATTGCCTTGGTGTCCTTGAAATGCTTAAGAAGAAATTTACAATTTCCTCATAGGGTACCCTTTACCAAGGAGAAAATACCTTGGTGCCCTGGCCCTATCAAATACGAAGCATGTTTTTTGACTTGTTGATATTAAAACATATTTTTGAGAATCAGACTTTACGCTTAACATCGTGTAGGTTTATATGTTGTATGCCAGTTACCCAACAAAATCATTTCTCTCAGCAAGTCGCAGAGAAATGTACACACCCATGTTCAAATGAAGAGAAAGTTACATACACTGAAGAAAGAAATTCAAAAGAGACGTCACATTTTGTGTAATGATTAGCGCGTATCGCATTGAGAATCTAATATTGATATCAGATTGTGAAGGGGTGAAGGTTTTGTCTGCTGCAGGATATGTTTTAATCAAAGTGTGTAACAATCTTGTCAAGAAATAAGTGGATGCTCTAAAGGATAGAGTTTTGTGTTAAAGACACTGGAAACCTTTGGTAATTGTCAAAGACCAGTCTTCTCACTATGGTATCTCAACATATGCACAAAATGTGAAAATTTGAACTCAATTGGTAGTCGAATAATGGAAGAAAGGTGTGTGCTTTCAGATGCCTGATTTCGGGGCCTCATAATCTAATTCCGAGGTCTCAAAATCAAACTTGTGGAAATAACATCTTTCTCGAAAACTACGTCACTTCAGAGGGAGCCGTTTCTCACAATGTTTTATACTCGACAGCTCTCCATTGCTTGTTACCATGTTTTTATGCTCACAATTATTTTGAGTAATTACCAATACTGTCCACTGCCTTTAATTGTTTTTTTTTATGATAACATTGTTGTTGTTGCCTTACCAAACTAACAAAATAAATCATGACATCAGCAGCAAGAGATACTAGACGTTGAGTTTAAATCCAAAATTGATGAGCCTGGGTATTTTAAATGTAGATTACTGGTCTGGAATACAAAGCTTCCGGATGCCTTTTCTGAGACTGAAAAGACTTTAGTTTTAACAAAAGGAAAACCTTGGTATTTTCGAAACGGTTTACATTGTTCTTGAATTACCAAGCTCCCAGTTATTTTACGAGCCCGAAGCCTGCGTTTTGCAAAGATCTTTAGTTTTAACAAAAGGAAATACCTTGTTTTTTCGAAACGGGTACTGGAATTACCAAGCTCCCACAGTTATTTTTATGAGCCTGAAAACCTGCGTTTTGCAAAGATCTTTTGTTAAAAGAAAAAAACCCTTGGTATTTTCGAAACGGGGCTCTGGCTCCCATGCATTTTTTACGAGAGCCTTGAAACCTGTGTTTTGCAAAGATCCATAATTTTGACAAAAGGACAAACTTAATCTTGGCATTTTGGAACTTTCTTTTTGAATCGCAAAGTTCCCAATTATTACGAGCCTGAAAACGTTGTGCCCAAAGATTCAACGCGATAATTTTGTATTATGTGTATTAGACGGCAATACCGGATAACGCCTGTCGATAAATGGTGTACATCATAGCTTTTTGTGAGTTGCAAATTGAGAGGATAACTGAAAAATACACAAAATATTGAGCGGCAAATTTTTTGTTTTAATTCAATTCAATTTGCAACCTTTGTCCGAATTTAAAAATGCACGGGGTTCAGCCTGGGGTTGCGACAGTTTAGAAAATAATATCATTATAGCTTGTCTGAGGTCACATTTATGAGTGAACCAACCTAGGTAACGTACTTATAGTGCCCATTATGACATCTTCATTGAGTATACAACTCAATCATTATTGTCAATGATTATTCAGCCGGGCTGCATAACTCAACCACAGTGGCTTTTGTTATGTTACTCTTTGTGTACATAGTCCTGTCCCGGCTACTGCAAAAAAAAAGAAGTTCAATACAAAAGACTGACGCAGGCCTGCAGTCCGAATAGTAACCGTCTGTATATTAAAAATGGACGGCACAGCAAACCCGTCGTTCAGTCCGGATATTATAAGCACAGAGCCAAATCCGCAACTAGACCTCCGCCAGCGCATCCCTCGCAACCTCAGCACCTGTAAATTCGACGAGGATGACGGCATCTTCTACCAGGCCAGCTGGGCCGGGATGGACCAGTACGAGGTGGATGTACGGTCCAGCCACACCGTCTGGCGGGTGACCCGTTGGGTCTTGCTGGGTTCGATTGGCGTTGTTTGGCTGGCTATGTTCATAGCGTGTATCGTTATATTGGCCAGAGGACACACTGATGAGACTGTATGCTCGGGTGAGAGGCATTGGTATGAAACTGCCATCAGCTATCAGGTTGTACCATCTTCCTTCCAAGACAGTAATGGGGATGGTTTGGGAGATATAAAAGGTAGGCTTGTTTGCATTTATGCACACGAGACATAAGTGCATGTACAAATATTATGCATGACCTTCATTCATAATAACTTATTCAGCGATGAAAATTTCTATTCCTCACCAAATGTAAATAAACACTGCATGAATTGGAAAAGTTTTCGTATGGCGCCACCACTTTTTCATTCGATATGAAATAATATAGTATCTAATTTACCTCAATGATATATCCCTTTTTGTAAAAATGAGTGAAAAAGTGGTGGCGCCATACGGAAAGTTATCCCATGAATTTACTTAGTCTATATCAACAAAACCCATAAACGAAAAATTGCAGTGTATTGTGTGGTTGGTTCCACCATGGAGGAAGGAAGTCCTCCATGGTTTCACTGTCAATTTCAACGAACTGGATGTTTTCTTCGCAGCAGTCGCTTTGATCATGACCTCAATGGGGGCGTGGTTTACTCGTAAAGACAACACCGTAAAGGGGGACGATCGGCCCCGCCCACTCGCCGCTAAAAGCTCAACGTCTTCTATCCTGTTTTGTGTCCTGTATGCACTGGACACATTTGATATTACTCAAAAACTCACTTGCCAGCAGTGGAGAGCTGTTGATAGTGTAAAACATTGGCGGAAACAACTATAATACCTTTTAAGTAACTTTGAGAAAGATGTAATTTCTCACTAAAATTTGAGAAAGACTCGAGCACTGAAGCCTTTCTCGGGCATCTGAAAGCATACCGATTGTGCAACGAGGGTTTTTATTCTTTCATTGATCTCTTGCAACTTCGATTACCATTTGAGCCACAATTTTCACAGATTTGTTATTTTAGGCCCCTAATGTTGGAATACACCAAGTGAGAATATGGCTACCGGTCTTTGACAAATACGAACGTGTCCAGTGACTTATACTTTAATATTTACAGGAATTATCTCGCGGCTAGACTATCTCGAATACTTGGGAGTGGACGCCATCTGGCTGGGACCAATATTCGAGTCCTCTAGATTGGATTTATGGATGGACGTCACTAATTTTACTGCAGTGGATGGAGTCTTTGGAATTTTGCAAGATTTTGAAGAGCTCGTGGCCGCAGTGCACAACAAAAGTAAGATCTATGTGTTTTAATAACTATCATTCTAATTCATTGTTTTAGTAGCTGTCAACGCATGAGATCAAAAGTCTCCCCGCAGACTTGCCTAAAATTCATTACCAAACAAGAAAACACAAACTTTGATATTAAACGGGCTTTGTGTCTAAAAAGGTGTGCTTTTTAATAACCCTTTGTCTTATTGTTTGATTGGAAGGTATGAAGTTAATACTGGAGTTCATTCCGAACCATTCTAGTGACCAGCATCCATGGTTTCAACAGAGTCGACAGAGTGATGACAACGCCTACAGCGACTACTACGTTTGGGCTGACGGTCTGGATGGGGGACCGCCAACAGAAATGGTTCGATACGAAAATAATAATGCATTGTTTTATGTGTCCGAGTTGAAATAACTTCTCAAAGAAATACTTGGGGGGGGGGGGCTCCCAACCTTTGTCCCAATCCCTTGTCCCAAATCCCTTTCCCACGCCATTATTGCTGTCGAACTTTACATTCATTTCGTCCCTCAACACAGGGCCATTTCAATCTCGACGACTTCATTTTTAGGTTCTTTTAATTAACGACCGCCTAATTTAATTAATTACTCAGTTGTCAACAGAGGGCAGTTCGGCGTGGGAGTACGACTCCAACAGACAGCAGTGGTATCTCCATACGTTTATGACGGAGGAACCCGATCTGAATTACCACAACCCGAAGGTCGTCAGGGACATCCAGGTAAAGTTTCGCTGAATTGGCCTCCACCAAGTCCATAAAAAAAACTTTTTTTTGCAGCCATTTTGTTTACGTTCGACTAGTTATACTGTAACCAAAACGAGGCATTACCAAACTTTGATTAGGCCTATGTCTTTCGTTTATCAGTTTGTTTGCTTGTTTGTTAGTTTGTTTGTTTGTCGGGTGTTTTTTGTTTAGTTTTAAAGTTTTATTTTTAGATGATCTTCCCGTCAATGGAACTTGGCAAACTCCCACAAGTTGATATAAACACCAACCTGGCAACAGCCAAATCTCTCTCATACGAAATGCACACATCAATACGTTTTTATTCAGTTTAACTAAACGACACTTATTCTAGTAATTGTGAAATCCGTGGTTATAGCTTGATAGTTTGAAACCATAACCTTGCCATCACAAGTCCAGCAGTCTAACCATTGCATTGGACGTGCTCGCATAGTTTTCTACATGCATAACACATTTGATATATCAAGCTTAAAAGAGTGGAAAAAATAATCCATGTTTGAATACTTTGCACAATGTAGGCTGCTATGTCATTCTGGTTGGGCAGGGGAGTTGATGGTTTCTACATGCGTCATACAGATCGCATCTTCGAAACAGTGATGGCGCCGTACAGTTCAGATAATAACGATGGAAGTGTTAGCTCATCTGGTGATATGCCGGTAAGAAAAGTACAAGATGTTTTTTTTTATCGTCGTAAATTTGTCTTTCAATCTTTCCGAGGACTTTACAGACCGGGCATTTTTTCAATCATTTCCCTATATTTCAGAATGACTGCAAAACGAACGACTTAAAAATTTGAGTTTCGCTGCAGAACGGAAAACTCACTGTATTATAATTTCCACTTCAACATTTTAGGCAAATCGGATCTACCGTGAAATATCGTCAGCACGACCCCGCTTTGAGTAATCGCTGTACCCCAAAAATTGCAATGAAAGAATGGAAATAAGCGAGGGATGAAGTAACATTCGCGTGAGGGGAAAACAAAACCTTAATTTTAAAAGATGATTTCTCTCATTTCTGTTGACAGGAACCGAACAACATGCATGTACAGGATGTAGTAGGAGGATGGCGCCAACTTATGGATGAATACAAAAATGATGCCCCTGGTCGACCGAAATCAAAATCGAAGTAAGTCAGTTCAGTTCGCATCTCTTTCACGTCATCAGAAAATGGTTCCTAAAAGTTTAGTGTCCCGAGTCGGAACCGATAAGGTTATGACAATAAACGTGGTTTTGAATATTATTTTATTGAGTAATGGTTGAATGGTTTTGCATGGTGTGGATCTAAGTAAAACTATTTGAAGGTCCATGTATAAAACTCGTCTATAGTTATTGCCGTTATCTGCACTTATTTTTACAGGTACAAAATGAAGTGACATTGTAGATTAATTAATAATATTTCCGAACTTACAGACTTCTTGTGGTTGATGTTGGCACTGATCTCGGCCTAGCTGCAGCGATTTACAGCAATGCATCTATGGACGTTGAGGTGAAGCGAGCTGGATATCCATTTAACTTCATGTTTTTGGACTTGTCCGTACCGCTGGACGGGCATCAGATACGGGCGGCCGTCGAGAACTGGATCGCTGCTGGACCTTCCTCGGTGTCCCGAAACTGGGCTGTAAGTTCTGGCCGTTTCATGAGAGTGCGATTATTTTATTTATTTCGTCATATTAAACACAATTGTAAATTATTACAGTTTATGTTTAATTATTAACTCGGGGACGATGAAAAGAACAATCCAAGGACATTTCCAATCTGATTGCTTTTCGTTTTGCCGAATTCGGAATTGTTCTTCTGCGTCGAATTGACAAACAAAACAAAAACACTCTTGAAAACAGCATAAATAATAGTGAATGCATGCCAGTGAGTGAAAATCAACAGAATGTTCCGTCAGGGTGTGATATCATATTTTTTTAATATAGTTTTTTGAAAAGGGTAAACAAAATCAATTAAAACATTTAATTTTTTGGTGCATGGTGTAGGTGTCTTTGTACATTGTTAAGAACTAATAATCTGTTCACAATAATGTGCAACTCAGTTTCTAACTACCCAAATTTCATTTTGAATCAACTTTTATTATTTGAAACTTTCAAACAATCTCCACTCATCATACAGGTTGGCACTGCAGACGTCAGCCGCATCGCATCACGCACTGGAGCCCATTTTACCAAAGCTTTGCTGTTCTTGATGGTCATGCTCCCAGGCTCCCCTGTGATATACTACGGAGATGAGATTGGTATGGTGGACGGAGTGAAGATGAACACATCGTCCAATGATCCTGCCACGATATTGGTAAGATAATCGAGACATGCACAGAAAAATACTCAATAATGCAATAATGCTTTGTCACACATGGCAATTTTGACAGGCAACTTGGAGGCGCTCCAAGGAGCACAAAAAGGAGCACTTTGAAGTACACAAAGTTTGTCGACCACATAGTCTCCAAAGATAGTATGTTGAAATTGACATGAGGATTCAAGATCTTTGTTTTCTTCTTGGAGATGGAACTGGTTGCATGTAAAACTGCTCTCGTGCACGTGTTACGTGTTCCTTATAATTAGTGTCAAAACGGATGAAATCGAAAACAAAAATGAAATGGTAGCCTAATCTTCCTTCTGAGACTTGCTTTGGGGGAATTTCTTCCACATGTAGCGACAAAGGGCATTGTAGGAAAAGGGAATTGGTTCCAGCAGGGTAAATGTTTTAATGAGAACTATGATGACCTAAACGATTGCCCAAACACCAAAATATCATTGTTTGTTCAAAATAAATTGGAAGAAGAAAAATACTTAAAGAAGAAGAAATTCAATTGATTATAATCATATTTTCATTTTAGATGGAGTCAGACAGAGAGCTTACCCGGTTACCAATGCAGTGGTCCACGGATACGAATGCTGGTTTTACTGATGCTTCGACAGAACCGTGGATACCAGTCGGCGTGAATGCAAGCCAGGTCAACGTACAGGTACAACAAATAACGGTTACATTATATTATATTTATTTATTTCATTATATCTATTTACAGATGCAGCCATTCTCAACATTTCAATAGTTTATGACACAATCTGAAAAAACGTAATATTGACACATTGATTGAAATTGGGGGTAACTTCTTATAATGAGAAACACGTTTCATGATGTTACAGCGACCGGTCCTCTGAGCCAGAGAAATCCCAAGAAATTAATTATTTTCGAGCACTAAAAATTTCAAAACTTTTATTTCACATATTGTGATTTTTTTTGATAGATCCAAAGACAAGTCAACACCTCCCACCTCGCATTCATTCAGCAAACAATTCACTTCCGTCGAGGCAATCCAGAACTATTTGGAATCAATGAGTTTCGTCTGCATAAAACATTCAAAGAAATCTTCGCTTTTACAAGGCACAGCGGCGACAGCGACAGTGGGACACCGTTAGCTGTGTTTGCTGCCATCAACGTTGGAAACTATGGAGTGACTGAGGACTTCGAGAACTCATCTGAAGGAATTCCTATGGATGGTACGGTCGTTGTGGCTTCTGACCAAACTCGAATAGGGAAGACTGTTGAATTTTCTAGTATTTTTCTACGATCGGGAGAGGCAATTGTATTAATGTATAAACCATCAATATGGTACTAACTTTTACCACCGTGGCATCGTCGGGTTTTGTACCGTCCAGTATTATACGTGTATGGACCGTGGGCCTATTACGAACCCCTAACAAACGGTAATAAGCAATTTGCAAAACTGTTGGTCTAATTTTAAACGAGAAATACAACTGTCTTCTTAAGCACTTCCCACGATTTTTATGTTTTATTTTTAGCAAAACAATTTCCTGATAGAAATGTTGTAAACTGGATGCAGTCTAGTGTACTGTAGTATTAATGTGCATTTTTTTCAGAATTAATGCCGGTGACCGGCGCTACAGTAGCCCCTATAAGTCCAACCATGCACAGCATTGGCGACTGTATTGACGGCCACCTTTAATTTGGTTAAACCTGTGCAGTACATCATAAATGTATTAATTTACGTTAAAAACATTAAACACAGTTGAGGCAACCTTTCCAAAGCACGTGTTGGCTTTTTACCCATAACAATTGGACAAAGTTTCAGGTTGAAACAATATATATTTTATTTTTGAAACTAAGTATTGAATATAATAAACATGTGGTAGATAGTTTTAAAGGTGTGAGAATAATGTGTGTACTCATTTTGAAAGAAAGTGGGGCAAATAAATAAATAAGTGTAATAAGGAACTTCGCTCTCTCTTTGTGATAATGTTTAAAATGAATATCATTTTTATCAATATTTACTAATTGGTATTGAAGTGAATGAAAGGTATGCATTCCACACGGCAGGCGAGCTTTCCAAATTTGTCCACATAATCCGCGCCCTGTGTAAAAAAAATGATGCAACGCTGCGTGCTGAAAGTGGGCTATTCCATAAAAAATGGGTGGACATAATTTCAACTCTGCTTAAAGTTTTCAATTAAAAGAAAAAAGTAAACAATATTTTTAGTTTTGAACACAAAATACTTGTACATTAGTTACATTGGAAGTATCTTTTCATTACAAATTTAATCAATATCGTAATTAAATTTTCAATTCATTTGTCCTTTCTCGCAGGTAACCCCTCCTGATAAATCATCTCGTCTTTGTATAAATAATTACTTCATAAACACGCTAAACAGTCTCATTGCAGTTACACCTCGGTTTTACGGGGAAGTATGAGTTACCTTGCACGATAGTGGAGAAATGCCGTCGGTGACGTCTGGGTAATTACAACGGGTTTTGAAGCGTCCACAGCGTTGCAACTGAAAGGACTTGAACAAGTTGATTTGGATCTGGATAAATCCGGTTCCAGAAGCAGAGGCGCGGTACGTGCGTGCACGTGGCGAAGCCGCCTAGAACAACACAAAAACCGGCATCGATTAGAGCGCGGCAATCATTCATAACAACGGGACGTAGTAAATCTTAATGCAGAATACATTAGCAACATAAACATTGCCAGCACACTCTCGGGAAGTGAACCCGCTGACAAGGCTTAACCTTCCCCCAAATTCGAAGATTGCAATCCCAAGCACCTGTTAGTCATCTTAGACCTCTGCTCCCACTGCAGGAAGGCCCAATTCCGTTAATTTTCCCGTCCTGACTGAGGGGTATAAAAAGGCAACCACCATGGGGGACTCCAGAAAAGCCGACTACGACAAATACGAAATGGCACCGACTACCGATCCAGAAAAAGGCGGCGGCGGTGAAATGGAGCAACAACAAGAAGCCGAATGGACCGGGCTTGGAAAGGAGGAATTGCTTAAAGTAGCGAACACCCCAGGATGGAATTGGGCCCGCAATATCCTCCTGATTCTGTTCTGGGTTGCCTGGATTGCTATGCTGATTGCAGCCATTGTGATTGTTGTCAAAGTGCCGCGATGTCCCAACGTAGAATGGTGGGAAAAGAGCGCCATGTACCAAGTCTTCCCGCGGTCATTCCGCGACTCGGACGGCGATGGCTTTGGAGACATCAAAGGTAGATATATCTTAAGACTATTTTAAAGAGTATTCATGATAATTATTGCTGTTCTAAGCTATATTAAATAGGCCGGAAAAGTTTCCGTATGGCGCCACCACTTTTTCATTCGAAATAAAATAATATAGTATCTAATTTAATTTACCTGATGGATAGGCCTATCCCTTTTTGTAAAAATGAGTGAAAAAGTGTTGGCGCCATACGGAAAGTTATCCGTTTTTTCTTCATTGATTTGAAGAATTGCATGTGTATTAGCATGGTTAGGCCCCTATCAAACATGTCAAAAAAGCAGGCAATATCTCATTTGATTTGAAAGTAAGATACGCTCCATGTTGTTATACATATTTAATTCAGAGCCACATCTCATCTACATGATTGTTATAATCCACCCGCATATTGCATTGGTATCAATCAGCCGCAAACAAAACCATCTGCTATTTTCTGAATATTTATCTGTGTGTGGCTAGCTATCATTTGTGGTATAATGATATATTGTTCGCGTGGGTAGATCGCTCCTGTGTGTGGGGGCGATCATTATAATATTCTAATTTAAAAACAGGACAAGTGTTATCAGCATATTTTTTCTACACAGTGATTAATAAGGTCAAGGAAATAACAAAATAAACCAGTAGCAGGGCTGTATGCTTCGTTTTTGAAAGGGCAAGGGCACCAAGGCATTTTCTCTTTGGCAAAGGGCACCCTATGAGGAAATTGTAAATTTCTTCTGTAACATTTCAAGGGCACCTAGGCAATGACAAGGGGCAACGGAGGCAATCGCCTCCGTTGCCTTCGTGAAGTATCAGGCCTGCAGTATGGAGATCTTCAAAATCAAACGGTTAACTGAGTGAAAATATGGAAAATTGGGATATTTTATTAATAACCAAATACAAAACCAGAACCTTTCTAAAAATTGATGGAAAAATTAGGCAATTTTTGGTTGCAAATATTATTTTAAGAAATTAGTTTCATGTTAATATTTTCTTAAATGTTAAATTTATAATAATTAATATTTTCAAACGCAACTTTTTTTATAAATTTGTTTGAATGGGCGTGGCTAGTAGTGGGAGAGGGGATTCAAGAGTACAATTTGCAAGGGCGCTATTTGGTTCTTCATTTCATGCACAAGTGCTTTTCCATCACAAGGTTATGTTTTGTAACTTTTGAGTCAATGCCAACCTGATATTGAAATTATCATCAGTCAAGGCTCATTGGTGACATGGTAATTCACCCAACGTAGTACGTAGACTGGCAGTACTACCAGTGAATTGGGGAAAGGTCAATAACATGTCAATCAACCAG
Source organism: Asterias rubens (assembly GCF_902459465.1). Lineage (NCBI taxonomy): Eukaryota > Metazoa > Echinodermata > Asteroidea > Forcipulatida > Asteriidae > Asterias > Asterias rubens. Next base: position 21,597,319 of record NC_047062.1, on the reverse strand, counting down.
CGTCTCCTTTTGAACCACAGCCAGAAAGAAACATCTGCACAGCCAGGGGAGTTACAGGCCTCAAATTTCCCGGCGGCCACGACGGCCATGGCCGCCGGTGCCCTGCTTACTGGCCGTGGTGCCCCGAGAAAATCTGACATTTTCGCGGCCAAAAAGGCCGTGCCCTTTTTCTCTGATGGCCGCCGTGCCCTTTTTGAGATCAAAATTTATGTTTTGATACACCACCATCCGTCTGTGTGCACATAAAATCAAACACTTACATGTACATTCTATATTAATACACGCAACAGAGCGCGGTCGGTTGAATGCTCATCACACGGAATTTAAACGGACGGCAGCATATCCATGCAGTGCATGTGTGTGTGCACGATGCAGAACGAACGACAGACGTGCATCCATCATAGACATTGTGTACTCGAAGTTTATACACGGGCCGGATGTACTTGCAACGACCATTTGAGAACAATCGCACTGGTACTCATCTTGCAACACGCGTACCCACGCAAGGTTGTCCATGATGGGTACCAGCTAATCACAATTTCGGTTCCATTCGAGGTTGGGCGTCCGCCTATTCCACTGGTATTGTGCTTGTTCACTGGTACTCATACATGTTTGTGCACGTGGGCCATGTTACGTAAATCACGCATCATGTACATGTACATGAAAGGTACATGTACATGTATGGTACATGTACATGTATGTCCGTTGAATAAATCTCCGCTCTGCACACAGTCAAGTGACAGCCCACTGTTTACGTCCGGGCCGGCCGTCGCAACAAAATCTCCGCTGCACACAGTTAAGTGACAGTTCATTGTTTACGTCTGGCCATCGCAACAAAAAATGGATGCTTACTTTTACTTCCCATTAATCAATAAAATTAAATACATTTAAAAATACTTGATGTTTTTTTGTTAAAGGAAAGCAAAAGTAATGAAATGGTTCATTAAAATAGCCTTCATGGACCTGAACAGAAATTGTTTCATGATCTTTATTTTTTATGGCCTTGATGCCCTTTTTGAAATTTTAAGTTGGCCTTGGTGCCCTACCCCATGGCCTTGGTGCCCTTTCAAAATTTGACAAATTCAAGGCCAAAGTGGCCTTGCCCTAAAAATCGGGAAATTTGAGGCCTGGAGTTAATCTCTCCCTCCCCCCTGGAGATAGGTGGAGAGTAAAGTGCAGTAACATTAATCCCATCAATTGAAATCCAACATTTTGTTATTCCACTGTTATTGTGTGTCTGGGTCCGCAGGGGGGATGGGGGAAAATGTGTCTTTTACTTAAAAGGCATGGAATTTTCATTTTGCAACAGGGCACTTCCATCAAAAAACTTTTCAAGGGACACCAATGCCAAGACCAGGGCAACAAAGGCACTCTTGTCTGTGGCCTCAGTGTAATTCGTCGCCTGCTTATTAATAATATTATTGTCAATTAGCATTCTCAAAATGAAACAAAATTATTATGTAAGCAGTCTCAAATATAAAACAAAGCAATAACTTTGTAGGTCTAATTTAACCCTGCAATTTTTTTAAAGCATCCCTTCTACATTGTTCTACTTTAGTTGGAGGCTAGATTGTTGCATTACATCTTGTACCACATTGCATTGGCTGTCATTATGTCCAAATAAGTAACAAACTAGGGCAAGTTGAATAATAAAGAGCAGGAAAAATAACAGTTCCATTTAATTTCTTTCTTTCTTTCAGGGTTGACCAAGAACTTGGACTACCTTGAGACCCTTGGGGTGAAGGTACTGTACCTGACCTCCATCTATGAACAGCCCGAGATGACGACTGACATTGGCTATGACATCATCAACTTCACCAATGTGGATCCCCTCCTTGGCAACCTCACCCACTTTGATGAGTTGGTCATCGCACTGCAAGAGAAAGGTAAGCTATTACAAATAAGCCTGACATGTGGTTTTTGGCTTTTTGTTTACACACTGTTTTTAGCTTGTGTGTTCATTTTGCCGAAACAAGAAAAATAATGGGGCAGCCAGCTGAATGGGGGCTCCTCTGCCTTTATTCAAGTTTGATTTCATTGAACTGACTTGAAGGGGCAAGAGGGGCGGGGAATTTAGTATAATACTGTCAAACTTGTCATATATCCGCATATCAGCATACGTTATATTTCTTCAATAATTAAAAAGTTTTGTTTGTAAAGTTTTGTCTGCTGAAAACATTCTTTTTTTGGTGTACAAAAAAACAAGTTAAATATATCCATTGGTTTCGCATGTTTACCAGCAAATGCAAAATGTAGGCTTAACAGAGTACCTTGAATTATAAAGCATGTTCGTGCAGTGTGTTTACAAGGTGCATTTATAATTTATGGCTGAATCATGCTTCAAGTTTCAAGGAAATGCGGTGTAGTTTTGCTGAATCATTGTCATTGAGAAATCTTGTGTTATCCAAGACACTGCTTGTTTACATATTCATCATACTTGACATTTTTTTCCGAGTCATCTTTGTGCCAGTTGAGTTGATAAGGAAGTGTTTCATGACCTGAAGTTTATTCCAATCTGAAATCAATTAAGTTCTCCGCAAGAAAAGCAATTCATCTTAATGAGAGGGTTTGGTGAATTATAAGGATCAGGGCCTGATTTAAGAATACTGATAATAAGCATTAAAAAGTTTCTTAGCGCAATAGAATCTTGCTTACCAGAATCAGGTTACCAGCCAAAGTTTGCATGTCACATGTAGTATCTCCAACACTGACTATCTCAATGATCTGTGACTGGTACCTGGTCTACTTTTGCTTAGCAGAATAAGCAATAATTGTTCATGCTGAGGCAGCTCTGTGATTGTGGAACAGATAATGATCAGCCTAGTTTTAAAAATACTCTGATGGCTTCTGATTTTACTTTTTGGCCAACCAACACAAACACTTATACTCAGTGCTTTCTCATGATTTAACATTGGAACAAATCTCCAGGCATCTTGGGTGGGGTGTGAACCCGGAACGATTTGACATTTGGGAGGAATCATCCCTGTTATGAAGAAGCGCCACAGAATTCAAGGATTCTATGGGGCCCAACTCCTTCAATATCCTCATTGCTGAAGTGTATGACAAAGAAGGATTTGGGTTTTTAGTGATCTGCAGCACAGGAGGATTTTGAAGGCTTTGGGACACTATGAGTTTGTATGAGGATGAGGTTTAAGAAGGACTTGGGCTATTAAGCTATTTTTACAAAGGAGGATTTTGAAGGTATTAGGTCTCATGTAGCTTGGCCAAAACAGGATTGTGAAGGTTTTGGGCTCTTACTGGTGGAGACATATTATTTTGTTTGGCAACTGAAATTTTCTTTGTTAGCTTGGTCATTGTTTTAGGGTTCACATGCATAGGGTGTTCATTGTATGCCACACAGGCTTTGTAAACACACCATCCATGCCATTGGAATCTTTGGAATTTCTCAAGGGCATTGTCCTGGCCATAATACAGCTGGGCACTTCCATTTGGTTGAGGGTAATATTATGTAAAATTATAAATTTATTTCAATAACAATAAGCCAAATTCAGTGAGGTACATAGGTCAATGGGTAACCCTAACCCTAACCTATTCAAAATGGCGCAAATATCAAATATAATACACCAAGGGCCCCAACAGAGCTCTAAACTAAATCATAAACACATAAGGATTTAGAAGGATTTGGGATAGTATGTTCATTTACAATAAGGAGAAGGAAATTTGAACCAGCTATCCAAAGTGACTTAGTCTGTGGCGTGGTAAAATTGCCTGGTATAAATCTTGTGTACCGTATGCAGTGTTCACCCTCAGGTAATACAGTTGTCCGCTAGCCATTAAATCACCAGTTGGACCACCGAATGACCAATTCAAAAACTGTGTGTTTCCATTGTAACATGCAAACTGTAAACTACTGGCTACACACAATTCTATGACATAATGACAATTACTGACAATGATGATGGAAAACCTTAGAACATGGATCACTCAAAAGCTGTCTAGTCAATGAAGAAAATACAAGGCAAACCCAACCTTGATTCTAACAGGATGTCTTCCTTCTGAGAAATTAAAGAAGGAAACAATTAAAAGAGATCTTCGGAGTCATTAGCTTAACCTTTAAAACCTACTTCATTTTTCATCTGACATACGTTTTGGTTTAGTGCATACCGGATCTCTTATAGTATTTGGGAAAGTGAATAATTGCTTAGTCACTGCTTTTCACTTTCCACTTCTCACCTCACAAAGTGTGGCTATGTATACAATTGAGTATTTCCATAAACCATTGTTAGAACCAGTTTGATCCGGATCAATACACTGTACATGTACCTGTGGCCAGCTATAAGCACACATTTATACCAACCATACTTGCATTGTATGCAGAATTGTTATCAGCAGACCAGCATGTAATATGCCCTTGTCCCTTGCTTCGACCTCTCTGTGTCCATTGAATAGACCGACCGCATTGCTTGGTGCAGCCCGATTATTTTAAGCGACATGTAAAAAACAGGAAACTCAAGTGGAAGATGGTGCAATCTTAGTAGAATTTGTTGCCAACCAATTCTGTCGTGCTGCAGCCTGCAGAGCAAAAAACAAACACTGGCCAAAACTTTCCCCCAAAACAATGCTAAATGAAACTACTACGTACAGTATAATTTACATGTAACTCTTCATTGCCTTCAATTTTGTCATTTGAATAAGAATTAAGAATAAGAATAGGAATAAATTTCCTTCCTTAGTTTTTGTGGCAAGACCCTTTTCCCTAAAGAGAAGGAAAATTCCTCACAAAATCCAGAAAGTCTAACTACTTAGAATGTCTACACTATGGGAAAATTTTTAAGAGTTATGATTCCTCTTTTGTACGCTCAAGACAAGAGCACTGCATGTAAAGGTTACCTGTAAAAGCAACAGTAGCTGGAGCCTCAAATCCGCTTGAAAGAACATACCATTCGTGCGTGATTAAAAGTTGATTTCCGTCGCCCCAGTCCACCAACCCCCATTAGCAAACAACCTCAAAATAACCCTGATCAAACAACCCAAAACCATAAAGAAAAAGAAAAAAAGAAAAAAAAAAACATTTGAGAAATTTCAGACCGTCATAATCTTTGAGGTGAATGTACATTTTATGAAAGCACTACTCTTTCACACGGGGTTTATCCACTAAAGCTTGCCTATTGTGTCTGCCTCGAAAGTGGCTGAGTTCACCCCTGACTAGCTAAGTGCACTTTACTGGGTTTACTGGTCTGTACAGTGACTCTCCATTAAAGGCAAATTAAAAAAAAAAAAATACCTTTTAAAAACACTGGCCAGATAATCTGTCGAAACTTGCATCCCAAAATTGTTTCAGTTCTATTTTTAGTTAATTACTCTTTATGTTGGATTACAGTGATGAGAATTGTTGCAATGATTACACTCTGAGGAGGGCGCATACAAACTGGTGCCTAAAATCCCGCTCCTAAGACTGTGGCACTTCAACCATGAGCCCAATTTAATATAGAGAAACTTAGCACTAACAGTCGATTCTGTACTTACTTTGCAATTTTTAATTGTAGCTCTAACTCTTACAATGCATTCATGTGTTTGTTTACCTCGTCACAGTAATTACATATAATGATGTTTACAATTTAAGAAGCATTTTGACGTAGTTTTTGAAAATCATGAAGCTATTTTTTCAATTATTTTTATTGAATTGATGTTTTTTTTCTTTCTGCTCTTTCAGAGATCAAGTTGGTTCTTGAGTTTGTGCCCAACCACTCCAGTAACAAGCATCCTTGGTTTCTGGACAGCATGAAGTCCAATGACAGTATGTACAGTGACTTCTATGTGTGGGCTGATGGGACGGGAGCCGCTGGTGACCAACCACCAAATGACATCGTGAGTAATAATAATGGATCATCTTTGGAGGCAGATGGGGGGAAGGGATGTACGCATCGTCTGGTTTACTGTTTGGCGCTCGATAGGTGGCTGCTGCCCTCCTATTGTGTCTTTATTGTATTCTGGAAATCTCAGGAATTCCTGTGAGAAATTTCTTAAGTGGTTGGGATAGCTTCAATCCTGATTATTTCCTCCATTAGACATAATAAATTGTCATGTTTCTTGTATAACAATTAGACAGAAAGCCTGGAGATTGTGCAGGGACACACTTTTCTTAAAATAAAGCTGAGCTTTCAAATTAGGAGCGTGGGATACAGCTTGGTGTGACCTCTTGGAAATACTTGGTCCGAGTAATATTGATGAGCTATGTTATTTCCTACTCCCTATGGTTACAGCAATAATCGTAGCAAAACATTTTTTATTTACTCCTCTAGAAAAATGCCTATGGTGAATCTGCCTGGACGTTTTCGGCGGAGCGTGGCCAGTTCTACTTCCATCGTTTCCTGTCGTCTCAACCAGACTTGAACTACAACAATGAGTCATTGAATGCTGAAGTAATGGTAAGATGATTGGACAACCCTCTGTCTGTCTTATATCAGGTCTTGTCTGCAAGGATTAAAGGGTTAAGAAACTGTACCTTGGACATCTCTGCTAATAAAGCATGATTTTGATTTCCGAAGTGGTCGGCTCATTACCCAGTTCATATTACCAGTTCATATTATATGCTTTAGTCTGATTTTGTATTTTGTTGTCATTAAATAGCCAGAAATATCTATTAAAGCCTACGCCATGTGTACATGTAGTGTAGGTCAGCCCTTGCAATCGAAAAACTATTTCTACTTTTGTCCCAAGAACCAAATATCATGCCTGTTTTACTCATTTGAAATGCACTTAAAAATTAACACATTACATTCGCCTTCCTACTTTTTTTGTTGTCATGTAAGTTCTGAGGTATTTTGAGTGACGATTTGAATATAACTGCAGTTTTTATAAGGATGCACGCAATAAATCCAGGAACAAATAAGCCTTTTTTCTAACAATTATTGATTCCACCTGTGTGATTTCAGAAAGCAATGAAGTTCTGGCTGGATCGCAAGATTGATGGTTTTGTCTTCAGCAACATTGAGTACTTGGTGGATCCACAGATGGTCGAGGTTGTAGTCGCCCCTGTTGGTGGTGGCCGTCGTCGAAGACAAGTTAACACAACAAGTGAGTCATCTGCTTAATTCAAGTCAGCAGAAACTTGGGCAATAGTTTCTGACACTCGACAAGGAATGTTTTTTTCACTAGTTTGATTTGCCAAGTGTCTGTTTTTGATTAATTTTTCAGAAATTGATTTATTCAATTTTTTTAAATATTTTTTTAAATATTTTACAAATTTTGTTAGGCTGAGGGCAAGTACATGTAGGAGACGTTGGGAGAGAAAGGTGGGTTTTCATCATGGATTTATCTCCAGAATGAAATATGTACCCTTGGAATTATACCTGAACTTGTGGTTTCCTCAACAAGCGAATTTCTTTATTTGTTTCCAGCCACTGCGCCAGCAGCCCCAACAAATGCTGCCCCCATGGTTCCCGAGGGTACCACGATCCCAATGCCTGAACCAGAACCTACTACAATGATGTCTGGCGGTGAAGAACCAGTAAGTATTTCAGTTAGGATAATTTCTGTAATTCAGATTTTATACCAACCTACCCAAATCAATTCCATTTCGTGACTTATCTTAATGTACATGTAGCACTCGTTTGTGGTTGTGCAGTATAGTCTCTAACTTTCTAACTATAAATAATTCCTCCTCTATTAAATCGTTCATTTTAATATTTGTAAAGTTTTGTTGCTAATTAATTGCTTTTACACATTTATCATGTCAATGTGACAAAATTTACCCTCGGACTACTGTTCTGTATTCTTTTGTCAATTAACTCCAAAAATATTGAATTGAATTGATTTCAAATGAATTGGAAATTGCATTTTATATAAAAAACTTTTTCAAACATCAACTAAAGTAACTTTAGTTGACGTTTGAAATGGACTCCTTTTTTCCCCTAGATCTTGCTTTCTTAAATAATGAAGACAACATGAGCCATTGTCATGTACATACTATGCAAAGAGATAGGCCAACAGTTTGAAGATACTTTTTCCATTGTACACAGTTGATTGAACAAAGCACCTTTTGTTTTTGTAGGGCTACTCCGGTGGAGAGGTAGCAATGGCCAGCAATGAGAAACTAGCCATGGTGCTGAAGGAATGGCGTTCGCTACTCCACAATGAGAGCTACCTCGGAAAGTACAGGTATGTGCCAAAGGAAGTCTATTTTGTTTTGCCGTGCAAAGACGTCTCATTAGCTACCCAACGCCTTTGCTCTTCTTCAATCGCTCATTTCCAGCTTTCCCCGGAACCCCGCACCATGACACGCTATGGCGATCGGGCCTTTTCAGTCATAGCTCCAACACTTTGGAACAAGCTTCCAACCCACATTCAAGCAGCTCCTTCATTGGACACTTTTAAATCTTAACTTTCAACCCATCTGTTTTGTCAATCTGGTTATAGCGCTCCATAAAGTTCTGTATTTAGTGCTCTATAAATGTTGTAATTATTATCATTATTATTTAAGACGGTGTACCTCGTTACCATACACAACCCCCCCCCCAAAAAAACAAAACAAAAAACAAGACAACCAAAAGGTTGAGACCATTCAAATTTACCAAGTTTATTAAAGTTAACGAAATGTTAAGAATATTATTGTTTTCATTCCTTCAGATTGATGATAACCCAGTCCAAGTTTGACCAAGACTCGGTCATCATGCAATATGGAAAGAATGACTCCTTCTACCTTGCCGACCTTCCACTCAACACTGGCCTCGTGGACATACTGAATGCCCCGCTGTCTGGACTCAAGATCATGGACTTCATCACTGGCTTCCTGGAGGCCAAGGAGGCTGCTGGTGTTGGCAATCGATGGAACACTTGGATGGTAAGTGGACATTTTGGGTGGTTCTGTTAAAGAGGCAACAATAATCAGGGCTCGTACTTGTACTTAATAAAAAGGTTCAAATGGGACAGTTTATTTTATTTTTATTCGTGAGTTTTCATAAGATCCTTGATTTGAAAAAAATTTCTGATTTTTATTAACCAACACTATCTGTTCCCTTCTTGACAGTTTGGCAGCCATGATACTGGGCGTATTGCCAGCCGTGTTGGAAAAGCCTACGTTGATGCAATGAACATGCTCCTCTTCACACTGCCCGGTACTCCGTTCTCTTACTACGGTGACGAGTTGGGCGTGGAAAACCTGGAGCAGGCAACCATCGATGACGTCGTCGACCCCGTGGCTCTCAAATTCTCGGTAATTTGAATTGCCTCTATATATTAACCAAACAACACAAACAAAAACACACCATGAACGGGGCCCAATTTTATGGCTCTACTTACCACAAAATTCTGCGCTTACAGAGCTCTGTAAGTGCATATGAGTCTATGGGCGGTAAACAAAGAGGTCCACAGTAAGCAGAGCCATGAAATTCCAGAAAAATATTGCTTTACAAAAACTGGTTTCCAGCTAAAATTCCAAAAGCTTGCATTGTCGCAACTGGTGTCCCACTATTTGTTTGCTTAAAGACAGCTTTGTGAAATTGGGCTCTGGTGTGAGAATCTTAAGAAAGTTTAAGTAAACGTTTGTGTCACCTTGTTTTTGTTTTAGATTTTTAGATCATCAAATCAATATTTGAAATTTTTGTTTACTTTTAGGCAAAATGGGAGGAGCTGTCACGTGACCCAGAGCGTGCCCCACTAGCCTGGGATAACTCCACCAATGGGAACTTTACTAAAGGCAACTCTACATGGCTACCGCTGCCTGCTAACATCCAAGAACTTAATATCGAGGTAATTAAAACAGATGGACTTAATTGACGTGAAGCTTGTGATTTGCCAGGATATTTCCTGATTTCAAAATTTGTTACAAAAGATCGCCACATTTTTCCATTTTTCCCTGAAAGATTTGAGCTTGCAATCTAGAGGAAAATGACAAAAGCTGCATTGTATTCTAATCTCTGTTTTTTCATTTATAGAGAGCATCTGTGAATGCTTTGAATTCATTGTTTTTCTTGTCTTAACTGCCTCTCAATATCTGCTTATTTTCCTTCCCCTGATGAAGATATTATTGCATTTTTAAATATTCACATGTATACTTGCATATTATTGGTATGCTTGTACATAATTATTGCATTTTTCTGCTTTCAATGTATTTGATATGTTTTATAGTTGTCATTGCATTCAGAAATGTTCTTCTTTGAATTTGATTCTTATAACTCTTCATCTATTGATAACATTTTCCATTGACTTGTAAACTATTTGAAATTATTCATAAACTGTGTTGGGTGTTTTTGGCTGTTTAGAACTGTGTATAATATTTTGCTCTATGTATAGTGAAATCACCACATTATATCAGATTGCTGGCTGGATTATGTTGAATGATCAGACAGTTGGAGGGTTGAGCAATGACCATCCAAAAACCACTGTTTAATTTGTGGTTTATGTATGACAACATTCATGTATTTGATATTTGCTTTTGTACTCCGGTGTTGTTGTTTATATGTTGATTGTCTGATTTGTATTTTACTTTGTAAAATAACAGACATCTTCCTAATATGTATTTTTAAAAGTTATTTATTAACCTAACTTTCTCTAGAGTATGATTTTTTATTTTAATTGATTAAATCAGCTTTAGGCCTATACATATTCTCTTTCTTGTAAAGTTTTTTTTTAGCTCTTAAAGCACAAGGCAATATTTTGTAACTATAATATAATTGTTTTCTTACAAATGAAAACAAAGCACAAAGCAACTCCAATTTTATAAAGTCTTGTTCTTTTTTGTTTTCCCCCAAAAGACTCTAATGGGAAAGCCGATGTCCTCCCTCAACCAGTTCAGCGTCCTCTCTGAATACCATGGCAAGCCGTCCATCGTGGCCGGTGACTTCGTCGAGGTCATCAAGACCGAAAGCGTCATCTCATACAAGAGGTCCTTCCCAGACTGGCCGTTCTACCTAGTGGCCATGAACGTGGGCACGGGCGAGGTCATGGAGAACTTCCACTCCCCGGACCCTGAGCGGGTGCCCGCCGAGGGCAAGGTTATCCTCAGCACCAATGGCGCAAAGAAGGGCAAGCTGTCCATGGATAGTGTTAAGCTGGCACCTGGGGAGGCTGTGCTGGTGGAGTTCAGAGCCTAAGAATTCCTCGGAAAAACCTGATTTTTACAATGGCCTTGACACCATAAGCTCTTTTTTTGAGTCACTGCGTAGTTATAGAAGCCTTTTTTCTCTCGTAAATTTTGATGTAATCACTTAAAATTTGGATACAGGGTTTTTCAAGTATGCTGCTTTTCTTTTCGTAAAAATTTCACAGAAATTCTAAATGTGTCTTGAAAGATTTGTTTTCTTGAAGTGTGGGTGATGGATTTATTAATTCACTAGTATAGTTCTTCTCAGTATTAGGAACCATGTGGAGTATTATAAACAGGAGATGTAAGGTTACACTGTAATATTCCAAGTTTGATGTTGATGTGTTAACATACACAGAAGTTGTATTTTAAGAAAACAGCCATTAGGTATTCAGGATTCGAAAATCTATTTTGTTTCTTGTACCTTTTGGTGTCGGATGATAATGAATTACTTTCTCGAAGTAAAATATGTGACAATTTGTTTGCAGATTGCGGAATAATTTGTTTTGCCGCCCCTATATTGTGAGAATTAGGTTAGGTCATACTTGATTGGAAACTACAGTGAACCTTGCTTGGATGAAGGTTCACGATTTCTGCACTTTGTTCTTTGCTTGGTTTTTCTGAAGACAGATATATCCCACTTATTAATAATATGTTGACATTTATGTCTTATTAATTTCAAATGTACTAAAACCTGTGTTAGTCAGTAATAAAAAAAGCATTATTAATTCACATGCCTCGATTGTTTTTGAAGTTGTCTTTTCTAATGATTGTTTATGATGGTTTCGTAGTGAAAACCAAAGAAGCAGAGTATAACTGTTTGGCTGTTTCAAGGGTGGAGTCCAACCCGCCTGATTTGCCCCGATTTTCCCAGCTATAATTTTCAATTTGTTTGTTGTTTAGCTTAAAGGCGTACTTCACATGACTCGTTTGCAATGTATCAAGGCGCCTAAAATATTACCCTCTCCCCTTGTTCATTTGAGTCTTGCATTCCTGAAACCATCTCAACTCATTTGGAATATGCAACATGGGTGTGTGGCGATCTCTACCCTCATTCGTAACCGTTTACTCCTGGGTGAAGAGAAGCAATTATAGTTAAAGACACTGCACACTATTGGTAATTGTCAAAGACTAGTCTTCACAGTTGGTGTATCTCGACATATGCATAATTTATTTCAATACATTTATTTCAATGTCATAAAGTTACATTTGTGTACACGTGTACATCATTAAAGTTAATATACATGATAATGAATAAATAATGGCAAACCACAGATGTAGTCGAGACAATAACAATTTACACCGAAGTTGAGTAAATAATGACAAACGGGACAAGATCTAGGCATAGGCTTTTGTTCCCGTACCTACGGACAGACAAAAAACGAACAAACAAACAAACAAACAAACAAACACGCCAACAAACTATCACAACACTGACTTGCATAAAAACAACATAAAACAACAAACCTGTGAAAATTTTAGCTCAATCGGTCGCGAAGTTGCTAGATAATTATGAAGGAAAAAACACTATTGTCACGCGAAGTTGTGTGCTTTCAAATGCTTGACTTTGAGACCTCAAGTTCTAAATCTGAGGTCTCGAAATCAAATTCGTGGAAAACTACTTCTTTCTCGAAAACTACAATACTTTAGCCGTTTCTCACAATGTTTTATACTATCAACCTCTCCCCATTACTCGCTACCAAGAAAGGTTTTATGCAAATAATTATTTTTAGTTATTACCAATAGTGTCCACTGCCTTAAAAGTGACTTTGCCATCTGAACTGAAGTCCGATGAATTCGCCTGCATGGCCATGACGTGGAAATTTATGTTGCAAACTATTTTTCTCATGTAAAAAATTATAATAAGCCACATGGGAAACTGACTGTAAATTGTTAATGATTTCGTGTTGAACACAGACAAAATTAATATAATTTATTCTGTCAAATTTATTGAGGCGCACTGATAGAGGAGTTTATGTCGGTTATGATAATACATTGTTCATGATTCTTTGAGCAAATGAGTTAATCGGGAGTGTGTGGTGTATCAACAATCCGTAAAACACAAGCTCATCAACTTAAAGAATAAAGATGCTATGTCAGATTTTTGGCCCCAAACATTAAAAAACAGATTTTTTTCGAGTGAATGATATTTCAAAGAGTATCACCCGCTCTAACGAAAAAAAAAATTAAACTTTTACTTTTAATGGTTAGGAACCATGACACAAATTTAAAACGTTTCTTTTAAAACAAATAAGAATTGGTCACGTGATATATTGTCGGGATCCCGACGAAAACTAATTTTGAGCACTTTTTTTCACTGCTACAAATAATTGGCGGACTTTTTCGAGTTATGGCTCAAATGGAAGCTTGTAACTTTCTCTGCCGTTTTTAAGTTTGTCTACCAGGAATGTTTGGCCACAAGCTTTATTATGGGCTAATTATTTAGCTTTCATGAAAATACGGATCATACAAAACTTGATTCAGTTTGTGTGGTATGAGGTGTTTGTAGCAGTTTGTTGCTCGTCCTGTTTAACCATCTATGAGGCAGAAACCTTTATATCAAAATCCATAAGAAGAACGGTTTAAAAAAAAAAGAGAATTCATTGTTTTCTTTTTGCCAAACGATAACTTTGAAGACGACTCTTGATTTAATGAACTCCAAATTACCAGGAGCTCCAAAATATGCAAATCCATAACAGCTGACTGTATTGGTTTTGGGTTGGGGTGCAGCAGGGAGTCGGGCGGAGAGTGGAGGTTGGTGTGAGGGACGGGTCGCAATAGTGTTCTCGGTACATCAACACTGCCACTGTAGTGCTTTTCAATGGGGAATTTATTGTTCTTCTAAATCGTTTTAAAAAGGGAACACTGAATTTTGTTTTGAGTATGGCAATTCTTTATATTATTAAAATATTGTACGCAAGTCCCGCATACATGACTTAGAGGGTACGAGTTAACTTGGGTATATGGAGGAAGGAAATTGTGTGTCAGGAGATAGATCACTAACTTGAAGGTTCGATGTCAGAGTTTGAGAAAAATATTAAACATTTTTTACGGCAATTATGTATGGTAACAGATTACACCAAAAAGTCGAGGTTTTATAATGCTTGGTTTACTATTCATGGAGGTACATTGGGCTATTGCGATCCTAAAATTGAGAGTCACTTAAAGTGCGCCCTCTATGCCTAAAGATGGCTATACAAAGAAAGACGGTCATTCCTTTGTAAGATTTCCACCATGGCGGACGCATCATCACCACCTGCGGATCTGAACGGCAAATGGCAACTCGTCAGAAACGAGAAATTCGACGCCTACCTGAAATCCGTGGACATTGGGTTAATCAAACGAAAGATGATCAACTCAATGACACCCGTAGTAGAGATGGAGCAGAACGGCGATGACTTCAAAGTGACAGCCAAGATACCCGTCGCCGGACCCATCGTGTCGACGTTCAAGGTGGGCGTTGAGTTCACCGACTCCAACCCGATGATGGGAGGCACTGACGAGAAGCGTGTCCTGGCGGAGTGGCGGGGGTGTAAGCTGGTCCATACGGTGGTTTCGGCCCCAAAGGACAAGCCGATGTCAATCGAACGAGAGATCGTCGACGGAGAGCTGGTTATCACCATGACTAACGGGGACGTGGTGGCGAAGAGATACTTCAAGAAGCTACCGTCACAATAACGGTCGGTATAGCATCTCACATCAGTACCCCACTGTCATACTATAGGAGAGTACATCATTCTCATTCAGCAGCTATTGCCACTAACCATCATGGCAATGAAGGCAATCAGGAGCCGGACATTACATCTCTTCCTACATGGTATCAGTTTATCGAGGCCATGCCAAGAATCCATGATGTGTCATTTGCAGATCGCCCACTCTCCTGCATGTTATGGACCAAGGATCCTCAGAGTATTCATAATTTTCGAGAAACTTGTCAATTGATGTTATCTTTTTCAACAAGTGTATTTTGTAATTAATTTCATGTGACTGTCTTGAGCCGCCTTTGAATTTGTGTTGTTGATCTGTGCGCTATATAATGTCTCCTGGTTGATTGATTGATTTTAGTCACAAAACAGTAAGCTACTATCAAATGAAAGCAAAACATTCCCAATCAGTGGAATTCTTTAGCAGATATTGACACTAACTGTCTTAGGGCTAGCTTAGTCCCAATATCACTCCGCATAGAGAAAGGAACAATGTCTTGTCTCTATGTAAGTTATACATGTATAGGGGTCCATAATCTAGTAGTGTGTAGCCATCTTATATTGTGTTTTCTGCCATACAATATTCAAATCAATACAACAAAAAAGACAGAGTTTAAATTGATGCCTGCTAAAATCATCAAGGCACAGTCATATAATTATAACCAGTGGTGCAATGGTGCTTTTCTAATGGCTTCTATACAGTCATGCAAATATTATTAGAAACCCTTAATAATTGGATGGAGTGTGAAGGTTCATGCATGCACGGTCATGGGTTGCAATAACACGGGGCTTGCCTCCATGCTGGTTCCCACTGTGTTGTGGCTGCATGCACATGGGATGTGTATCCATGGTTTATCCTCCATGGTTTATCCACAAGGACAAAATCACCATCATAATGAGGATTGCACAGAGTCAACAAAGCGGGCCAAGGCAGGGGGAGAAACACTTGCAGTGCCAAAGGTTCTTGTTTGTCTACGTTTTTTTTTTACAGTTAAAAATAAATAAGTTGCACTGGCTTGTGTCCATGTGCACTGGTGATTTTGCAGAATACATTTTTAACGTGGGAAAGCACTTAATATGCAATCAACCAAATCTATGGTTGTATACATTACATGTAGATGGATATTGACCTTTATTTTGTATCCATACAAACTAACCCTATCCTTAACCATTGGTTACAATAATGGATTCTTCCGTACGGGTAGTCAACCATTTCTAGGTTTACACTTATGTATTTTGCAGACAGGATTCGAACGTAGAAAGCAATGAAAATGCAATCAACAAAGTCTATTATGCTTGTGTGGATATTGACTTTTGTATGGTAATCAATATGAATGCTTTCGTGCGGGGTGAACCAGCCATCTTTTAATACACTGATGTATTCTGCACTCAGAATATTAATTTACATTTTGAAAGTATAGAAAGCACTGATAACTCAAGCAACCAACTCTTTGATTGTGTGTATACATGGATTTTGACCTCTATTTTGTTATTATGGTGACGACATGAATGCTTCCGGCCGTACGGCGTGATCAACCCGCCATTTTGTACACTGATGTGTTTTGCAGAAGACATTTCGAACGATGACCCCCCCCAAAAAAAAAAAAAATATATATATATATATATATTATATATATAAAAAAATAAAGTAAAAAAAAATCAAAAAAAAAAAATCAACCAAACCAATGTGTTAGATGGATATGCCATTATGTGGATGCTTCCAAACGTTTTTTACACTGACTTATTTCTGAATGTTTTCAGAAGGACTGTAGGCCTATTGTTTAAAGTCAAAGTGTACCTTCGATCTTTCAAACTGTTCGATTGCTTTTAAAATCCTGTACAAATGGTAGATGTCTGAGAAAGTTTCATTTCAAAAGGTGGTCGCATTTTTTAGAATTCGTCTAAAACCCGGATCTTACAAGTGTTACTGCAGTAACGCTTCTCAGATTCAACCATAAAACATTATCGTTTTAAATATCCACAATACTTCAAAGTGAAACGTTTCTCAGAAGGCTTCATATTATCGAAAGCCAATGACGACGTCTTGAACCAACAGTTTTTGTGCCATAAATTTTATGAGTGATACCAAACGTATACCTCCCCTTTTAAGTTTAAACTATTATTGGCAAATTGCGTAGACTAGTAGTAACCTTCATTGAGAAATATTGAATAAAATTTCAATGCTCTTGAAATTATTATTGTAATGAATGTTTTCTGTTTATATATATATATCATGGAGTGTCACATGTGGGGCGGCTCAAAGCGTCAATATTATACGACTACAAGTATATATTATATGGTCCGGATAACTTTGGAACCTTCAGAGGGTTTGAAATAAACTCTAAAAAACTCCCTGGTCAAAATTAACCCGGATTCAGAGTCCCAGGGGGTAGTGTGAAATGTTTACCCTTTTTCGAGTCAGGCTGACCCTAAATCTGGTTTTCAAAAAGAGGATTATTCTGCGTGTGTCTGACTACTTTCTGGCGTCATTTTGACTTGGATCATACTGACCCAGAAATTGTTCAGAGGCTCACGGGACCTTGACCCGGGTCGAGGAGGAGGTTTTGAAGATCGTTCGTCCTTAACCCACAAAATGAGATCTTCCTTCAACGGCTGATGCAATAATTATTGTTAGTGTCATAACCGTGACACACAGAATTAATATTCTTGAAAAACCCAACTCGCTTCCTCGAAAGCTAGGAGCCATTCGTTACAGAGCGACAATAAACACCAACAACCAATAGAGGGCGCCATACAAAAATAAAGGCTTTGCAAGTCTTTTCGAAGTTCATCAATTTGTGTTTATCAAGCCAAAGAGCAAGGACCAAACGGTGCATTCACGCCCCTGCCATTGACATACATAGATAATCACGTGGTAACAATATTCCTATTTTTCAGCTATTTTTATCAATTTGTACTTTGTTCTGTGGTCATTGCAAAATTTCTACAGTTGTAAAGAAGCAACCAAACACAAACCTGAGCGCATGCTGCACCAATGATATACATTTTCGCAAAATGGCTGAAGCAAATACAACTGATGTAGATTTGAGCGGCAAATGGAAACTGGACAGAAATGAGAATTTCGACGAGTACATGAAAAATGCTGGCGTCGGCCTCATCAAACGTAAGCTCATCAGTTCCCTCCCTACCACCATCGAGGTCACCCAGACCGGTGACGACTTCAAGTTCCTCACCAAGACGCCGCTCGGCTCACGGCAGACGACGTTCACGCTGGGCGTGGTCTACCCCGAGACCAACCCGATGTGGGGCGAGAGGGAGCACCGTGTCCTGGCCGATTTTGACGGTGGGAAGCTGGTGCAAAACGTGAATACGGCTCCGAAGGGCAGGTCGATGCGTTTTGAACGTGAAATCGTAGACGGGGAGCTTGTGCTTACCATGGTACTGGGTGAGATGGTAGCCAAGAGGTACTTCAAGAAACTCGAGGAAGCTGTACAAGTTAGTGATGAAAAACCTGCAGCAAAACCATTGGAACTTAACTGAACAATGTTGCACATGAATGAGCAGGTGCTTAGTTTCAAGACTCACCCTTAATATCAACTTAGATGGTGACTTTTCCAAAAACTTGGTGACTAACTGATGGGGCTACTTTTCCAAACAGTGAACTCTCATAATCAGAACTGAACAAAGAGCAGAGTAAGCTATCGAAACGTCGTGATCTACAGCGTTTTCCTACGAATGAGGAAAGGTTCACTTCACATACTGTTGTCAAATTGTCACACGAAAACTATTACAGTAATTTTCTTCTCAGCAACTTTAAAACGTATTGAATTAAAAACTTGAGTTTAAAGACTTGAAAGTTTGCATGGATGGGAGGCATCGGAATACAATCTATGGTGAGATTTATTTGCAGAGACACGATGTAGGCAATGGACAAACTGAAAGGAACCGATGAATTGACAACGTTTTATCTCATTATAATGATTTCATTATTATACCATCTAGACACAGGCATTATAACAATTTCCCATGGGGAAACAAATCGAGTATAGAAGGGCCGACCTACCGGTAGGCATATTAATGTTGTTGTTGTTGTTGTTGTTGTTGTTGTGACTTGTAATCAGAAATCAATAAGAATGTTTTATATACACACTTTTCCATTTTGGTTTGGTTTTGACCGAATTTCGGACAAATTATCTTATAGGCTGTATCTGAAATATGATAATTTCCGACACACAAAATGTTGCGTTTAGTATAGGCTTTCTCGGTCAAATTCGGCACATGAGCAGTCAATTTCATTTTCATGCGTTCGAATTAAAGCTGTTTTGCCTCTCCAGTTGTTACTACGTTTCAAATTCAGAATTCGGCCATTCAATTTCGTTTTGGGTCGAGTCAAATTCCTTTAGCACTCTGTTCAATTTAGCGGGGCGTCATTCTTTTTGATGACAGAATAATTTTGTTCGTTTAATACGCAATATTTATTGATTATTCCATGTTGATTTTAAACTATCTGTACCCTTGTCATAATATGTCGCCAAATGGAATTATTCAAGGTACAATAAAATAATGTTTGATTAATAGTCCAATTAATAATTCTTCTTTCATTTACGAGTTGGTACGTAGCCGTATACACAAAGTAGAACACAGTTATCTGAGGTCAATAATTATATAGACTTTCACCTTCGGAACACGATAACAATAATATTTACCAAAGCCAAAGCTATTGATTTTACAGCTGATTATAATCCAGAGGGTCAACCCTCGAAGCAACAACACAATATTTGCAAGACTAAAAACGTCAATACCCGTATCCTCTGGTAATTATGTCTATCATCAGACATTAGTTGACATTATTGTCGTGACCTAGTATACAATAACGGGGCGTAATCCGGTAATTACAAAAAAATCAAGAGCTTTGTATTGAGAATATTGCGGCATGGAGTCACGTGGTTGCTGGCGCCATTTTCGGTCCACTTGTAGCACAGCTCAAAGTGCAGTCTATTCTGGCATCCTGTGAACGCATAAAGTGGTTTTGTTGGACCGAAACTGGCCCTTTATAACTGAATGCAAAAAAGAAACCACCCAAATTGTAATTCCCGTAAACTTTTCCGAAGATTATGCGAACATTGAAACTTGTTTGTTCTTGTTTGGGAGTGTAACAAATAATGTGACTATAAAATTGTATCGTGTGAACTTGACATTGCACGTCACAAACCTCCATGTATTTTGATCCATTTCAGCACAATTCCTAATAGCAAACAGTGACATTAAAACCAGACTGTTTGGTTTGTACAGTGCAAATCAACAATACGTCCACGGGCATGATATTCTTTCTACTTTTTTGCCCATGGAAAAATCATAAAAAGTTGAAAACTAATAATGCCCCCCCCCTTTGACCAAATATCATGCCTGTGTCCATTTCGAAAATGGACAAAATATCACAAGTTCCCATAATTTAAACGCTGTGCCAATCTTTGGCAAAAGAAACCCAAATGAGCACTATTTTCTTCGAGTTATGAAAAAGGGGTGCAGGTAGATTCAGCATTTTGCTGAGCTATAGGGCCACCCGATGTTATTGGAACCGCTGTCTTGGATAACGGTTCATATATAAAAAGATCAGCATCTTTCAAAGGTCGTGGTGATGGTAAAGTCTTTGGTCATCACAACACACACGAGCATACCGTCCACAACGCTCCTTGACAGGGACGAATCCCCCTTGACGTTAGACGTGACCAGCCTCCGTCCATTCCACATCGTTACAATATCCACCTCCCGTCCCATGATGTTGTCTTTCAAAGGCTTCCCAAGCTCGTGTCGCTGAGTTTTTAGTCCTCCGTCGGATTTATTCACGATGATGTAAGCGCCCTCACCGTCCTTAGTGATGTCCAACTCACAATAAGGATTCTCCGGTATCTTGCTCTTTTCGATGTTGAATACCTCGGCAAATTCGTCCATTCCTTCCGTTTTGACGGATTTCCATTTGCCAATAAAGGCCTCCTCTACGTCTGCCGGTGGTATCGAATCTTCCATTGTTTTGGACGGTATAGTTTTTGTTCTTTCTCAGCAACAATCTTTGGTCCGCCACGTTTGAGTTACCATTGCCCCGACTGTCAAAATCAACACTATGGAAAGAAGAGGGGAAAATATTTTATGGACATCATGCAACGGAAGCATTTATTTGGTTATCCTGGAAACAGAATTCAACAGTTTATCTCATGTTGTCTTGTTTCATATACCGACAAAATTGTTCTGAATAGACGACTCAATAAATTTGGTAACATTATGTAAATTGTCTAGAATGTATTGTGAATGTTTTCTTTGTTCCTGTAAATTAATCTGTATATTTCGTGAGTAAATAGAACTCAATAGTATAGTAAGTTTGGCAATGTGAGAATGTTTCAGTTAACATGTCTTGAACTTAGGGGCACTTCTATGGGGAACTTTTTTATTGAAACCTTGCATGCACCACACCACGGTAGTTACCGCGTGTGCCGTATGTTAATTCGTAGCATGCAGTGAAAGTGATTGAACGATTTTATTGATGATGGTACTGAACATTTATTTCTTAAACAGTCAGATACGTTTTTGGTGACATAATTTTCACTGATTCAACCATAGAGCAAGGACAACCAGTGCTGGTTCAACCAGTGTATGATAACATTGATTTATTGTATATGCCTTGCGATCGGCGCATGGTGGATATTTGACATACAAAAATGCAATCGTTTTTTATTTTTTTATATTTTATTAAGTATCCTCTAGTTTGAAAAAATTACAGGCTGACGACTTAACCAGATTAATCACTACATCCAGTATACAGACGATCGTCAAGTTATGATGAAACATATAGTACAAGGCTCTTCCTCTGTGCTGTGCACAGAAAGGCCACCAGGGCTATAGGACGGAACATACACAAACGGTTAGCAACTATGATTGCTATCATTTGAAAGTACGTACACTACACATGTACCGGGTAGGCCTAGGGTTAGGAAAAAAGAAGAAGAAAAAAAAACCGTAAAAACCCAAACTTACCCTTACATTATCTGCTGTACATTAACCCATCCGTGACAAGTTCTAAAAGCAAACGGTGAAAATATCTACAAAATGTCAGCCGACTTAAATTCAATCGTGAAAAAGGACTTGTCAACTAAAATATTGCAGACAACTGGCACTAAAAACATCCGAGTCCTTGCTCTAAATAACACAGAATGTACGTTCAATGAGGTTGGTTTGTTTATCATTGCATGGCTAAACCTATTGGGTGACGTCAAAAGATGAACTTTGTGCTGTTTATTTGACAAGTTTATAACGGAGTATTAAACAGAGGTTGTACTGAAGACACACATTCTCTGGGGCATTAGGTCAAAGTTGATTAACTGTATTTATAAGTGAGTGGGTTATGTGTTTTGACTTACCACCCGATTTCATTTTCTGTGGTCATTGTTGCTGGTCAATAATACAATAGGCTCACTTCCATTGATGTTCCTTGCTGGGCTCAATCAAGCTCCCCGTGGGCAACCCTCCACATTCTAAGCTACGACCCCGTATATTATTTTGCACAAAATGTAGTGATTTGCAATATAAAATATTGGCAAATCTCAAAGGGTGTATGATCAAATAATCACTAGATATAGGCTAGTATTATGATGGCGTACGTAGGCCCACACGTCATGGACATGTCCACTACCCAGTATTGTATGGAGCATGTCCTAGGATGGATGTAGGCTAGGCTATGTAGCCTAGGCTATGAAGGCAAACTGATGACGATAAACTTAAATGTGGTATAACCAATCTATTTCTATACCTCCATGATAATGGATGTAGAAAAAATTAAGTCTAATCGGGACACTCCCGTGCTAAATTTAATGTACTTGGCGCGGCTATAATATAGTGTTAATTCACTAGGCTTATCACCTGTCTTGCCGGGCGATTTTTAAGGCCCCCAAAATAAAAAGCCTTGTAATGCACACTATCCTTTGTCATTAAATACACCAACTGCACATGGCAGAGCACACCAGCAAGGTCATATTAAAGCGTATGGTTGTGGTCTATTCTTGGTTCTACTTCCTAAGAGAGGTAAATATAGCTAATTATGCCTCCCCTCTGAAGTTTAGTTCTAGCATAATTATTAAACACTGTAACATGGAGGTAGGATTAGACAGTAGCCCTTTCTTTTAACTTAGGCTAGGCGCTACTCCTTACCTAGCCACCATCCAGGCCGGCTCGTAGGCCCCATGTGATTGATAGGATTAGTTAGAAGCTAGAGTTGAGGTTTATGTAAACAATTATTTGCTGACATAATGGAATATCATTAAGACAAAACAAAACAGCACTTACGACTTTATTGTGTCTTGTGGCCACACCTGTCGAGGTTTACATCCCAACATAAGCCTCAATGTACAAAATGAACGATGTAATGTACTGTAGGCTATGTTTTGTATGTGTTAATGATTGTCTGTACACAGGTCGACAGGCTATGCCATTATAAAGGTCACATCGCTTTTTGCATGTGTGTACGACGTTCACTGTGTTGACCCTTGGCATACATGTACATGGTAGCATAATGTGTACGCAAAGACATGGTTGTTTTGATATAGCGCCACCAGCAGGTAACACGCGGTAAGGAATTATTCAGAACACTAAACATTTTTCGACTCTCCATTTGATTATATAATGGAGGCAACTCCTATATTAGACTGCCGCGGTTGATCCACATAAAGCGAAGCGTTACGGTGTCCAAGGGATTTCTGTCCCCGGGGGATTCTGTCCTCCATAATATTATGGAAAATAATGGACTGTACAAAATGATGAAGGAGGCTGGATCAAAAGAGGGCGCTCTCAGAAGAAGTTTGTACCGTGACAGCCTCTCTAGGGTGGGAAGGGTGTGGATGGGGGGGGGCTCAACAACATAATCTCTGGGAGACAGCATCTCCTGCCACACCAGCCAATGAGATACTTATACTTATACAACTTCGTCAAAGGATAACTTCATTTTGTTGGACGCGGAAGGCAATTTGTTTTTTTCTGTACATTAGAATTGTCATCCTAAACAATTTTCCGGATTTTTTTTCCAAAGGATTCCCTCTTTTAAATCGATTAAAAAAGAAGAAGATCCTATTGAAAAACCGCACTACGGCAGCAGGCGGACTGGAAAAGTGCTACACCTAGTAGCATATGAAGCCAACACCCGAGTGTGACTTTGGGCTGCGGCAATAATCACCACTGCCGTCGATTTCACCAAACTCTTCCTAACTTAGGATTAATCTTAGGACTTAGGACGGGTTCAGTTCCGTATCCAAATACGTAGGACGAATTGAACCCATCGTAAGTTAGGACGGGTTACTCGTCCTAACTCGAGTTAGGATTAATCCTAGTGTTTCGTGAAATCGGCCGCATTTAGCAACTGATGCTAAAATGCTAAATACTCCAAAATACTCAACAAAGGTTAGTCAGCCTCTTGAAATTTATTCTCAATCAAGTATATTTTTTGACAAATACATTTCAGATTTCTTTAAAATTTCTGGCGAGCCAGGCGTTTGGCAAGCCAGCCTAAAATGTATCACGCCTCCTCGAAGGTTGAAACACAGAAACCTAAAGTTGTGGTAACTTGCCCCCCCCCCCCCCGTAACAAAAAGAGAAGAAAGAATCAATTTGGCGCGTGCTTTTTGGCCTATTGAGAGTGGTGCACACATATACCAACGTCATCATCAATCATACTATGTGAAGTTAATTTCTCGAACCTGAAATGTCAACTCGTGTTACTCTCCTTAAAACAAACCTGTAGCAGCCCTACACAAAATAAACACAAAGTTCATGTTCGTTGAACTTTGTGCACGCTGAGTAAATTCATCCACAAACGATATTATTCATCATTTTATAGTCTTTTATCACGTCGTGTCAGCTTGTTTTACAAGCACTGGACCCTGGTTTACATGTGTACTTCGCTCATTTTGAAGAGCACCTCAAGTACTAAGACAGACAGAGAAGTCAAAAACGATCTGTGGGAAATGTCAATACTTCGATTTGATAGGGCTTTCTGAAGATGTGTTTTACTGAAAAGAATGGGCTGATGTGAAGTCGTAATAGTTTCAAGTACAAGTGGTGCAATTCTAGAGTCTAAAATGAATGTGGTGGGGGCGGGGCTTTGTTAATTTGTTCGATGTTGAAGCATGGAGGTAGAATTAGAAGTAAGCTTCCCATGTTATACACAAGTTAAGAGACGGGTTTTTACGAACAAAGTTGAAGCTCTCTAAAGTTTGTTTTCGCCATGTTTTTTCCTCTGACGAATTTTGACCGACAGATGCTGTTTCAAAACGAAAACGTACATTAATTGTTGCATACGCCACGGACGAGGCACGAACTATAACATCTTTGTACATGGCTGAAAGACGATTACTTTATCTTGATCCCATCAATGAACCATTTTAAAGTTTGTTGATTATCTTGCCCTAATAACTGGCTTATTGTTTTGTGCATTACCTCTAATTAAAGCATGCAACTCTCTCAAATAATAGTGAATGCTCATTTTAGCCTTAAATCGGCTCGCAGTGGCATATAAATTGCCAGTATGTGTATTGTGAATTTTTTTTTTGCGGATATAGAAAGCATGATGAATTTTCAGACTGTGAGCGTCAACTGTGTAGTTAGTGATATCAGTGCTCGATACACGACTCAAGCTACGTAAAGGAATTAACACTGCTTTTGTCAAATCCTATCTCTATTAATCGACCAGATATACCATTAGCGGTGTTGTTGATTTCATTCTGCAATGTTACTTTTAGTTATTTAACCACACCTTTAAAGGGAAGGTACACGTTTGGTAATTGTCAAAGACCAGTCTTCTCACTTGGTGTATCCCAACATAAGCATAAAATAACAAACCTGTGAACGTTTGAGCTCAATTGGTCATCGAAGTTGTGAGAAAATGATGAGAGGAAAAACACCCTTGTTGGACGAATTTGTGTGCTTTCAGATAGGAATAAAAGACTTCTAGCTAGAAGTCTGTTATTATTTTAGTGAGAAATTACCTCTTTCTCAAAGTCTATGCTACTTCAGAGGGAGCTGTTTCTCACAATGTTTTATACTATCAACAGCTTTCCAATGCTCGTTATCAAGTCAGTTTTTAAGTTAATATTTGTTTTGAGTAACTACCAAACGTATACCTTCCCTTTAACTTAAAATTTTAATCCACACGAACTATCCGGCGACTGGACACAGTTTTACTTGTTTTATTTATTGGTCTTTGCATACGTGCCGCTTGTGACGATCCGGCAGCTTTTGAAGTTGTTGGGGGGGGGGGTATTTAAATATTTTACAAATTGACTCTGAGTACTGGTTTTTTTGTAACTTTGTTCTTTAATATTCAATAAAACGTAATTTAACGTGGAAAATGAACATTTTAAACCTGGATTGCAGCTGCGCTTGTGAGAGGTTATGACGTAAGAACAATAATTCGTTTAGTGCGTGTTTAGTTTCGCATGATGAAGTTTCCCAAGTAACAGTAAATCATGTCAGGGTGTAGGTCTTGCACCATGCAGTAATTCAACAAGTGAGATTTGTATTATGTTGGAAAACACAACTGTGCTTTATATTTTTACATCGGTATTCAAATGATTAGTTTAATATAGTCTGGAGTGATGTTTGTTGATGTCCCTCTAAAGATGAAAGTCAGTGTGATCTTGGAGGAATTCCGATTCCTTCCTACATGGTGTGAGTAATGGTCAACGCGAAGGTTTGAATCAATATCATACATCAATTAAAAGGACATTCAATTATCTTAAAGTTGGCTACCAAAAGATGTTTGTGTCTTCCATGGTAGTGGTTATCCTCCATGGCTGAAGGAGTGAAGACAGCACCCATTATGAGCCTCCTTGAGTCAGGCTTTCTCGTAGTACGTCTTGGCCACAGTGCCCTCGTGCTCAACAACGAGCACCATCTGATCCCCTTCCATCATCCTGGTGGAGGTCCCATCCCCGTCGATCCTTCTCAGGACCAGCTTCTTCCCCTCCCACGCCGTGCTGAACTCCAGCTGCGTGCCTGGTGGCATCTCGGTGATGAAGTTACTCCCAACGTTGATGGTTTTCTCCTTCAACCCGGTGTCCATGCTGTTGGCGGACTTGATGGTGATGACGTCGCCGCACTGGCTGATCTCCTCAGTCACTTTGATGTCTGCTGGTAGTGGAAGGCTTCCCTTGGGGACCTTGGTCTTCTGGAGGAACTCTGCCCAACCCTCGGTCTTGCAGGAGGTCCACGTGCCGGAGAAATCCACTGCCATGATGCAAACTGGTTCGAAGGAGTAACCTGTCTGGATGACACAGTGAAAAAGAATACACATTTTGAGAAATAATGAAGAGAATTTACCGAGCTACGGTGCCATTGATACCATACTCAGATTGATCTTGTCAGCAAACCAGTATAGGTATTGGTGTCCGTTTCCTATAGGTAAAATCTTCAAGGGTCTCTGGTGCGTACCACCGCAGAGCTTGGACCAGACCACTGACTAGACCACATCCCTTCTCCAGGACCTCCTTTTTGTGTCGAAGTCATAAGAAAACTTCTTACATGCAAAAAATAAAATATTTTCAGTTTGTCAAATGAACTATAGGATTTGTAACAGTGAAAAATTGTCTCATCTTCTTTTGAGTTAATTTAATCTTCTAAATTTGGACAAAACCTAAACAATAAAAAATTGTCACAAATATCTCAGATTACAAAAATATTTTAATCTGTTAAATGTCTATAGACAAATACCATTTCATCACATTCATACCTTACTGTGAAGATACAAACTGCGGTGGACGATGGGCAAGTGTCGATGCCTCGGTTTAGAAAAAGTAGACAGGGTGTAACAGACACCCACACTTTATAGTGCTGTGATTCACACGTGATTCAAAGGCAGACATAATCCTTGTACCTGATACAAATCGTCCTAATTACACCATATTAGGAGCTGGAAATCCACTTCAGTGTTAAAATTTGGCACAGGGTGCAAATTCTGTATTCTTATGCCAGACGGGGCTGTTGATAACATTGTGAAACGGTTTTTACTTTTAAAGGATCGTCTACTGTTAATTTGTGCATAATTTGTATTCAAAACACGGCAGGCAAGGGGAAAGGAACTCCTGGTTTGCAGTTCAACGTCTTATTTTTTGGTTAAAGAAAAGTAAAATCACAACCAAATTTGACAAGTTTATGATTGATCTGCAAAGGCAAAGGATACCTTTAGTATGTACACGATAAAACTAGCATCTGAAGGTAGCGTGTCAACAAGTGGTCGCGTTTTTTAGATTGCCGAAAATCCAGAACGAATAATGTCCACGACGCAGGAAGATATGAGTACAAAATCTGTATGAGAAACGTTATTGGCATTAACGCTTCTCAGATTCAAATATCCGGGCATAAAAACTGTTATCTTTTACAGAACCACTTTACTTCAAAGTGAAATGTTTCTATAGAAGATGCTTTATATCAGACGCTATATTATTGCCATTAATCTGTCAGAGTTATTACCACATCTTTTTTGATAAAAGTTTGTTATTTTATTGTATTATTAAAGTTTTCAGATAAATACTTTTGTCCAGCCCTGACAACATGTATTTTTATTATTTGATTAAAAACAAAGAAGAGAACAACTAAATACTGTTTGCTAATTACAGATTTAAGAACAATTCTCATTCCCTGAAACCCCCCCACCAAAAAAAAAAAAAAACACAACAAAAAACACGAAAAAGGCAAAATGAAACGTAGTTTGTTGAAAGGTAGACCTGGATCGTTGTATCTGACATAATTAGTCGTAGACAATTAATGTGTGATCAAGCAAAACTTACAAAAAAAAAATAGTAAAAACGACCTCTGAAAATATGGGTTTAATCCTTTGTGTAGATTCAAGAGAAAATAGTGAAAACCACGCACAATTTTCACAATCATGTTTTCCGTGACCATTTCGCTCTTAAATGAAGTCATTTTCAAGAAAACTGTGTCAGAAAACCTTAACCGATTTCGGGTGTACAACCATAATTTAGGACAAAATGTTTATGCTGAAAATATTGTGCATCCACATGTTCTGTTGCCTATGACTCGTTACACAGGATCCTGATTAATAATATCTGGCAAGTCTTTGTACTGGTACCCGGTTAAATATCAATCTCGATAAATGGAAGTTGCTTATCAGCAATACCAGCATTTTTGTTAAAGTATTCAGTGATTTGTACGTATTGTTTTAAAGCATTGCTATTTTTAGGCCTCAGGGCCTCAGTACAAGTTTGCCATAGCTGAATCCATTCACGCATGTAAGGCCAAAATCTGCACAAGGTAAAATGGGAAGGCTTTTTTTTAAAGTACTGTGACTTCATTTTCTACGTAATTTTCTCGGTAAGCGCAGCACCATACAAGTGTGCTGAAATAACATCCAGTGCAGTGAGGGCCAAGTTTTAGAGCTGCTTAAGCACAAAAAGTAGCTAAACAGAACAAAGCTACCACAATAACGTTACCAGCCAAAATACCATATCGCATGCACCATTTATGACTGGTATCTTGCTAAGCACAACATTTTTAAGCATTGTTTGAAGCTTTGCATGGTGTGGATAACTAGAAGGATACTATTTCATTAATAGTTAACTTACAGGTACAACCATGTGAAAAATCTCTTTTGTGGGAGTGTTGGCTCTGAAAAGAGCCGGTGTGGTCTCGACATTTCTAGGGGGAATTGTCTGCTTAAGCAGCTCTATGAAATTAGGGCCCGGGTTGAGCAACAAACATTATAAACGCCCACCACCACAAAAAGCACACATCAACAAACACCAACAAATAACCCCAAACAAACCTAATCGAACACACACACACACACATACCCTGACTTGAACAGACTGCTCTAAAATCAACATTTTCAAGTTTTCGTCTGAGCACGCGTTGTTTAAAGCCATTATACACTTTCGGTAAAATAAATAAATCAAAAAAAATCACAGATTTACAAATAACTCACAGGGTTTACAGAAGGTAGTGGTGAAAGACTTCTTTTGAAATATTATTCCATGAAATGCTTTACTTTTTGAGAAAACATTAAAACAATATCAATTCTCGATAGCGAGAATTACGAATTTATTTTGAACAAATGTCTTGACACGAGGAAACGTGCGGATACAAGAGTGGGTTTTTCCCGTTATTTTTTCCCGACTCCGATGACCGATTGAACCTAAATTTTCACAGGTTTGTTATTTTATATAGAAGTTGTGATACACGAAGTGTGGGCCTTGGACAATACTGTTTACCGAAAGTGTCTAATGGCTTTTATGTATGTCAAATGAAAATTGATTGGCTATACCTGCTGCTGAGGAAGTCTAGCAAGGACATAATAAAGGCCAGTCAATGGGCACGTACTTGGTGGTATTGAAGCCTCTGATCGAACCGCAAACAGCCATATGCTGAAAAGGAGTCACGGGGCAAAGGTGGCGAAGTTGCCCCAGAAATTAAACATAAACTCACTGTAGTTGTATTTTTAGTAGAATCGAGGTAAAGGGTAAAATAAACAAGTCATATGGTAGACATTTTTAATTGTGTTAATATTAACGCGGGTTAGTTTGTATAACCAAACACAAGATCATTGGTTCGTACCACGGATACGTAATGGTTATATTTAAACACGGGTAGGTGTTGTCAGTCACCTGATTATGCAAATGAGATAATCGACCAATAGGAGGACCCGTTAAACTTGGTCTTGGGACTGCCTGGTGATTGTTTGATCGCAGATAAAAAGGTTGGTAGATCGGTGAGTTCGTCCTTCTTGTTGTGATCAGCCCACTGCGACAGACGTTTCGTGTTTTCAGCTTTCATCTTCAGGTGAGATTTCTTGTTGGGTTCATGATGATTCCATTTCATTCTGAAAGGCACTAGACACTACTTGTTAGCATAAAAACTTACTTGGTTTGTATAACGATCAATGGAAAACTGTTTATAGTAAATAACATTGAGAGAAACGAATCCCTCTGAATTTGTAAGAAAGAGGTATAGTTTCCCACTCAAATAGTTAAAGACTTCAGCCGAAGCCTTTTATTATGCACCTGAAAGCACACAAAGTAATGCAACAAGGGTGTTTCTTCTTGCATTAACTCTCTTGCGAATTCAATGACCAATTGAACCAACATTTTCAAAGGTTCGTTATTTAATGCATAATGTTTGGATACACCAAGTGAGAATACTGGTCTTTGACAATTACCAAAGGTGTCCAGTGCTTCAATGAGACGGTTAACATCTTAACAGTTTAAATCTCTATGTTGATACAATAAGATGTCACTATAGTCGGGCCTACCAGTATACTTTACACTTGATTTTATAAAGAAAAACAATTTGTTTTGCTCATCGGCCCTTTAAAGTACAAGAAGCTGCCATAAATGCTGACGGTGCAAATAATGTTTTCGATGTTCTGAAATGTTAGAGCCATACAAGTCAAATAATCGGGCATTGATAGTTCCAGACAAGACGGAAGAAAACATTAAGGCACATGATTAGGCCTAATGCTCGATAATTTATGTATTATTTGTTTTATGTTTTGTACCAAAGTGTTAATTTTATATGCAGTCTAAATGGCTGCCTCTGAATTTACTGTTAAATTCACCTTTTTTGACTCCGCCATTAGTTTTATATTAAAAAACACCTATGGATTATCATCGAAAAATAATAATATGCTTAAATGATTCCTTCCCATCCACCACCACCAAATTCAAGTGTAGTATCTTGACAGAATCTGTAGCTGATAGCTTGGTTTTGTTTTGCTTCTTTCCATCAGATATCCCAGACCAAAAACAAAACTCTCATCATGCCTACCGACTTCAGCGGTGTCTGGACCAGCGGTCGCTCTGAGGGCTGGCCGGAGCTTCTGACCGCTCTGAAAATCCCAATGGACAAGATCCCCAAGGACATGAAGATGACCGAGACCATCTCACAGTTAGGGAACGCAGTGACCATCGTCACCACCAACAACAAGGACCCGTCAAGCAAGAAGGAACTCACCATCAACGTCGGTAGTAACTTCACCAACAGCGTGATGGGACACGACATCGAGTCCTCGTCGGAGTGGAAAGATGACAAGCTGGTCACCAGAGCCACCGG
Organism: Asterias rubens; assembly: GCF_902459465.1. NCBI lineage: Eukaryota > Metazoa > Echinodermata > Asteroidea > Forcipulatida > Asteriidae > Asterias > Asterias rubens. The sequence goes on along the minus strand of NC_047062.1, from coordinate 21,565,510 downwards.
GGGAAAGGGCGGCAGCGTCAGGGAGCTGGTGGGTGGGGAGATGCTCGTCACCATCGACTTCAACGGGACCGTTGCCAAGACGTACTACGTAAAGCAGTAAGATGTTTCCAGCAGTCAGCCATGGAATGAAAATGAACACTTCTTCGTATTATTTTTAGTTCATCGACCAAGCGGCATACTCCATCTCTGTAGATGTGCAAAGAACAATAACATTTCTCATGGTTCTTTTGGGTTTAGCCCTTTTTTGAGAAGGATATTCAAAGTGAAACATAACTGCCTTGCTTTCCATCACCAGGGATCCGAGTCCACATCTGACCCGGTAGTTTTCAGAGCGCAAAACATGTTTTCGAAAACTTGTTTTCTTTGGGTTTAGCCTTTTTTTCAGATGGTATACAATTGAACGATTCTGTAAAGCATAATATAAGTTTTTGAAAAAGACAAATTATTGCCAATTAGTAAAAGAGATAATTTTTAAAATTACAACTGTTTGTCATAATAGCCAGCCCTATCACGTTTGGATATTCAACAAAATTAAACATAGTTTATTTGAAGAAAAAGAAATCCTATTTTTGTTTCTCCGTGTGACTTTTGTACTGCGTTGTATTGCACTAAAACCCGGAAACTGAAGCTGGGTTTCAGCTTGATACCATCTGTACATATTTGTTTGTCTTCAAGTACATTCAAAACAACCAAGAGGAAGGATATCGCAATGCTATAATCTATAATTTAAAACTATGGTTTGACCTTAAATAGAGACACCTCGCCTGGCGCGCAAGTCGACCCATGCGCCACTACGACTGATTTTCTCCTTTTTGTTCAGTTTTGGTTAACAATTCAATAAATAAATACAAAATGCGAATGTTAAATCATTGCTGTCGCTCTTGGAACCCCCCCCCCCCCCAAAGTCCTTTTATATTATTACAACCTGGGCCCAATTTCATAGATCTGCTAAGCACTAAAATTTGCTTAGCATGAAACTTCTTCCTGGATAAAAACAGGATTACCATCAAAATTACAATTTGATGGATATTGCCTGTTACTGGTAATCAGCTGTTGTTGGCTTATCCTGAAAACCATATGGAAATTTGGTTGGAAAACCTGTTTTTATGAAGACAAAAATGTCATGCTTAGCAAACTTTTGTGCTTAGCAGCTCTATGAAATTGGGCCCATGTTCTACCGGTACTTTGTAAGAAATGCTGGTAGTATAGCCATCATGTAAATTTCTAAAACCACCCTTTGTACTTTTCAGCCAAACATGGGATTCGTTTAAGGGGACTAGCGTATCCCCAACTCCGGTTTGAGTATCAATAACCATGGGCCAAAATAATTGTTAGCATATTTTGGTAACGAGCGATGGACAGCTGTTGATAGTTTATTAAAATATTGTAAGAAATTGCTCCCTCTGACGCAACGTAGTTTTTGAGAAAGCGGTAATTTTACAATAAAATACGAAAAGACTTTAGGTCTGAAGCCCCCTTTTAAGCATCTGAAAGCACACACAATAATATTTTGTGCATTAAGTTTTTTTTTTTCAGTGTTCTCTTGCAACTTCGATGACCAAGAGTCGAAACATCACATTATTATTTTATGTATAATGGTGTTAGGACACGTGATCAAGTGAGAATACTGCTTTGACTAAACAACCTGGTATGAATAGTTAAATTATTTGTTTGTTTTGGACAATGAGCTTCAGAGATTGACTTGGGTAAACGAACTTACCTGTATCAAGTTCAGCTGCGACCTTCCTATATTTAGGGTAGGGTAACATTGACTAGCAACACGTCTGCATGGCGTGTCTGACCGAAGTCCGAGTGAGCTATTTGACACAATATAAAAGGGGCGTGTTCATAACCTTTTATTTTCTAACAAAATGTTTAGGCACAAAAATAACATCGTTCACGCTGTGGCCCCTTTCGTTCTAGCTATCATTAAACGAAAATAGATCGTGCAGTTTTTTTTACAGGCAGTTTTGGTTGCATGTTATGCATATCATCAAGGGGGGGGGGGGGGTAGACCTGACCCATAGTCATGGGGCAAAGTTATCATAAGCCGCCATTTTGTGGGTCATACACCATTATTTCTTACATTTTATACTAGTCAAAGTCTTACATTGCGCACGTATCTACCAACAATGTACTCATATGACGCTTTAGTATATAAATGTTGACAGACAGATATATAGGTTATTGAAGTTATGAGTTCCAGCCAAATGTATATAGCACCTTTTATAATGGTTTACAAAGTGCCACGGTGCATTCAGCAGCCTCAGCCAGGAACACCGGGGCGAACCCCTTCTCTTCTCGATAACTGCACGTGGTTATTTTACGTGTGTTTCACAAAACACGGGACCAACGGCGTTACGTCCCATCCGATGAATGGTTAAAAGTGTCTTGCTTATAACTAGGACCTAAAATACATTCACATGACGGCTTTCTACATTCCCCGATTAGATTAAATCCCCCTATCCAAACACAAAAAATACCGAGATGACAAAATGACAATCTAGGAAGGAAGCACACGAATCTGTTAGTGGGGACAAAAAGTGTTGCCAACCACCTGGAAACAAATACTGGTATCGTCATGGCCAGGGTCAAAATAGATTGACCTCTTAAAGGCACCCCCCCCCCTCTAACTAGGCCCTATAACTAATACATACTAGGGGTCAAAGTATTAAACAATAATCATTACAGCCAAGATACCCCCACAAGATCTGAACTTTGTTTTCAGTGACCCAAAGTTGATACCGTCCGTGACGCAAGTGCAGCAGTGTTTCGACAGACATAATACTCAAAGTGTATCTTTCTTTTCTTGTATTCCAAAAGTGATTGGATGTTAATTGATGTAGCAATTACTGAAGTTAATGGCAAACCACTGCGGACTTTAGAGCGTGTTTGGTAAGTACACAGTGTACGATCAATGCAAATTTAGGCTCTCGTTTTAGTATAAATAGCTCGGCCCACTGCATCAAACAGGGAAAGGGTCACAATTATAACTTAATAAGTAGGGCCATCAGAGAGGAGTTACCTCAGTCAAAGACATATTGTTTTAGGGACTATCAACAAAAATAGCAAATGATAATACACTGCAAAAGCTGGGGTGTTAAAATTGTATGTTGTCACATGTTAAAAATATGTACACATTTTATGGTTTATAAGCACAGGATGTTGTTGAGATAATACTAACACTGTGATTTCTTTTAAGTACCCGTTGTTGTATCTCTCAATGTGATTTTCTTTGTCATGAAAACTGAGGAATTATAACAGCCTTCTAGCCTTAAGCCGTCATACAGTCTTAAAATTCCAGGAAGATGTTTTTGTCTATGTCCTGTAACAAATAATTGGCAACAACTAGTTGATCAATGTGCCATGGTATAGCAGTCTTGGTGGTGGGGTCGTTACATACCGCGGCGGTTCAGACACGGGTTGCAGTTTTCTGAGGATCCGCCATTTGCTCAAATATAATAATTCAATAATGGTCAGTGCAAAAACGTAGACAACTTTCAAACCAACGAAAGTAGTTTTCCTTTCAGATGGATCAGTGATGACCTATTATCACAAATGGCAACCGACCTCAGCGGCAAGTGGAAGAGCGGTAGGTCAGAAGGGTGGCCGGAATTCCTCGCCAAGCTGGACATAGCCTTGGATAAGCTTCCGGCCAACCTAAGAATCACACACGACATCTCCCAATCCGGAGACAGGATCAACATCAAGACCGCCAACAACATCGACGAAACCATGAAGGAATCCACCATCATCGTGGGGAGCAACTTCAAGGACCAGTCGCCCTGGTTGAACGTGGAGTACACCACGGCGTGGGGTGACAACGGGGAGTTGGTGATGACCAGGACCACGGGGCTGATTGGGGGTATCACACGGGAGCTTGTTGACGGCGAGATGCTCGTTACACACACGCTTGATGGAGTCGTTGCAAAGGCTTACTTCACTAGACAGTAATACGGTTTATACTAGTAAATATTGAAACACAATTAATGCAAGGACACGCCTGGAATTTCAACTTGGGGGGGGGGGGGGGGGGGTGGGGGGGGGGGGGTCAAGGCTATTTTCATTTTCCAAAGGGCACTTTCTTTGAAAAACTTTTAGAAGACCACCGAGGCCAGGACCAGGGGCAACAGAGGCCATGGCCTTCATGTAATCCCACGCCGGAAAAGACTTGGTTTAGTAAAGTATTGTACCAGGGAAATGTGTATAGGGCCTATCTAAAAAACAATGATGTTGGTATAAGAACTTGTCTCAAGAAATTAGGACCATGGTCACCCAAAACACCATAAGAAATATGAAACCGTGATTGGCATTTAATTTGTAATATTGTAAAGAATGCAATGGCTTATAAGATAGTGTCGTCATGATGTGCACTATAGAGTTAATTATGACGACTATTTTTTTTAGTTGCTCTGAGCTTAAGTTTGAATTCTGCGCGGGGCGATTCTCGCATTGAAATGGTTCGAATCCTGACGAAGAGGATCAAGTTTCCTCGGATTATTATGGGTTCGGAGTTACAACCCCAATAACAAACGATTTGGTCAATCAAAACACCTCTCAGTGAGGGACCTGTTTGGTCCTTAGGTTACACAAGGTTGTTTTGCAGTTTTATCTTATTCTTATTTTTATTTTTTATTTATCTAAAGTGTGTTGTTAACGTGCGTGTTGTTTACATTGCCTGAGTTTAGTTCAAGCTCCAGTTAAAACTGCTTAATTTATTTATTTTTATAATTTGGTGTCGCCTAAATTTACCTCCCGATTTTGTACAGGCTGGCGCTGGCAGTGCTTTGTCCTGCCCCCTCCTAACCTGGGCTCAATTTCATAGAGCTGCTTAGCACACAAATTTGCTTAGCATGAAGTTTAATCCTTGGTAAAAACAGAATTACCAAACAAATTACCAACCAATGGAACTTTGGTTGGTAATCCTGTTTATCAGAAGGGAGAAATTTCATGCTAAGCAAATTTGTGTGCTTAGCAACTCTGTGAAATTGGGCCCAAATCACCGACCCTTGTTGATAAATGCCCATCAAAAAATAACAGTGATGAATAAATAAATTCAAATATCCTGCAAGCATTGGGCTATTACCTGTCTTTATGGTGACAACCACAGTTCCATTTTGTACTTCTTGTTCATTCTCTTAAAACATGGGCACTAGTCACCACGTGAGGGCGGTCGACAAAAGTAACGGTTCAACTTTGAAGAGAGGAGAAAACAGCGGTTCAAATGAAAACATGTAACTTCAAACTTTAATCCTCCTGAAAGATGGTGCAATAACTCAGTGTAAAAACTTTACTTTGTTGCTCATTTATTTAGTGGAACGATAAATGCATCCGATCGGACTTCATGGAAAAAAGGGTAATCGCCAGACAGCACACACTCTTTAGGCCTCTACTCGTGAAATTATGTTATGTCCACTTCATCCAAAGCAAACTATAAAATGATAATACATTTGGGACTAGCATAAATTGTTGTTTGGCATTGTAACACCTTCATAGGACAACATGCTGATGTCCTGCCGCAAGAAGACTAAGTTGAGCTTCTAGCAATAGGCCTAGTACAAAAATCTCGAAAAGCGCCCCCGTGTGACTTTTTTTACTCAATTTAGTACTCAATATTTTGCTTAACGGTTGGAAAAAATGCAGGGCAGTGTAGCAGGTGATTTTGTCTGCAAAGTGTGATACGAACTTCTTCTGGTATCTTCCTTCAGCCAACGTTTATAAATCCCTCATTGGGTACCTCTCCGGTAGACTTGACTCAAGTCCAAATCCAGTGCCATCCCCAGGAAAAAACTGTTTGGTGATGCTCTGCGTTCCAAAACATGTTCCACATTTATGTGTTGTTTTAAAGTAAGTTGGGGTATAGCTAGGGACCTCTCATACGAGAATGGGACTTGAATCAAGGCTACCTCTCCGGTGGACAGATTGCCCTGGCACACCCGCTTTTACAGCAAACACAAAAATCTCGATAAGCGCCCCGGTGTGACGTGCGTTGGCGCACTTTTGTTTCTTATCTTTCGAACGCGCGCATTTGAAGTGTAATTGTATTAGACTCGAAAGCTCTAAGGTTTCATTACGTACTACAAGGAGACACAGCGTGGGCTAGTCTACATCCGAGTGCTTGGTTTCGGGTCCACTGAAAAAAAAATAGCAGACGTGGGAAATGTCCAGACTTTTCTCGCCTTAAAAGAAAAGAAAAAGCAACACAAAAACAGCTTCGGGAACATTATTTTCGGTCACCTGAGACAGACGTGGGAAACTCGGTTTGCTACTTGAACTTGCTTTCACCCTGTCTACGTCTTTGAAGAGAGAGGGGCACAAGAGCACTTTATCGACCCGTTTGTGTCGGTGAGTTTTGTCCATTTTTAGTTTAGTGAACCTACAGCTATTGACACATTTTAAAAGGTTTATTGTTACTTGTATCTCCGATGAAGTGTTGTTGTCATTCCGGTCTGACACACAAAAATAGATCCCAACATCTTCGCACGTCATCCTCCTTCCGTGCAAGGAAAACTCGACATTTTCAATTTATTTCCGGGGTATTTTCTACTCGGACACTCCAGTTTTATATTTGTAACATTACTGTTCCCGGCAAACAACATTCAGTTATCGGTTTATCGATTATTACCTGAATCAATCAATACCATTAATTCATCGAGATAATTATAGTAGGCCTATAATCCGGCTTCTGTCCATTATTTGTTCTTCTGACTATTTTGCCTCATCATACCATTTTCTACCTCCATAAAGCCTCTTTTCAAATCTTCTTTGACACTCTACATGCACTAACTCGACGAACTTTACTTCGTCTTTTCCCGACAAATTATAGCACATTTGAAGCTGGATTCTGTTCATCATTTTTGATTTATTTACTTATTTATTTCATAACTATTGGTCCCCGACTTAGATGGAAAGCATACAACAAGTATATATCGAAATAAATAAATAAATAAATAAATAAATAAATAAATAGTTATTCCAGACCAGCCGAAATCGACATCATCTCACAGTTAAAGTTATCTTTGAAATATTTTCTTCGAATGGAAAAGAACAGGTTAAAACCAGAATCATTCAAAAATTGCTATACTAGGAACAATGCTTTGTGTTTCACCACTAAGGACGAAGTCAGTTTTAATTACTAATTGCCTGTTTTACCAAGGGCCAAGTTATTTCCTTTGTCCCATATGTATTATGTTTTTCTAGTTTTTGTTTTTGTTGTTGTCAGTATTGTTTTTTTCCCGAACCACGTGATTCCCGAGTCACGCTAAATTGTAGATATTTGTATATATAATAGAGGTATTCATTTAACTATTTAATTATTTTGTTTATTGTTATTATTATTGTTATTTTCTGAGCTTCTGTTACTTACTGTGCCTGTTATATATTAGAAGTATTTACCGGAGTGTCTTTTGATAGTGTGTTTATTTGATGTATGCCTTTGCTGATGAATGTTGAATAAACGGAGTAATATAACTCCACATCAAGAGAAAAAAAAAAAAAAAAAAAAAAAAATAAATAAATAAATAAATAAATAAATGAACATAGACCTTTTTCAAAATGTCCACAGATTTACATTAAACTTACAGGGTTTGAAGATAATGATAGTGGAAAGCTTCCCTTCAAATATTACTAACTAAGGTTGTGTAGTTTTTGAGAAATGAGTAAAACAAGTCACAAAACAGTTTTGGTCTCATGAGACCAAAACTATTTTAGCATGCAAAATCCCCTCAACCAGTTATGATATTATACCAAAACCATAGCATAACTGGTTAAAGGAACACGTTGCCTTGGATCGGTCGAGTTGGTCTTTGAAAAGCGTATGTAATCGTTTGTTATAGAATGCATATGATTAGAAAGATATTTTAAAAGTAGAATATAATGATCCACACAAGTATCACTCGAAATTGCGTGGTTTTCCTTTTACCTCGTCAACAAACACGGTCGGCCATTTATGGGAGTCAAAATTTTGACTCCCATAAATGGCCGACCGTGTTCGTTCGCAAAATAAAAGGAAAACCACGCAATTTCGAGGCAAATGTGTGTGGATCACTGTATTCTACTTTTTAAACATCTTTCTAACCATATGCATTTTATAACAAACGGTTACAAACGCTTTTCAAAGACCAACTCGTCCGATCCAAGGCAACGCGTTCCCTCAATACGTTTTTACATGCTAAAACTGAGACGAAAATTATTACTTTTACTCATTTCTCACAAACTACAACACCTCAGTAAGTAAAATTTCAAGGGAAGCTTTCTACTATCATAATCTTCAAACTGTGTAAGTTTAATGTAAATCTGTTGTCATTGTGTTTTTTGTGAGGCAAAAGTACATTACCCTTTAATAAAGCAAAACAAATAATACATGAAAATTTAAGACAGAAAATGTTCGTCACAGTAACGTTTCTCAGATTTAAATTTGGGGGTATAAAACATTTCGGTTTTTTTTTTACACAAAACCACACAACTTCAAAAGTGAAATGTTTCTCAACATGCTCATTCTATCGGAAGCTGCCTGTCCAATGCTTCCAACCAAAGGTTGTTTGTATTGCTAATTTAGTGATTACCAAACGTACACTTCCCTAAGGCATTCCCATAATTCCAACATTATTTTTTTCCGGACAATTTATCCCAGTGGCCCTTTGGACAAAAATAAATACTCACCAATGACCACCCTGCCCTTGACCTCAGCTCTATCCCATTATATTCAGCTCCTCACAACGTGTTACATATTTTTTACACTGTTGAATCTGCTCATTTTCCTTTAATTTAATTTTAAAGCCATATAATTATTTCTAAAATATGGGAATTAAAAACAACATTAACAAGGCCCAGAACGCCTCTAGGCCCTATAGGCCTATACTTAGCTGCATCCATCATTAGTTTTTATTATAATTAATTGTGTGGGGACAATTAATATTCGGCCAGGCTCAGTAGCCCAACATTTATGTATGTCAGCGCATAATATAATAATAATAATGCAAAATACATTCTTTAGTGTAACACGCTAGTGGCGTATTGCAGTATGAATAAATAAACAAACATTGCAAACAACAGACCAAAATTATGAATTAATCCGTTACATCCGAAACAGCAGCGAGACAATCTCCGTGGGAATTATAATAGGTCTGTGCACACACAACGGTGAACCACGGGTGAACGGTTGCTGTGTGTGTATTTATAGCATAGCATCGAGACAGGTTCCTGGTTCAAGACAGGGCTAGGTCCATTTTCTTTCCTCCATGGTCCATGTTGAATTTGCCAACTAAGGTGCAAGCCACCTCTAGTTAATAACGTGGTTAGGAGGGATACTGTTGTAGAACATCTTGATATTCTTGCAGGGGTACGACTTGGCCCCTATTGCAGAGCAGAGGAATCGAGACGATCTTTCCGGCGTGTACTTTTAGCGGCCATCATGAACGGTGAGCTGTTGCATGTATTTTATGCGATACAATTACTGTACCATTGGTTGCACTTGTGGGAACCTCCCACGTATTATATATTTTCGACCTCCAGTGTGTACACTGTAATGGTGGTTAGGTGGGGAAGTGTGCGTACTGAATATTATATGCTTTTCACACGGAAATGGCGCTTTGGTATAACAAAGTGAAAGGTTACCTATAAACGGTTGGGTGCATTATTACTCCAGATTGTGTTGCAAATCTATTTGTTGTGAATCATTGCCATTCCCATTATTATGCTTTCGGGCTATGACCTACTAATACTAATACTATTACTATAGACATGTTGAACAGATTATAACATGTCCAGTTATATATTTGCACATGCAGGACGTCTTTGAGGGTACTTTATAGTTCTTCGGAGTCCAACCCGGCAATGGCGGTTGATTTCGGCGGCGTGTGGAAGTTAGAGACAAACGACAAGAGCTTTGACGTATTCCTGAAGGCTTGTGGGGTGTCCTGGGCCTGGAGGAAGGCCGCCTGCTCGGTGAAACCCACGGCAGTGATCACTCAAAGGGGAGACGAGTTCGCCATCGTCACCAAGACCTCGTACAGAACCCATGAAGTGCGGTTTGTTCTCGGCGAGGAGTTCTTGAATGTTATCCCGTGGGAGGGTGATGATCACCGCATGGTGGCAGAGTGGGACGGTGCTAAACTCGTAATTCGAGTACTAGACCGGGATGTGAGTTTCACCAGGGAGATCGTCAATGGCCAGTTAGTGCTGACACTAAGGTCTGGGGATGTTTCCGCTAAGAGGGTCTTCACGAAGGTTGAAACTGAGTAAGCAGGACTTAGACAAGTCCTATGTTACTCAAGGCAGTGACTTCTATGACAACGTGTTTAGTTCTACTCCCTCAGGGTTCCTGACTCAGCTGACAACAGGCTCTATATGGTTCAACCATCCATGCCCTGTTTAACAACAACCGCTCATCAGTTGACTCAAACTTCAGTTTAGTTGACTCATGATTCAGTTTAGTGGACTTATGATTCAGTTAAGTTGACTCATGGTTCAGTTTAGTTGACTGGTGAGTTAGTTTAGTTGACTCATGATTCAGTTTAGTCGACTCACATCTTAATTAACTGATAATTTAGTTTAGTCACTCTTAGTTGACTCATGATTCAGTTAAGTTGACTCTTGATTCAGTTTAGTTGGCCCATGATTCAGTTTAGTTGACTTATCATTCTGTTTAGTTGACTCGTGGGTTAGTTTAGTTGACTCATGATTCAGTTTAGTTGACTCGTGATACAGCTTAGTTATCTGATAATTCAGTTTAGTCAACTCAATTTGTGCATTTTACTTGATAACGTTATAACTATAGGCTAAGCGACTTTTATTTTTATATTTTCAATATTATACGTACTGTAGGTTTGACAGAAACAATTAATTTGCAAAGCCTTACCAAGTTTAATTAGGTGTCACTTTTATTACTGTCAACATTTTATTAGAGCATAATGCACTGGACGGAAGTGTTTATGTGCTGGCCTGTCTGTTCCTTGCTCTATGGTCTGTCTGTGTACAGATACAGGTAGTACACAATATAATTATTAGCCAATAGTTGTTTATGGCATTCATATTCACTGATGTATAAAGGTCACTTGAATAGAGTTACCTTAAAGGGGAACACAATCCACTGAAATATTATGTGTTCGTTTTTATATGACAAATAAACCCTTTTTATTTTAGATCTACCGGTTACAAACCAATCCCATTTGCTGTAAGTTATATCTAACGCCAATGTGCGGGGGGGGGGGGCATGCGTGAGGGGGGGGGGGAGGCGGACTTCCAAAATGTCTTGGTCTCCGGTTATTAATTTTTGATTTTTTTTTTTTTGCACGGGCCGAAGCCGGAGCCCTAAAGCAGGGGTTTTGGAACAAGCTCTAAAGATTTATTTTGGCGATTGGTGGATTGCATCCGTAAAGCGAAACTTTCTTTGTGACTGGTGACCCCTTGACATTCCATGGTAAATTCGTTTTAAGCATCATGAAATAACCCCATGCTCAAACTATAGAGCTAGGGTCATAGCTCCATGGCTCAAACTGAGCAGAATGGATGTACCGTTAAAATGCCTTGTCACAGGGGCCAATGATAACAGGCAACTTTGAGGAGGCAAACATTCGAGGTAAAGCATGCAACGGCAAACCTTCGGTGGCCCAATGGACATTTTTACAGTGCCTTAATTGCTATACCCCAAGAACATTTCAAATGAAAATGTTAACAAACAGTGTGAATGTTTCAGGCCCGTATGCTTCGTTTTCGAAAGGGCAAGGGCACCAACGCATTTTTTTCTCCTCGGTAAAGGGAATCCTATAGGGAAATTGTAAATTTCTACTGGAGCATTTCAAGAGCATTGGCTCCGTGAAGTGTCAGGCCTGATAGTTTGCCTTGTCTTGGAGTTTGCCTAAAACTGTTTGCCCAAGGTACCTTGCCACGTGTAACGTGTGACGAGGCCCTAGAACAGTCTGGTCCCCCTTCTTTTTATTTTGATATGAAATAGTATCATAATACTTCATTATCTTGCCGTATCTGAGAGTAAAGCCTTCTTCAGCTGCTGTGTGTGTGTCACATCAATCTATTTTTCTTTCATTGCTGGTTTTGTATTTGCACAATGTCTGTTTGATAAACAGATTGGTATCTAAGTGGAGTAGGATTGTTCCTCGTCTGAACATCGGCGACTCCTGGCTAAAGTTTTGTATTTTTTTTAATAAGTAAGTTTCAGTTAAGAGGGGCTCTAATAATATAAAGGTCACACCGTTTTAAAAATACACTCATTTTCTTATACGAAAGTGGATACAAAATAATATAAAAGTCTCAAACCTTATGTGAAAATGGTGCAAAATGTCATTGTGTTTGACAAATTATTATCTTTCATAGCGATATAAAATGCCGTTTTGATTTTATATCGTGGAAATTTAGGAATTATCTAAAATTCTTTCATTGTACAAAAGTCTACAGTCCACATAATTTGAAATGTGACGTCATTCGATGTTTTTGATTGAACAAAATTTGCACTGGAAAGTGAAAATAATATGGCATTTTACTTTTGTTCGCACGTGTAATTTTTGCCACTTGTATAAGGACTTTATCTGTTGGATAATGACTGCATCACAAAACTGAATTTACCATATTTTTTTTATTATAAACTTCTAGTTAGGTATTCAACCTACGGGACAATAGTTGTTTGATGTCTATATATTCAATTAATGTTCGCCAAGATTATAAAAAATTGCTTTGGACGTTTATGTCATGTGAAAATGATGAAAAAGAGAAATACATACCAAGGAGAAATAATAAAACCAACTAATATGAATTGGAAGGAAGTGCTAGTACATTGATTTTTCTTATAGAGTACTGTAACGTATAGTTGACATGACGAGAGTACCATGTCTGGTTCTTTAACTTTATTTCCACTTTTTTCCTTTTTTAAATTGACCACGTTTTCAGTTTTCTGGTTTCCTTGTCCTGGAGGTCTGATATACGGAAGCTTAAAGTGGCCATTCTTACTTTTATTTTGTTAAGTTTTCTTGTTTCCTGTGGAGCGTGGCAACCAGCCATTGTGTGAAAACTTCTTACAAAAAACACCTATAGTTGTACATTAGTTTTACGTCTTATTACTATAACTTTAGCTAAAAAACGAGAGAAAGTTCACCACCTCTGAGACTGAGGATGGTGACTTCCAATTATTGATACCACACAGAAAGTACACACAGTAATTGTTTTGTATAAATTGAAGTGTTTGGTAACACAAGGAAATGCATCGAAATAAAACACAAACTTATACGATCCAAAAACGAATTGCAGCCGCTTCGATAATAGTGCACAGTACTGTTAACATTAAGTAGCGCCCTCTGTCCCCTTTTGTTCACGTCTTTGATGTGTACTTCGATGGTACATGACAATCTTCTTGGGTGTTAAGCTTCTCGTTGCCCTAATTGATTTAAGTTTTTGTCGATTCACAATCCAATACCGGCACCTGATTTGCCCATTTGTAGTGATCTTCAAATATTTTATTTTTTATTATTATGTAAATGTTGAATTTATGAATGGAAATATCTTTGGACTTTGGATGATATAAGCTACCTTGGGGCAGGGAAGTCTGCAAGATCATTGACTTCGCCCCGCCTTCCTCCCATTCAAGCCGGTTCTGGTTCACCGGGGAATGGACGCGTTGACTTACCCCCCCCCCCCCCCCCCCATATCATATTCAAAGCCACGAGCGAAATAATCCCCATATCCCCACAAAGAACCTACCTATAGTCCCTTGGGATTGGAAAGCGATCGTCTACATATCCTAAAAACGTTTGCATTAATTTCACATTGTTTTGAAAGGGTAAAGCCTTATGGGTCACCTATCCACTCATATCTCTCCACCTCAATTAATAGTTATAATTTTGAACAATTAGAAATTAATTAGAAGATACAAAAATCAACGATCTGTGGTTCAATTTATAATGTGGTGTATTTTGGTGCTAAAGGCGATGAAATTAATTTCAGGCTCTGACGATATACCGCCGAGGCTGAGAATTAGCCTATAGTGTATCTGGGAGCTATTGTGCAACTCCGTGTAATTGAATTTGCAGCACGACTTATTGGCGAGACTAACTGTCGAGATGGGGCGGGGGGGGGGGAACTATTCCCCGTATTTGTAAACACAAATATCGCAAGGCAAATTATTCAGGGGGGTCAGCTGTTGCATAAACTTCACATTTCCTTTTGTTTAAGTCTTTTTTCCCCTTACCATACATTTCTTGTAAATCACATCAAGCCATAAGGAACGAGCCTGTAATATCCTTCCTTAAACAACCACAACGGGAAACTCGAATGGGAGCAGTCTAAAGTTCACGCAGAGGTCTCAGATTCAGTGTGCCGGGGAAAATCGCTGCTCCCGACGGGGGGTCGAGACATGCCATCTCTCAGACCACTCCTGAATCCATATTTCATCCGCGGTGACACCGCAGACGTCCAGCTATAAACGCCGTCCGTCTCAAGGGCCTTGTTAAACTTGACCCACATCTTGGGATTTGTGGTCCGGAGGGAGGTAGCCCCTTTCATCTGCTAGCCAATATTGCAAATTAAAAAAAAATTATAGCGGTCTCGAGATGAGCAGCTTTTGTCGATTGCTCATGCAGCACTTACGGAATTGTTATCCTTAATTTTTGTCTGTTAATTGGTCGTTTCAAATTAAAAGCTCACTGTAAAAAATATTTAGAGGAATGTTTCCGTCTGGAATACTGTCAACGTTCAAGGCTAACCCTGAACAGAATTCGCACCCACAGCGCAAAAAACAGGTTATCCACTCGAAAAGGCAATACACTGAACACCGTCAAGAAAGATTGCGGGTTCGAATCAAACCCATGGCGTCCTGGTGCTATGTACTTTCATCACAGGGACCCGCAAAGTAATACGTGCGTTTTATCGGTGAAGTTTGTTTTCGAACTAGAAGTCATACACGGAGAATGTATTCGTATAGAATTACCCTCGTAGAATTTGTTTTCTTAATTATATCTCATTGATTCCTTGCACATAATGGAAAATTACAGCATAATTGGCCTACATTGTGTGCCTACATTACAAGGCGTCTCAACTCATCACCATAATCATGTTAGATGCCTTTGGGCCATGAGTGAGAAAAGGCTAAGTCTCTCTCATCCCAATCTCCACAAATTAAAATTGAATTGAGCATTGGAAATTCATCCCCGTTAATAAGTTATTATTACTTGAAGGGGTAGAGGAAGAGGATTGAAGACAATCATTCTGATATCATCGTCGACAATCTCTCCAAGATATCAGGATTCAATTCTCGCCGGAACTCTCCAGGGTTCAAGTCTCACCGGAATTCTCTCATAATACACAACTGCGACTGCTGAAGAATACATTACGTCATCAGACTTGTTAAAGCCACTTGGCACTGTTGGTAATCTCAAAATAATTGTTAGCAAAAAACTTACTTGGTAACGAGTAATGGAGAGCTGTTGATAGTATAAAACATTGTGACAAACAGCCTAAGGAGGTCATAGGCCAATTTCTCACTCCAAAATGTCCTTTTTCGGCATCTGAAAGCACACAAATTATTGTGCAACACGGGTGTTTTTTCTTTAATTATTCTCTTGCAACTTCGATGACCAATGAGTCCAAATGTTCACGGATGTGTTATTTTATGCATTATGTTTGTTGGATAAACCAAGTAAGAATAATGGTCTTTGACAATGACCAAAGGTGTCGGTAGTGCCTTTAATTTCCCCCTTTTTCTGAAAAGAGTGCCGGCCAGCGTCTCTTGATATGGTTTGGTTCCGTAGTCTCTTCTGCCTGGAAACCGGAAATGCTCACAGCCAGTCTAAAATTACTCTGCGGGAAAATTAGGACAAGTCTGCCCGGTCAACGAACGGCGGGGAGGCGGGTGCTGCCACACGGTCGGAAGGAATTATCAATTATTATTTTTCACTTATACGACTGAACAAATGGTTTATTAAACGACATTTGCCATAAAAATGCAGCATTTAGAGCATACAAACAATTCATATCTATTTGTAACAATTCATATCTATTTGTAACTTTTGTAATGACTATTGCAATTTGACCTTAAGGTCACGATTTTTGTCAATTTGAATAAAAATTCAAAATTCAAAAGGGACAAATCAAATAAAGCAAACACGACAGATGCATAAGATGAGCACACAATTCGCCAGACACTCTTATGAAAAGGAGTACAGTCCGTCTGGGCTCATGCACCCATGAGAGATAGAAAGAGATGAGGGGAAGAAATCCACTCCATCTCATCACCATGGAAACGTCAGACACTGACGAGGATGCATTTGATCCTCAGAGAGGAGGCAGGTGATCCGTCCTTCCGGAGCAGACGACGGCACATTTTTTACACGTGGCGATCACCTTCATGCCTGAGCCGAGAATCGATGACGAAAAGGGGGAGGGGATGGATGTTCGCACGCATGCCGTGTCTGGCAACGATTTCCCCCGATGCTGCTGCTGATGCCGCGGTGAAAAGCTCCTCCTCAGTCGAGCCAGACATTTTAAAGAGCTGCTTGAGACGACTGTATTAGCTGGTTATGGGTGTAAATCGCACCGATATTGTGGGCCAGGAACCTTTATTAGCTCAGCGGCCGCCATCTTTATTTAGCTTAGTGTATGTATACTGCATTTTGATAATGAGCTGTAAAACTTCTGATCGTTTGTCTTTTACATGAATACTCAATAATTTATCATGCTTAATTGTTTTTGTGGGCAATCACGTCAGTATGTGTTTTGGAGCTGCGAGTGAAATATGAATGAAATAATTGTTTAATATAAATTAAATAGTAACTAAACTGTTATATTATAATGCTTGTAACGTTTCATCCTGGTTTTATTCAGGCATTGACACCATAGTTATGTTCACTATAAAAAACTCACTAAATTTAAGACGTGGACTTTCATGCATTTAAAAAGCTATCAAAAAAAGCTATTCAAATTAATTTGAAGCTGGCGCGTATAACGAATGTACGATTTTCACACTTCTCTTGAGAGATTGATGAGCGCCCGCTGTCGTCCAAATTGGGCACAATGTAAATGATAACAAACTTTCCATTGGATCAGAATGGACCCTGATTCCGGGTCCAGTAGTCGGGCCTGACCAATTTCCGGGTCAGCCTTATCCCAAACATGGGTCAGTCAGGCCCACTGAGACCCGGAATCCGGGTCAATTCTGACCCGAGAGTTTTTAGGGAGAGAGAACCAGTATTGGATGATATAGATACACCACCCGGAACAAAGTGTCTGGCAGCTTGCATGATGAAGGATGGTTATTACTAAAACATGACCAATTTCCTGGATGATCTGCATGGTTAACCCTATACATCGGTCCAATTACATTCTAAACGATTCACATTAAAGCAACCATCTTATGAAATCATGTTGTTTTTCTGATTAAACCTCACGTCAGCATACACGCATTCTTTGCATTACTATCCTCAGTCATTCAAGTACATAGTCGTTTATCAAGCTGTAATGTGGCGTCATTGATCAAAAAAAGAAAAAAGACAGCGAACGCTGCTGGAAACTTGGGGGACTATTGGTGCGATAGACGGCAAGGGTGTTGGTGTCGCCAGCCTCCCCTCGGAGGCACGGTGCCGTGGTCTTAGTGCAGCTGACGGTCTGCATCATCTCAGATTGGCTTACGTTGTTGTCAATCCGTCACATCTAGAGTGTCATGAAAGTGGGGCACATTATATTCAAGTCACTATACCACAACGAGTCATGACCTCACCATTACAGGCATGTGGGGCAAATGAGGCATGGCAACTGTTGGCCGGTTTTGGCTTTTGTACCCTTCAAAAATTTCACATAGACTTGCAGATTTTCCAATGGAAGTGCCCTTTGCAAAATGAAAACGGCCTTACCCTCTCAAAGATGAAATTCAAGGCCTGCCAACCTCGACGTTACTTTCACGTGTATCCATCAGGCACACCCATAATCACCCGAAAAAGTTTGACCCAAATATTAAAAATTTTGACCATGCCGGCACGGTCGATTTTGTTGATATTGGACCAAAACTTCCAACTCTCAAATGTGTCTATTTTTATCTCAAACTATGGCCAATAATTACCCAGTCCGCACACATAAAATGTCTTCAGTACGACGAGTACAGTGTCCTTAATAAGAGGGTTGCGAGTTTGAAAAGTTTTATTGTTGTTGCTGGACGCTATTCGGTCCGAATGTTAGCACAGCCCAACGATGTGCGGTCTAGTCTGGCACCCAGTGTGTCACACATGCGTTTTCTGGACTGAAATTGTCTTGGAATAGGAGACATTTCACAACACACATCTCTATGGCCCGGCCCAGAATTGATACATTCAAAGAGAAGAACTATGAAGTATTTTAAGAACGTCCATACATATTGTAGACAACAACAAATCTGACTGACCGTATTTCTTAATGTTAGCCTAGTTTCTGAGCCGAAACTTCAACATGGGACAAAACGAATGTATCGTTGTAGGTTATCTAAATAGAACCTTTGAGACCCCATTCTGAGAGCGTTGCATGCATTCACCCATTGCTAGAATTAAATTGCAATTTATAATAGGCATATCAGGTTGTTAGAAAACCCAAATCTGACTCAAAACAACTTAAATTGGGGTCATTTGCTGAAGGAAAAAGTAAAAGGGCTTTGTATTGAACAAATCACTGCATGTTTATGGTTGGAGCAAAATGCACTTTTATTCACCATACATTTCTTTTCTTACCTAAAGCGTGCTATACGCTATCACATAACTCGTAATAAAAAAAGTAATACAAACGATTCCCAGCATCAGCCTCTTTGGGTTTGAAATAAATTAAGTCACAACACAGGGAACAACAAAATGATAAATCTGAAGAAAGAAACAGTCATTTCAGTTGGTTACACCCATTCTGGGCCATAGTGGGCATGACCTGTATTTAAGGTCAGGCTGACCCGGAAACTGATTTAAATTTTTTTTAATTTAACTTGAATTTTGCGTCAGTTTGACCCATTTCTTAGTAATTTTGAATACAGATTCCGGGTCAAACTGACTCTTAAACCCGGGTCAATTCTGATGCGGGAGTCTTTAGAGTGGACAGCATATTCCTGTTCATTTCACAGAATAGACTTGCCAAAGTACTATGTCATGGCATTATTAATAATCCCCCCGTCTGAAATGTCGTTTATAGCGCTGATAGAATTCGCCTAATGCAAGTGGGCGACAATGAGCATTTTATCTCTGTTATAGAATACATCGATGCATACCATTTAGATTTAATACCGCATAATAGTATCGAGCATAAAGATAATGTTGATAAAAGGATGGAGAATCGAACAGACACACTTTTTTGTAACTATTTGGAGATATCTTGAAGATTAAAAGCAGGTGATATCCACTTGGTGTCTTACTTTACATCACGACTTTTACATGTCAGAATTGATCCGGATCAGGGTCACGTGGTACCTGACCCATTTGTGGGTCAGCATGACCCGTCGGAGCCGATTTTAAACCACTTTCAGGGGCAGCGTTTGACCTCAAAATGGGTTAGCCTCCCCAAACTCGGAATCCGGGTCAAATTTGA
This sequence comes from Asterias rubens, assembly GCF_902459465.1. Lineage (NCBI taxonomy): Eukaryota > Metazoa > Echinodermata > Asteroidea > Forcipulatida > Asteriidae > Asterias > Asterias rubens. The sequence continues at coordinate 21,545,980 of NC_047062.1, read as the reverse complement.
CCCGAGAGTTTTTAGAGTGTGTGTGAGTCAATGATATCATTTTACCCCCGCTGTAGGCCTACTTCTCTATTGAGTTAATCTCAATTTCAAGTTCCTTCCCCATTCTATACTGCAAAAACTTGTGTTAAATTGACACCAGGGTGTGGTAACATAGATACAAACAAAGTATCTGGTGTAAAAATAACACCAATGTAAATGGGTTGGCAGAAATAAGTGTTATTTTGGTGTCATTTGATCACCTTATGATGTAGATTTTGAATTCGTTTTTTTTGTATCTACATCTGTCAGCACAATGGTGTAAATTTAACACCCCACTTTTTGCAGTGTTTGGTTCGTACAAAAATGCATCACATACATTGGAAATATCACTTGAATAAATTAGCATATATTATAGTATTACAACTACACCGATTGAAGGCTTTAATTATTGAGATACATTCATAACGCTCACATTTTGCTTTGTAATATTTGCAGGAATAACTCTGCGTTTATACACTGCAAAAACCTGGATGTTAAAATCCACACAAAGATACCCAAGAGAGAATCAAAAGTGACATGATATAGGGCGTCAAATTAACACCAATGGAATTGTGCTTGCGTGATAGTGTTATTTTAACACCCTGATGGTGTTGTGATTCTCTTTTCGGTATGTAACTACACCTATGGTATACATTTTAACACCCCAGTTTCTGCAGTGTGAAGTTTATTTAATATTTTTTTTAGCAGGTACATTTGATTAATGAATATTGGTTGAGCTGTTTAAAAGAAGCCATATTGTGCATTTTTTTGAGCAAAAAAAATCTCCTTTTGGTGAGCAATCGTTTGGTTTTATAAACAAAATACACAAACCTATAATTAAGATAATTACTACGTGTTAGGATGAAGTCGACTAATTAATATTTCAATACTTTACAACTTTACATAGATTCGCTTTTTATACACACATAATACACGTGTCACTATAATGTTTATACTCAATTTTGAGTGTCACATGAAGAACAACACCACCATTCTATAATCTAAAATAATATACAATTTTGCATTTATTTTACTCAATGATCGTTACTTTTTAAAAGATTGAGGCATTGGAATAAAGCTTTAAAAGGGAACATCGCCACAGGCCTGTTACTTAAAAAAGAAAAAAGAAAAAAATACCATTCCCATGCATTGTTGCTTTGCATATATAGTTCCGCGGCATCCAACGGCAATGCAAGCTCTGTATATATAAAGCCTGCACTTTTGTACCTGGATTTGACATTGACAAAGAAATTCCCGTTTGTGCCAGTTTAATAATCCAATTTGCAGATTTGTAATTTGAGAATGTTTACCCCTTGAATGTGTGGGGGAAATACTGATCGTGGTCCACTGCTAAAACAAGGATTCAAGTCGTCACAATACGGGCAATGCAAACTTTTAAAAAGCAAGTTTTGACCCAATCCCTTTTTTGATTTGTCAGTGTTGTAAACTAAACAGTATCAACCTTAAAATTTAGTCAATGGAAAATGCCAATTATCAAAAGCAATTTTGTAATTTGTTTCAATGAACACAGAATGTTATTCATGCATGTGAAGTTGACATCAGTTTGGTCAGGCAGAGACTTGATAACCCCCATTGTGAATGTTGTTGTATATATTTTTTAATTGAATCGCCGATTAAAAACTTACATTCTAGTTGACATTTCCACAGAATAGTCCCACACATTTCATTCGGGAAAAGGGCGAGTAAGTTAAATCTCTCGTTGATCATTTTCTTTGGTTTTTATTTTTTCACTGCTTTATAGAAACAGGTACTCGAAAAACAAAACAGAAAAATCCATGAATAACTTACGAATGTCTTCGTGGCCGTTCACTTTCTTTTTCACAGCGATGGTGCCACCGAAGAAAATTCTGTTTATTATTCTCCAGTAATTATGTAATTGCTAAGCGAAGTGGAAGGAAATGCACTTGCCGAGGTACCGGTAAAATGTTGATAGCTGGTGGACCGACCACACAATCCAATATCCGAGCGCGTTGAAGGTCATTGCAGGCGATGCAGTGGCCTTGGGTAGGCATCAGTCGGCAGTGCTGAAAACCTCCGCGAGCGTATAATGTGATTTATTATGAGTCATAGCTTCCCCTACCACAATTCCCTGGTGTTTGTGTTTTTAAAAAGCTTTTTGTTTTAGTATGTCGCGAAGTTAAAGTGCATTTATTTATTTATTATTATTTTTTTTTTATTTTTTAGAAAGAAGAGCCCTTTTTACGAATTATATACGAATGGCGAAACTGATAACGAAAACCCTGACGCTATATAAATTTCTTTGCGAATTTTCTCATCCAGGGTGCAGCAGGTTTTTTTGTCTTCTTCTTCTCGAACATCGATCTTTGTTCTTTCTGACCGGTGATGCTTACACCTTTCGGTAGAACCTTTTACAGATGATGTCTCCCTTGGTACACGTCATGGTCATCTCCGTGCCGGCATCGCTGACCTCTCGAGTGACCACGTGAGGCGGGTCCCCCTTGTCCACTTCCCGTAGGACGATCTTTCCATCCTCCCAGTTGACCTGGGTCAGTTGCTTGGTCCCGTTGGGCAGCAGGTCCTCGAATTGCTGGTTCAGGGTAAACTTCTGCACGTGGAGTGTGATCACCGGTACGTTCATCTTGATCACGAAACTTCCCCCTTGCACGTCGATATCGCACGTGGGCGTCATGACTTTGGCCGCTGCCCGCATCGGCAACATCACCTCCATCTTCTTCAGGTACTCGTCGAAATTCTCGCTCTTTTCAAGTTTCCACTTTCCCGCGAATTTCAACAGCTGAGCTTCGTTCGCCATGATTTTGTTGTAGAGTTAGCCTCTGATTAGGAGTTCAAACGTGTAAATTTCTTAGGGGTGAATACTCTTTGTAGAGTAAATGTTTCTGTCCGGAAACCTTGTGCCTGATGCCTTTTCTATTTCTATCGCAAAAGGAAAGGTCGTCTGGTGACCTAGTTCGGTGCACAGACCACACGCAGTTTTCCGCTAAGAGGTAACCGTTGGGTTAGACCCGGTCAAACTGTGAACGGTGTACATCGACCAAAGTGCAGATGTGCCGGTGGTGAAAACTGATGCATGAAGCATGAGGTTTATAATAAAGACGACGATAAACCTCAAATCGGCGAGAGTCGAATCCGTTAAAACAATGACACACGTGCTGGAAAATGCGGTCTTTTTATCCGTCCGTTGGCTGTGACGTTCAAAGAGGAGCTACCAACCGCTCGCTCGTTTCATCTAATTTGTTTCCTCCGACTGCAGGAACCATCCGAACCTTGTCGTGGAGAAGAACATTGATGAATAAGTAATGTTTGGAGGACTATGCTCCCAGCCTCTTTCAAAACTCAGCACCCTCAAACTGCCATACCGGTCCGGCCAAGCTCTCTCTACTCCATGTCCGTAGTTGTGGCGGTGGGCGGTCATAGCACCTTGTCACGCGATGGTTGGGCATTTTAGGTCGGCTTCCAGTGTGTGTTTTTTTTTTTTTTTTTTTTCAGTCATTGTAAAAGTCACCACCCATGCTGAGCTCAAACACATCTCCACCAGTCATCAATCGCCTCTTGCAGTCATGCGCATTGCGCCGTTGCTAAGGGGCGGGCACGAGTGTGGCGAGGATGACTATATTGATGACAGCGTAGAGGGTATGTTCAAGGCCGTCGGATGCGGCGGATGCTAATGTTGGGTAATGCGGTGAGTTCCCAACATGCTTGAGCAAACAACGAGGCTGGCATGCTATCAGCCTACTGCTAACTACTGGTGGTGGTCGCTGATGAATCCACTGAACTCTTTGAACTGATGGTATCACTGCCTCCGCTCGTTGATGATGATGACAGCTCAAGTGGATGGGAGGGGGCGGGGATATTGGGGATTAAAGGGGACATAAACTGCTTTTATTTTTGCTAACAGTAATAGCAGACCAAATTTGACACGATTAGAAGACGTTCTCATCCCTGTAAAGTGCATTGAAGGCGTGGCAGTGAGTGACCTGCCGTGGTAATGGACGCAGTCTCAGACCGGCCCGGCCGGCCGGGTGATGGGTGCGTGCAGAAGGTCGGACCAGCGCTAACATTATCTCAATCCAGACTTGTAATGCAAAATGTATGAGCCTTTCTAAATGTGAACAAGCTCTCTCCGATCCTCCGTCCGAATAATTTAAACTGACATCAAACGCCCCTGAATCTTCAATACTATCAATATGGGAAACATCGATGGTTTGGTACCTCCATGGAGGAAGAAATAGACTTCCTCCATGGTATCCCTATAGGAGATCTGCTGAGAACTCGCACATAAAGGGACGAGTTCTGGCTACTATATATGCTCTCAAGTCTCAAGGCCTGAAGAAAAGCTAGCATATCTCTTGAAATATGAATATCTCATGTAGGTCTGCGCTGATGATGGCAGTAATTATGTACAATGTTTTTTTTATTTTTTTTTTTTTTTTGGTGGGGGCGGGGGGGGGGGGGCTAAATAAAATCCGCCATGAACAAGGTGCAAGTACGATTGTTATCGTTAAAAGCAAAAGCAATGGGCCCATTTGGAAACACCTGCTCAAATAAAAAGGTTACTAAGCCCCCCCCCCCAAACGAGACAAGACAATAAATGAAAAAAACTTTGGGGCCTAAATCACCAGGTAGCCAAAATACCATATCACACGTATTGCCTTTTGACATTGGCATCCTGCACAGATACAGCTTTGTCAAGCAAACATTTCTGCTCTAGGTTTATAGCATGGAGGTAGAATAGCATGGAGGTAGAAAGGGCCAGTTTCATTAGCAGAAAGTACTGCTTAGCATATTTTCTTTGCTAAGCAAAAATTGATGGGGCACCAGTCAAAGCAATGTCAACTTAACGTCATTTTATATGCCTGTTTCTGTGCTTAGCCAGTTATTACGCTCACAAGATTTATGAAATTGCAGCAGTACGCCTTATTTTTTACCCCTTTTCCAAATGAACTTGAAACAGCATTCCCGGTCAAACAACGAACCACCTCTGAAAAAGTGGACGAATCTACTCAGTGGAGAGCTATACATTCACAACGAACAAACGAACGGATAAAATGTTATGGTTCAACATGGCGCAATCCAGCTGATGTATGAAAACGAAAACCTGCATGTAGAGTTTCTTCTTATTTTACTGGGAGTGCGCTCGAGTTCTTACTGAAACGGAGTTGCTGTTCAGGTAACAATTAAAATGCACTTGTTTTCATCAATTTTAACGAAAGCATTGTGCTTCTATATTTTACAACAAATGAAAATGCCGGGTCTGGTCAGCTGGCTGCAAAATAGTGCATCTTGAACGACCGGCCTATTTGTTTTAGGAGGGTTCTCATTGTTTTGGAATCCATTTTTTGTTTGTTCTCAAGCATGCTTTAATCTTTATGTCTGTGTATTGGGCTAAAATTTTGCATCTGTTCACCACTTTATGGACCATGCTGGCTGACTAACTTAGCTTAGGCCAAAAATGTCTTGTCTTCAGCACCTTTTGCCTTGTCAGCAGTTTCTTGAGTGTTGTTTTTCTGAATGCACTTTTGTGTCTGATCTACACTCAACAATCAAGCACCCATGCATGCTTGGCCTAAAAACCTCACTTAAGTAAGGATCCTGTCGAGTAATCAATGTAAACTTGAATGCTGATGAGAGATTAACACAATTACAAATCATTCAAATCCAAGCACTTGAGTTGGGTGAATGTCATGAATGTGAACAAAGTGTCAAAAAACAAAAAGAAGACAAAATTTTATTTTTATTTGGGTCAATGACAATGGAGGTCTTAGCAACACTGCATACTCTCTAGCGTGTCGCCGTGGTCAAGTGGTTTGACTGCAGGACTTGCAATCACAACATTGTGGGTTCGAATCCCCAGCTGACCGCTGATTTCACAACGACTAGAATAAATATTGTCGTCTAGTTACTGAATCACAATTTTTTGATTTGTGTACGTCTGTAATTTATAATCATAGATGTTAAACCAATGTTTGTATGAGAGAGATTGGCTGTTGCCAGCTTGGTGTTTAAATCCCTTTGTGGGAGTTTATTGAGTTCCCTTGATGGGAAGATTATTCAAACAAACAACAAACATGAGCATCACCAGGCATGTTGGAGGGTAAGCAGCAATAGTACTCCTTTCCCCCAATAAAATTGACATCTGCGGTCATACTAAACATGCTAACTAGTCCCCAGCGAAAACCATGTGGTCATGTGACCGTTGATGATCCATTATGGGTTGTTGATTATGTAACAGTCATTGATTTCCATATTGACTGGGGACGGAAGTTTCTGTTTGTATGAAACTTTGGGAAAAGTTTTGTCATCACGCCACCACTTTTTCATTCAATATGAAATAAGATAGTATCTAATGTACCTCAAAGAGATATCTCTTTTTGTAAAAATTAGTAAAAAAGTGGTGGCGTGATTTGGAAATTAAATTCCAAAATTTGAGCTTATAAAACACTTAGCATTTCATGGTACAATAATGTGCTTGACTGGTTGGTAACATTAATTGTCAAAAAAGACTCTTAAAAAAAAAAAATCTCAAATACTCTAAAACAAAAACTAAACAATATGAATTTGTGAACTATATGTTTAAGTCTATTCATATTTATTTTTTCATATCTTCTCCAGGAATCAAAATGTCGAAAACGAAGAGCATTGTGTGCAAAACATGTGGTGGCAGTGAAATAGACACGGACCAGGCCCGCGGGAGCGCAGTTTGTGTCAACTGTGGATCGGTTATCGAGGACAACTTTATTGTTTCAGAAGTCAACTTTGCGGAGAATAGCCTTGGAGGGACCTCTGTGGTGGGTCAATTTGTTTCTTCGGAAGGTGAGGATTTAATATAGAGATTTTTTACACTTAGATGGGTAGAGGCAGTGTTTGCACTTAACTTTTTTAGTGACTAGTCCAGCAGGACAAGTTAGCTCATAATAACACAGAGTCCAATTGGACTTCACTGGTCATTATTTCATATGAAATATGGATGCTTTTCAACACTGAACTAGACAGCGCTCTGGGAAGACAGTTTTGAACTTGTGGTAGACTTGTGAACAAGTCGTTAATGGTCTGATCACGGTGATAGTCGAGTTGTGGTGGTGGCGTACTGGTTAAGGTCTACGCGATCGTATACTGCTCTCGCCCGAAGCTGTTCGCAAGACTATCCCCAGTGTTGTGGGAATGGTGGAGAGAGTCGGAACTCTACATGTATAACCTCGACGAACATTTAACGACTTGTCTACAAGTCATAAGTTGTGTATGCCTTGACTGCAGTCATTGTTTCTAATAAAAATTATTTGCAATTAAACAAAAACTCTGGTTCTTCACAGATTTAATTGCATGCCCATTTTAAATACAGACTACCTGCTGTATGTAGTTAAGACAGGCCTTGAACCTAGACTAGAAGTGGCACTACAATTTTCTTCTTGTAAGGGGCACTCCTATTACTTAGGAAACTGTCATTGGAACTTTGCAAAGGGCAACACACTGACTGGTCACGACAGCAATTGCTGCTTTGTGCCGTGGGTTAATTCAAGACCTGTTAAGACTACTTCAGCAAAAAATGGCATGAAAAGGAAATGTGATTTTCATCCACTGAATCATTTGAGTGATGTTGTTCCCCCCATTTTACATTTTACTTGTATCAGACCCTTTTAACCAAAGTCTGTTTCGTTTAATAAAGGTGGGAAAAGCCATTCTCTAGGAGGTAATTTCAGACATGGATTTGGGAAGGAGTCGCGAGCCATCACACTTCAGACAGGTAAGAACCTTCAGTCAATTCACCAGAATTATATTACCCCCTCCCTACTCTTGGTAACATTTACCATGTCCCAATTATGTGATTGAGGGTGTGTTGCCCCCCCCCCAAAAAAAACACCCACAGATCCATTATGCTCCGCCCACGGCACATGTGTAAGCAAGAACACTTCAGCCTCTCCAATGCCATTCCGCACAACTCTGCCGCGCGCACCAAGCATACGCGCACCCATGTCAGACTTTACAGTGTCAGACTTTTGGTTGTGCAATGGGTTGTGATTGGTCAATACAAATGTATTAATCACAAGTATTGTGTATGGTGGCACAATTGTGTAGCAAACTGTACACATGTAACTTCCTGTGCACAGTGGTGCACTTACCACATGATGCATTATTGGCTGGTGTAGTTCATAAATCAATCAAAACCACAGCTGATGATATTAAATGGTCAGACTGTAGAAGGGTTAACCCTCCTACTGTTTGACCATTTCAGCCTTGTATTCTTACATGTAGGCCAAACTTCAAAATTTGGGTCCAGAATGTCCCGCAATTTTGAAAAAAAAAAGCCTTGGAAGAGAGAATCCTGTTTACACTTTATGGAAGTATGTAATCGCCAAGGTTCATTGGAAACATTTTAATGTGCGCACCTATGATGTAGTTGGTTTATGGCGCCAGCTAATTCAAACAGTTTGACTGTTGTTTGTTGGATGAGGCATTGGTGCCTTAGTCTAGGGATGAAGTAATCAATATTTTACTCATCCTTTATCATCTCATTCATGGCTTTCCATGATATTCAATCAAAACTTTAAATCCAACTTAACAATTCTGTTTAGTGTTAGGCATGCACTGTACAGATCTTCTAAGTAATAAGTCAAAAGTGGCAGTGTACTTGTACACTAATTCAATGGAAACCAGTAAACCCCCCCCCCACCCCGAGAAAAGCCACCCACTACATGTACAAAGTCGTCCACAACAAAGTCACCCCCTGGCAAAGTTGCCCCCTCACTTACAAAGCTGCCCCCTCTCATAGATCAATGTCTCCAAACAAATTCACCCACTGACAGAGTCATCCCTACTTTATTCAGTAATTTATTGGGGTGATAGGAATCAGGATGGTTATATATTTTATTTTATTTCAGGCCTACTTGTTTTTAAATTTTTAAATGATAATTGTTAAAATGTACTTTATTTGTTCAGGAAATTATCTTCAAATTTCAAGCCCTTCTTTAAAAATAAATTCTTTACTTTATAAGAGGTGTTAGGATGATTAATTACCTTATTTTGTTTTTAAGTTGTCTTAAATTTCGAGCCCCACTTTTAATTGTTGTTGTTTACTTAACTTTATTCAGATGATGTGATGGTATATATTACTTGTTTAAAATTGAAGTACATGGTTTATCAATTTATTACTTGGTTTTGGTATATTCACGCTACTACATAATTTATGTGTTAAAATTTTCAGTAATTTTTGTGCACTTACAATCTGTTTGTAAAATGTACTGTTCAAGGTCCTAAATTTCAACCCTAACTTTTAGTATACTAACTTTTAGTATACAAAATCACTCACTCTTCTGAAAACATCAGGCTGCATACAAACAATATTAAGCCGTCACTGAAATTACTTTGTCACTGCGCTTAAACCTTTACAAAAGATTACTTTGTTGGGGGGGGGGGGGGAGAACTCTGTCAGGGGACAACTTTTAGAAGGGGGATGTTGACCGGCATTCAATTCAATATTGAGGTTGGAGATATTGTTGGTGTTCACGTACATGTACAAATTTAATGGAAGTGAATTTGGGATATTGATGTTGAATATTAACAGTGTAAACAATATCAGAGGGGGGAGGAGGGGGGGGGGGGGTCGTCAGCATTCAAAGGGTCATTGCATTGAACTGAAACCCTGCTGATAAGGTAGTTATTGAGGGAACATTTTACTTGTAAAGTTGAGCTTTTTAAATATTTTATTTGTTAATTTTATTTTTATGAGGTACAGTACAGTTTGTATGTGGTTTACAAATTTTTTTAAAACAGAGATGTACATGTATTGAGTATGTTGCGACAATCTGCAACTAGAGGCCATTTTCAGTCCCCAAAATGCATAGTGCACACACTATCTGATTGATGTTCAGATTTTAATTGGTTTTGTTTTGCTTGCTTTTCGTGATTATAACATTTTCAATTCTTGTCTGTTGTTTTGTTGTATTGTCACACCATTTTTGAGTAAAAGTAATTCAATTCCAATGTGCAATTTTCAATATGTGTAAATTTAGGTGAGTGGCTTAACTATTTAACATATTTTTATATATTTTTTTATTACCAATTTGCCTTCTATTTAATTTCAAATTTTAAATTTATGTAAAATTGTTGTAATTCAGCCTTTGTGCTGCGAGGACAGTTTTTTAATAAACCATTTTATCTATCTATGTATCTATCTATCTATCAGGGTGCAAGACCAGACTGCACATTTGGGTTTCAATTCATTTGGATAAAAAATGTCCAGCAACCACGTCCTAAAGTCCAAACATCGGTGTTGGGGAGTTATAATTTAATTGTTTCCTAGTTTACAATAATGTACTGATTTGGGGGGGGGGGGGAATCTTCATAGGCTATCTAGACAGAATTTTGATATTTCTGCAGAGGGTTGGTACTGGTAGCCTGGCAAGAGCTTCAGCACCCTCAGTGAGCTTTCGCATTCAAACTAATTAGTTTCTTTAAAAATAACTACTATGTCAATATGCATTCACAAATCACTGATGCATTATATTGACATCCAAAGATGTGTCGTAATACAGAATGCAATGAACACAAAACAAATGCCAGGGTTGATTTTAATTAATAAACAGTTAGAAGCTTACATAGCACACTGAATTTGCGTACACGTACAATACTGTGTATACATGTATACGATTCACAGTATAATATAGTTTGCAGCTGGCGTCTGTCGTGCGTGTGAAATTTACACCTTCTGTGAAAGTCACGTACATGTAACCCATTAAAGTCACGTACTTCCTCCGTCGTAATGAAATAGTTCTCCTGTCTGATAGCTCCAAGCAAGATTGAGCGGTTCAGGAGTTTGTACTTTGTTTAATCGTGGTTTGGGACACCCATATAAAATCAGCTGTGGAGCGTCCCCCTGCCTCCCCTTAGGCATTACATTGATTGGTCTTGGAGATTTTTTTTGCATCCACAGACCATTGCAATTGTCTTTGCCAAATTCGCCCTTTTTTTGCTCATTGGTGGTCTTACAGTAATAATAATAATAATTATAAGACTTGTAATGCGCACATATCCACCCTGCTGGGTGTTCAAGGCGCAGTGTAAGTAGTTTCATAAAAAAGGTCCTGACTATTTTATTCCTGTTGTTCTCAGTTTAGTAAAAAAAATTGTCACCGGCATCTGATTGCTCACAATTTTATACACAACTTTGCTTCCATTACTTTGTTGCAACTTTGATGACCAATTGAGCAAAATTTTTCACAGGTTTGTTCTTGTATGTTGAGATACACCAAGTGAAAATAGTTGTCTCTGACAATTACTAAAAGTATACACTGCCTTAAATTTCAAGTGTTTACAATACATGAAGCGACATACTTTGCAGTTTTTCCATTTTCACAAAGTGACACGTGTTTGGAAACAAATAACTCATAAAACACTGCAAGATTGAGTTGAGAACTTACAGTTCTGACAGTTCTGTACAAATGAAGAAAGTCAGCTTTATTTCAATGTTATAAATTTTGAGTAAAAAAACACCCAAAACATGTAAGCAGTCTCTGAAACAGCAGTGTGAAAAACGAGTTAGCTTCAACTACGATTTTCTCCCCAAAACACAAAATGTTGGCGTAGGCATGTAAGGAGCACCATGCACTACATGTACTTTGAAAAAAAACTGGTGGCGACACGTAATGCATCGTGAAAATGGATATTTTGTCAAATAAACCGCCTGGAAACACTGGCATATGACAAGCCCCCCCCCCCCATGCATTCATGCACCAGAGCGTTTTTCCAATTAGCGCCCAAGGAAATGCAGAAGACGTCGTCTGCAGTTTGGCTGTAGGGCAAAGTTTGCTGGTAAAATTAAAGTCACCCATAAGTAGGTCAGTGCAATGGTGGCTGTCAGATGGGTGCACTGTGAAGCGTTGGTAATCGACTGCTTGCATTTGGGATTATTGAAATGAAACTTAATTAGCTCATCAATAATGTTGCACTGCTCTTTTTGTTACTGTAGAAGGGAAGCTAGGCAATTAAAAAACAACACTCAAAGTGTGAACCGTGAAGCAAATTAATTACTGTTTAAAGGGAAGGTATTATACATTTTGTAATCACTTTTAAAATTACTTTGGGATAATAACTTTGTGATAGAAGCCTACAGTAGCTTTTGATGTACATGTATACATGTAGGCCCCCTAAAGCAAGTATTTTTAGTAACATTTCACTTCAAAAAAGTGTGTTTATTTGTAAAAATGTATCAGGTTTTGTCCCCCCAAAAATTTAATTTGAGAATGTTACTTTTAGTAACCTTTCTCAGATTATGTATGGATTCAAAATTTGTTTGCCCTACACAGTACAGTATGCACCCCATTTTTGGCAAGAATTACACACTTACATGCAGGTTACATGTAACATTTGTGTTGTGCATGGTTAAAACCCTGGAGAGGTCTAAATAATAAATCATACGGTTTACCTTTACCTGTAATGTTATGATGGGCCTATAAGATGCACATGGTGTAGTAGAAGTTTGTTGAACCATCATATGTTGAGTCTAATATTTGGTCTAGGGATAAACTGTACGAATTTCAGAATACTCTTCTTAGAATGCAGCTTTATTCTTACTCAAAGATTTACCTTTGTCCATTACAAATTATAAAATATTATGTACAGAACAGGTTTTTCTTTAATCTGTGTACAATTTACATACATGTACTGTATTAATGTTATTTCAAAATCACACTGTTTTTCAGTGCCAGCATTATTTCATACTAGAGCTGCATTAATACAGTAAGAATTAGTTAATTCAATTTGGTACAATTTTGTTTGTACACTTTACAGGAAAGGGCAAAATCAATGGCCTCGGTGCCCAGTTGCAATTGAACCAGCACTGTCTAGACACAGCCTATAACTTCTTTAAGATGGCCGTCTCCAAGAAGCTCACAAGAGGGCGAAAGACCAGCCACATCGTAGCCGCCTGTCTGTACCTGGTGTGTAGGACTGAAGGTACTCCCCGTATCCTTTGAAATTTATTCCCGTCGCTAATGTTGTATGTCAAAATTTTTGAAGAAACTTAAGTGAAGACTCGAAGATGGTCTAAATCATAAATGTATTACCCCAAAGGAATTTATTACAGGTAAAGTACGTTGGAAACTTTTCTGATAACCCTCAGAATTTGAGTGTTTAATGTGTATGAAATGAAGTGTTACTCAGAAAGCATTTAAAGGGAAGGTACACAGTTGGTAATCATTCTTAAAATTAATGGCAATGAAAACCTTCAGTCAGCTTTCGATAGAATAAAGCATTTTGAGAAATATGTAAGTGTGGTTATAAATGTAAAAGATAACACCCAAAATGTAAATCTGAGAAGCGTTACCCACGCTAAATCTGAGGAGTGTTACCGACGCTTCACATTGTGTATTCCAATTAGGAATTATTCTTTGTGTGTGGACATTGCTTTTAACCAAAGGCCAATAATGTCTTAAACTCCTGAGAGTAGGTCATCAAAGAGTCAGGAATTCTTTATTTAGTGTCTTGTTCTAGTTAAGAAGAAACTGTCACTTCCACATCCTGGGTTTGCATTAGTCTCGTTACAATGACTATTACATGGTCACGGTAAAGTACTTATTTTTAACAAGCTGTAAATGTCAATTTACAAGTCATACACCATGTACATGGTGGATAGGGCTGGTTGGTTAGGCCTGGGTAGATAGGGCGACTAGTGATATTTACTACTCGACTAGCCGCGCCTCAATCATAATATAGTCGCGACTCTGACACTAGTCGCCCAGGCTTAATGGTGGACTACACGTAGGTCCTGCAGTTCAAAACTTTAGTTTTACCATGGTTCTCAACCCCCACCCCCCCCCCATTTTTTGCTGCTAATTCGTTCACTTTTAATAATCTTTAGGCCCAGTTAGTATAGACGAGTTTTATTGTACACATCAGTGGTTTTTAATGGCTAATTGATTTGTGCATTTCTTTTAATCTCATTTCTTGGGGTCAGGGGTGGGGCAAGGGTTCAGAGTGGGGATGGGGGTGGTTGGTTTGGGAGGCTCCGCCCAGTTATGGCACTGACAGGACTCGTTGTAGATCTAGAATGTTGTGGACAATGCAAGGCTGCGCCAGGACTTTAAAGTTTAAGCAGTCTTTTCTTGGAAGGGGTATTTAACAACATCAGACAAAAACAAACTTTGTGAGGATGTGTGCGTGTCATGGTGAGTGAGATCTCAAGGCCAGTTTGTATTGTGTCTGAAGTTCAAAGACCTGAACACAATAACAGCGAGACACAGTAACCCTGCTTGGATGTTTGAAGGTTATTCACCTCTGCAAGTACAGTTGCTGAGTTTTGGGGTTGGTTTTTCCCCAGCTGCATTAAAAAAAAGAAGTGTGTATGGATTCTAGGGCCAAGAGCTACCACTATTAGAAATACTAACTCATAGCTTATGTTTGTTGGATTATACATGTAGCTTATTGTTCATTGTTTATACATTGACTTGGGGTTCTTTTCAGGCTTTTTCAGGTTTTCGCACTAACAATCCTGGAAATTCATCTTTGAGAGGGCAAGGCCATTTCCTTTTATGAGATGGCTGGGGCGTTTTTCATTTTTCGAGTGGAAAATCTTTAATTCTGTTGGAAACTTTTAAAGGGGCACAAAGGCCAAGACCAGGTCAGCAGACTACATGTATGCCATAGCCTACTGCACTAAGCCCCTTTTGAGGTTGCCACCCTCTTCTCTTTTGACATTATTCAACATACAGTTAAACTAAATTAGTTTAATTGATCAACAGACTGTCCCCTTCAAATTGACCCTTCCATGACATACGAAGTCGCCCCTCCATGTCTGACAGGGCCATTATAATTAAGGTCAAGTCATCACCATTGAATATCCATCAGAAATCTGGTCACGTCATCTAGCCCTCTATTATTACCCCATTCACATAGCATGTAAATTGATTTTCACTACAGATATAGGCCAGTACCTACTGGAGTCACAAATCCCATTTTAGTCTGACACACGAACTGAACCAGTTCGCTGGTCTGCTCTGTGGCTTGCAAAATATTGTCCTTTCAATTCAATTAAAATAAAAAAAGGAAAAGCCTCAATGCCCGAGGGGTTCCACGTACTTCGGAAGTCCAGTCTATGGATGTCCACTTTGCTGTTATTTACTTTGGTTGCAATCAGTTAAACCCTTTGGTGTTATTTGCATAATGTGGTGGCTTAGCCATTGAAGTTAGCTTGAACCCTGTGTAAATTTGCCTCCAGCAAAAAAAAAAAAAAAAGGTAAAAGACCACAGACACAGCTAAGGAATTAATGTGGTTTATTTATACAGAAAAGCAAAAGTACTTGATTAATTTCTTGTGGTTTTGAAGTCCAAATTGGCAAATATTCTCATCAAACAATCCAGTGCACCTAAAGTTACCCCAAAGGAGCAGTAGTGGATTACAATTGGTTTTGCAGTCTCGCAGTCTTGTTCATTGGTGTCAGTGATAATCAGAGAAACCAAAGTACAAATACAATATTTTTTCCCTCGTTTTTGCCCAGATGTGATGAAGTTGTGGTTGTGACGCTGTCTGGCATTCACTCTCACGTTAATTCCATGCCCTTAAGGAAGGATTAATGTTTGCGTGACTGTTCTAATCAGCCCTTAATGCTACCCAGGCTCTACTTAATGTATTTTTTTTTTCTGCAGAGCCTTATTTCAAGGGCCCAGATTTGTTTCTTTCTGTTAAGCAGAAACAAAATACTGCTCAGGCAATTTCTTTGCTGAGCAGTGGCAACAATGTTAATTTTGTGAAATGTTGGCTGGTAACTTGTTTTAACTAAGCCAGGCTATTCTGTGTTTAGCATGATATTATGCTTGCAGGCTACATTGGGTCGTGATCATAACATTACATTGTAGGTAGTAAGCACAAACATTATTTGCTAAGTAAGAACAGATAAAAAAGCATAACAGAGCTGGGTGCCAATCAGATTAAATTTCCAGATCACATAATTTGCTTTAAACAAAGGATTATGTGAGCTGATTAATTTAGATGGGCCCTTTTTGTGGAGACTAAAAATACACCAGATCCCATCACAGCAGAGATACAGCAGAGATACTCGTGGTACAAATTGAATAACGGAAATGAAAGATTCATATTGTAGCGTTGACCATGATGCGTTGTACACAGTTTAATGACACAATTGAAGGTACAATTAACTGCCTTTCCTGTCCGTTTCTTTGGAGGTTTATTCACATACAGCAAGTCATAAAATTACACGAAACAGAAACCCTAAGCCAGAGAGCGCCCTCTCCGGCGAGCAGACACGATCGGCTTGTCTGGGCCACAAGCGTTGCTCCGAAGTGGAGTCGATCGATCGGCACCGCCGCTACAATATGTACATAAAACACCCATGAGATTTATCCAGATTTTTCTTAAACTCAGAGTTTTTAGTACCTCAAAAAAACCCACACACTTGCAGCCTGGCGGACAAATATTATCAACATAACACTTATCTGGGTCAGCCGGGTACCAGACTTGTTTCAACTGGAGTCAACCTCTCATTGTGTTACATTTATAAAGCTTGGAATAGGTTGTTGCCATGACGGAAGAGAAGACGTGATGAGATCACTGGATTAAGTAAACCACCTGCCGAGGTGTAAATCCAGCGGATCATTCCCAGATTATCCTAATGAATATCAGGATCTCTGCAGATTGATTCCAGTTGGATGAGCAATCATTTCATAATGTTATTTTACTGATGACAAATTCCATCTGAAGACCTCTGGGGGGGGGGGGGACACACAAAAACAAGTGGCAGAGAATATCTGGAGTGGGTGGGTTAAAAATGACAGGCATCGTCTTTGGGTTCTTTGGGATGCTGCTGCTCCTGATCCCTTTGGTTCAGACCCAGCATGCCAAGAAGGAAGTTTGTTGCACTTCATTCGGGTTATCGATGAGGAAATAGGTATTCTAAAAATTAAACCCCTGTAAAGATGGTAAATCTACCCCAATGATCTATAGGCTCTCAGGCCTCAACCTTTGACTTATTTTCCAGTCATTGGTCATTTGCATACATGTAAACTGAAGGAAAGAGAATTAAAAAAAAAAAGTTTTGTATTTTTTTTAAGAGACTGTTATTCATTAGGCTGTCATCCACATCTGAAGCATCCTCCATAGAAAACATCCCCTGTCACTTACATGTACACTGCAAAACAAAAGAAGGAAAAAAAGCATGATAAGCCGCCCTCCCCCTCCTGCCTGCGGCCAAAACATTTAACAAAAGAGCACAAGTTCACTCACATCTCGCTATTTTTCCCATCAGACTTTTTCCCAAGAGGCCCTGTTTTTCTTGGAACAGCTTTTTTTTACGATGTTTTTCTTCTCCCAATAACAAATGTGAGAACGTGCCTGCCTCAGCATGAACTCAACCCACCCTTGGATGTTTGTATCTTGTGGCACGTCCAGGGAGTGATGTTGAGTAACGCATGAGTAGCCAAGCTCAGAGTCTGTAATATGCAGGCTCATGAAACACTGAGACTCATTCAAGCAACTTATTACAACATTGACTTGTTTGGATTAATTTTAAGGGGTTTTGCTCGACTTTGAGACTATAAATGTTCTCAGATTTACCAGTCCTGGAATTTCATCTTCGAGAGGGCAAGCCCATTTCCATTTTGGAAAAGGCACTTTACCATGGCCAATACCAGGGCAATGGAGGCACTCCGTGAAATTCCAGGCCTGATTTACACATAAATTACCAGGCCTTGCTTTTGCTACTCGGCCCCAGGTTTTTTTTTATTTTAATTTCAAACCCGTTTTGTCAAAACTTTACCTGTCTGTATTCTTGGTATGATCATAACCAGTTTATTGGTCAAATGAATATGCAACCACTATATTAAAAATTAAAACATTTTCCAGACCTGATAAGGAAGAAATGAGCATTTTAGATGGACAGTTGTTAGTAGTCCACAGGCAAAATAAGAGCATGGCAGTGTTTACTAGCCTGTAGCGGTTTTTACTATTGCTAAGCTTGTGTTAAGGCACAGCTCTGATTACACTACAGGGTTTAAAGATCGTCATACTGGAGAACTTTATCTTTTTAGCACCCTCTTAATGCTTATTTTGAGATTTGATTTGTTTGTCAGCTCGTTTTCCTGACAATGTAATCTGCAGGGCTTTTGTTCCAAACAGGGAAATAGATGAATAAAAATCCTTGCCATTTTCCCTTGACTTACACTCACATAATATGCAAGGCTTCTCGAAGGTCAGCTTTTATTTCAATTACGATGTAACTAGTGCCAGGAGCATTGCCAAAAACTGTTATCAAAGTTATCAAATGTAACAGATGGGCTTTCTTGTATCCTAATTTTAATAGCTTCATTTGGATTAGGGCCTTATACACCGATGTGACAAATAGGGGAGCCTAGGTGTTGTTTTTTGTGTCTATTTTAAAAAGAAAATTCCATAATGTCGAATGCAAATTATGCAATCCTAGTAAAACTTCATTTCCTGTTTTTAAGTTACTCCTGCTTCATTTACATCAGCTGAACGTAGGTGTTTTTCCTTAAAGATATAATTTTATTTATTTAAAGAGGGTTAGAATATCGTTGAGATGAGCATGCTTCCCCCCATGCACAAGCTCGCATATCAGGTCGATACGCACAAATGTGTGTCGGTATGTGAACATTTTGGTCAATACACAAAACTCATTGTTATTATCATTTCACACAAAAAACACCAGGTGAAAAACATTCCAAAGACATTGTTTTTATTCAGCGTGTTTTGACCAAACATTTCGAAAGAAATTGGGGTCCAGAATGCCCCACAATTTTGGAAAAAAAACAGGTGATGAGTGGAAAGCTTCTTATCTGATGAATAGCAGTTAAATTTAATAAATCTGATCTCGCCTCTCATCAGCAAGTTCATCCAACACAAATTCATTTATTGATGTCATAACCAATTAACCATATGCCTTATTAAAAGACACCAACTTGCCCAACAAAATAATAACAACGCATAAATTGAGTAAAAACCAAAACACAGGTGCAGCTCTTTATTGGCATCAGTTATCACCACAGCTCTTTCCTGCCTCAAGACATCTCAGAGAAGAAGACGAACTTGAGTGTTGGACAAAATGAAGAGCATCTTGATGGATTAGCCATGGAGTGCGAGTCGATAGTAATTAAAGTCAACTCATTCAAACATGGGCTCAGGAGAAGTATCAGATCCATCATCACTTATCAAATCATAGACATTTTAAGGAGGAGAATTTTATAAGATTTGTTTTTTGTTTTTTGTGGTATTTCTGGGAAAGTGTTACTTAGTGTTGCATAGTGACATGTATAATTCTGCTGTTAAGTCGATAGGCAATCAGGCCTGTATGCTTTGTTTTCGAAAGGGCAAGAGCACAGTGGCATCTTCTCCTTGGTAAAGGGCACCCTATCTTATGAGGAAATTGTAAATTTCTACTGGAGCATTTCAAGGGCATGAAGGCAATGACCAGGTGGCATGGACACAATCGCTTCGTTGCCTCCGAGAAGCATCAGGTCTGAGCAATGGGTTGATGAGCATACATGTACATGTAGTTAGTCATGAGGCGTTTTGATTGTTTTCGTGTTTGTTGTTCGATATATTATTGTACACTGAGATTTTAGTGACACATAACGTTGTTTGACAAGTGAGTACTGAGTCACTGTGTATGTTTTGTGACATTTCTTAGTTATTCCCCTTTTTTGTTCTTAGAATTGTGATGACTGTTATTCTTAAATAGGATAAAGACATGCAATAGCCTCTTTTTCTACCAATTTTTCTTTTAATACGATTTGTATGCCTCTCCGGTGAAGCCAAAGGGGCAAAGTAATTGCCTTGGTTTTTTGTTTTGTTTTCAGTGAGGTTTGAGGAATGGATGAGGGAACAAAAGAGAGCAGAGGGGCTGGTGCATCAATAGAAGAAGTAACAATGTCAAAGATGAATAATAGTTGAAAAAAATGAGTTCCTTAACTATGTAATTTCTTCAGATATGCTTCTAGATCTCAGCGATTTACTTCAGGTAAGATTTTCAATAAGATTTGTTAAATATTGTAAAAAAACTTTCTTTTTTTTGTTTTAAAAGAACCATTTGGAACCATTGTCATCTGTCGGAGTATGTTCAAAAAATTGTTTGGTCTTTTGGCAAAAAAAAACCCCCACCTTTAAGCACCTTTAAAAACAGTGGACACTATTGGTAATTGTCAAAGACTAGCCTTCACAGTTGGTGTATCTCAACATATGCATAAAATAACAAACCTGTGAAAATTTGAGCTCAATCGGTCATCGAAGTTGCGAGATAATAATGAAAGAAAAAAACACCCTTGTCACACGAAGTTGTGTGCGTTTAGATGGTTGATTTTGAGACCTCAAGTTCTCAAAATCAAATTCCTGGAAAATTACTTCTTTCTCGAAAACTATGGCACTTCAGAGGGAGCCGTTTCTCACAATGTTTTATACCATCAACCTCTCCCCATTTCTCGTTACCAAGTAAGGTTTTATGCTAATAATTATTTTGAGTAATTACCAATAGTGTACACTGCCTTTGAAAAGCAGCTCAATGAAATTTAGCCCAGGTCTGTATTCTTACAAATATATATATTTTTTTTGTAAAGATACTTCTTTTTGGTAATTCACCGAAAAAAGGTCTCCTCAGTACATGAACTTTACGCAGACCTTTACATGTCATTGCACTTGGGGGTATGATTTTGTTCTGTCCCCGGCATAAGACGCCAGACTGGCACCGCTCATATACTTGCTGATTATATATATTTTGGGGAAAACTCAACCACAATCCATACACCCGTGCATGTGACCAAAGCATGACCATGAGTCATAGCAAAAGACATTCGTAGTACAGAACTTTGAAGAAAAAAATCGAGAATGAGGAAAAGAAGACAAAAAGGAATACAAAAAAAAATTAAAAAAAATCTTGGAGACAGAACAACTCGCACATGAACACATTTGAATGAGTCAGCGAGTAAAGAAAATTTTGACAGCAAATTATTAATAAGAATTGTCTTCTGTTATTCTCAGAAAAAAGGCCAGATTCACGTTTTTTGTTTTTTTTTATCCTGGAAATGCAACCGCCTGTATAAAATGCTTAATCATGTCATTGCGTCAAAGCTACATGAACATACACTTTACCCTAGTCTTAACCATTTAGCCACTGTACCGCCCAGCCGCATATAGCGATACACTGTATGCGGTACGAGGAAACCTCGCTAGCTTGTGTTTGTAGAAAAAAAGGAACATCAAAAGAAAACTTGATAGTCATTAGTAGGTCTACGCATTTGTTAATATATCTAGTTGTTATAGATCGTTATTAATTCTCCCTTCACAGTTGACTTGTCGAAGCTAATGATGATGAAATAGTTTAGCTCTTACGAAAAATAAAACGCTCATTAGTAAACAGGAAAAAGTTCATCATTTATGATGATATTGTCGAAAATTAACGCCTTCGCATTTAATCAGTATGAGCATTGAGCCAGACCAAAGCCTTGAAAAGCTATTGTGTTCATTTTATCCGTGCACACAAATATTCGCCATAACAATTACCGTAGCCGTTTAACGAGAGGCATTTATTGTTCCCATGAGAACTTGTACTTTTATACAAATATTACCGAAAGGGTAAAAAATTGTGCATACACATTAAGCCATGGCTATCTTTTAAAATTTGAACTACGATTCCAGTAATTTACTGCAAGAATCTTGAGAAATTGGATTTCAGCAAACTCGGGCGGTGCAGTGACTAAAGGGTTAAAGAGCATTAATATACATGTACAGAGGTTCTGCTTATCTGTTCTGAAGTCACAAGTTTCATTTCTGCTTTGTGTTTCTTTTATTTGTTGTCCTCTTATAATAACGTTCCTTTTTATAAAGAGGTTATCAGGCTAGTCCCCCAGGGATCTTGTTATAGTGAGAGTCAACTGTATGCCCAAAGGTGTCATAGAAATCATTACTTTTGTTAAAGGATAGTAGTGAAAAGTCCAAAGTTTAGCCTAGTCTTTACCCAAAGCACTAAAAAAAATCTAAAGCAGACATTGAAGTTTATTCCATCAGAGGGGTCTAGGTTTTGTTTGGAAAGATTTCAGAAAGATTTTGAAGGGGCACCAAGGTGAACACGAGGGCAGTAAAGGCCATATGGAAGCATCTGTTAAAAACCTGTTGATTGTCGTCTCATCAGGCTTGATGCTTTTTTTCAAAAAGGCAAGGGCATCAATGTGTTTTCTCCCTGGTAAAAGGCATCTCTATGAGAAAATTTGAAATTTCAAGGGCATCAAGGCAATGACCTGGGGCAATCCATGGAGGTTCTTCCTCCATAGGCAATCAAAGCAATTGCCTCTGTTGTTTCTAATTGGGCTAATTGTTACATTTGGGCCAGACATAAATCCATCAGTGTCCATCAGTTTGGGTGTTGAGGTTACCATAATAGAGTTGGGTTTTGGTAGAATGAGGAAGGATCCAAGTAAAATTACCTTGCAAGGACATTTGGGATAATAAAGTATTTTCTAAACTGATTGCCTCCACATCTATCCTTGACAGGTTAATGTTTATGTTCTTGGGAAGACCTACCTCAAGCTATCACAAGAACTACACATAAATGTCCCAGCTATAGGTGAGTTTGTGCTAATTGACAATATATTGAAAGTAATTCATGCTCAAAATGTAATACAAATTCGAAGAAATTTCATTTGAAAGTGTTAGAAATGTTTGGTTGTGGTAAATGTAAAAGAAATTCCTTTCATATTTACTGAATGAAACCATTAACTTAGACCAATGGAATTGCTTACAGACTTGCGGTCGATTTCACAAAGAACCTAGGACTAGTCCTGACTTAGGACTAGTCCTAGGAGAAAAAACTTAAGGCCTGTCCTAACTCGAGATAAGACTAGTCCTAACTCTTTGTGAAATCCGCCCCAGTATGAGCAAGTTCAATCAAGGACCATACATGTAGGCACATATCATGCACGAACATTCCTGTTAAGATTTAAATACTGAAAGGTATGGCAGTTATACAGCATTTATACTACTTGCAGTTGTATTCAATCATCTTGAAAACTAAAGCTGCCCGCTTAAAGGCACTGGACATTACTGGTAATTACTCAAAATATTTGTTAGCGTAAAAACTTGCTTGGTAACAAGCAATGGAGAGCTGTTGATTGTATAAAACAATGTGAGCAACGGCTCCCTCTGAAGTTACAAAGTTTTTGAGAAGATGTTATTTCTCGCTAAAATATTTGAATTTAATAAGAGACCACAGCTGATGTCTCGAATTCAAGGCATCTAAAAGCACACAACTTGTGCGACGAGGATGTTTTTTCTTCCATTATTCTCTCGCATCTTTGAAGACCAATTGAGTCAAAATTTTCACAGGTTTCCAAGTGAGAAAATTGGTCTTTGACAATTACCAATAGTGTCCAGTGTCTTTAAAATTGATCATAATTTATTATGGCATCTCAAATCATTTTCAAAAGTTAGTTACGTCACTTACTGAACATAACAATAAGCGTCATGCATGCAACTGTTTAAAACAACATTCACATTTCTTTTGCTCTCTACAAATAAGCAAATGTTTTTTTTTTAATGAGCAGTGTTCTTCATGGATTAAGAAGTAGTTCTAGAGTTTTACATGTACTGTAGTATGCACAAAATGTAAAGTAGATCTCAACATAAAATGTACAGTGTGTGCCTGCATTCAAGACTTCTCTTAAATACTGTGCATTTACATGTAATATGCATACATTTTGTACATGTACATGTACAATGTACTGGCTGGGCTTTTGGTAGAATTGGTTCATTTACACCAGCGGATACTTGCTTCTCTACATCTTGTGAACAAAATACAATTGTGGCTGTCTAAGCAGCATAAATAATGTACAGTGTAGGTCCACGTGTATTACGCCGCGTACATAGTGCAGTGTAAAAAACTACCCTGTCCTTTAAGAGAAGAGAAACTACATGTTGAACCTCTACAAAATAATCAGTGTGTTTGGAACTGTAAAACTTTCAACACATTCTATGATAAAATATCTCTTTGATTTCACTGTTCTCTTGCAAACCTCTAATTTTCTCATTGTAGTTCACCGAGTGACGTTTATGAGACGGCTGTTATCCCATCATCTCAGACCAAAACAGATCAAATTTGAGATTTTCCTGTGCGCTAAGTCAATACAAACCCAGCAGCAGGGTACTATAAAATAGTAAACATAACTGAGATTTGAATCCGCGTAGTGAAGTGCATTGACTGTTTATCACAAAAATACATCTATTGAGACAGCTTGTTAACAGTGTGCGAGTAGTATGCAGTTACTAAGATACACAATAATTTAGTCTATTCTATGTACTGTTCAGTGCTCAGTACACTGTATATAACCACAATGTACGATGATCCTACAATATACAGTACTTAGCGAGCCACTACTGTAAGACACTGAGACTCAGGTTCTTCAGGTTATTAATATTCATTATTCATAGGTCAGTCCTCATTAATTATGCATAGAAGATAAGCTCTGGGATTTGACCTCCCTGAACGCCAGTTCCATTGGTGCTCTCCGGTGAGCACTGGAACTGGAATGTCACGTTGTGGTCAGTGACTTCAGTCAGTCCTTCCTGACCAAAGTAGCTCAGCTCCGAACCACAGAGTATAACACTGGCCGTGTAGTATGCATGGGGCTCCACTTGCACCGGGTTGGGGAACATCACCGGGAAGGTACAGCTTGAGCCGTCAGAAAAGAACTTCGTCTGTGCCTCTCCGAGAACCTTGCCGCTTCGCTTCAGCTCGATTTTGACGCCGTAGTCTGCCGCTCCAGAGCTGGAGCCGTAAAGTCCAAAACCGGCGATGAAGATGCGCTTGTCCACGGAAAATTGTATGCTGTCGCATCTGCCTCTGTAGCGCCATTGATTACTGCGGTAGGCAGAGGACTGGAACCGATGGACCTTGCAGGTTTGCAGGCCTTTTCTCGGCAGGCAGACGAATTGCAGTTTGGGTTTATTCTTGGCCATGTAGTAGAGGAACACATTGGTGGTTTCCATGAGAGTAAGAAGACCCGACTGTGCAGCGTCATTAGCGAACTCAGTCACCGGCACAGTGGGGATGCGCACCAGGTACAGCGCCTTGCCAAGTACTTTACGCTTGTTCTCCGGGTTGGGGTGCATCCCCTTACGGTTACACTCAGCATCTGCCCAGCGCAAGACCGCCTGGAAGAGCACAATCTCCTTGACGTTGAGTGTCTCTCGCATCAAGATGCTCTCCAACGTCTTGAAGTCAACGTCCAAGAAGCTGTCCGACGAGAGGGCCACCTCAGCCTGAGCATCGATGACTTCCCAGCATCGCTGCATCAGGTCAGGCTCCTCAAATAGATGGCTCTGGCTCAGGAGTACGCAAGCGTTCCTTGCACTCAGGCTTCGTTCCAGGAAGCTGACACAGGCCTGGGCCAGGTGAGGCACGATGTACTTCTTGGCTGCGTAGAGTGTGGTTAGCACATTGTCAGGTGTGAGGTCAACTTCGTCGCAGTACAAGTATCTGGAAGAAACAAAGATTGTTTATAATTATAGAAGAGTTTGTTTAATGTAACCTGACATCCATGTACCAGGCCTTGAGTTTCGTTCTTGTAGGGGCATAATAACAATTTTCTACTGAAGTCTTTACAGGCCTCGCAATAACCTGGGGTGCTCTAGGCTTTTGCGGTTGTGCCCTTTGCAAAGTTCCAATACAAATTTATATTTGCCTTGATAGATGGCCTCTTTTAAAAGCAAAGTTCAAAGCCTGTTTTTACAATAGGGTTATACCATGTAAAGTAAACTTTATTTTATTGGTTCCCCTTGGATGTTTATTTGTTTTAAATTTGCACCATTTTTAGACTAACCAACCTTATAGACAATTTTGGCAAAATAATCTGTGCACCTTTGGGGGTTTTATATTCTTTTGTATGTTTATAATTATGATCTCTTATTTATTTATTATCTATCTTGGAAGAGTTCCAGCTACAGTTTATCAAGACTGTGAGTCATTTGAAATGATCAACAAGATGCCAAACATGTACTTGCTTTATTCTTTTTTTCCTCCATTTTTTCCCCGGCAGTAATTAAGTGGAGTGCATTTTGTGGTTGAATGAGTCATGTAATGTGGGGGTACAATTACAAAGAAAATAATTGCCTTGGGAAAGAAGGTTCCTTGTGGTTAAATAAAAAAATCCTGATTCATTGATGTATGAAATTTCTAAAAAACTTTTGAAAAAATTGCTGTCGCCGAAGGGGGTGTACTAATGTTTTGTTTGAAACTCTGTGAACAGTAATTAGTCACGATTTTCATTCTGGAAATCATTATACAGGGCCCAATTTTTATAAAGCTTATTTAAAGCAGAAAATTCTGCTTCGCAAATTTGTTGGCTAAAGTGAGAAATGAGTGGGGTGCCAGTCACATCAATGGTAACTGTAAGGTATTCTGGCTGGTAACCTGATTTTGCTTAGCAAGATTTTGTTGTGCTTTACAGGCTTTATGAAATGGGGCCCTGGTTGTAAAACCCCCCAAAATGGTTGGCTTACTTGAGCAATGTGAGGAAGGCCTGTGGTTCCACATCAGGGATGTTAATTTCCGATTGGTTCTCAGCAAGATCGCTATAGAACATGGCAAAGAACACCGAACTCCCCGAGGCAAGGATGTACTTGTGTGCCGGCACTCGCTGGGCAGTGTTCTTGGGTCCGACCAGAAACTTAATGTCACTCATGAGATCGTTGTTGAACATGTAGGCGTTGCGTTCCCGTACCGTCGCCCCTTTGGTCTGCCAGTTCTGCCCAAGCGGGCGTCGCGGCGTGATCAGCATGGGACTCTCTGGCTGCACTATATCCTGGATGGGCATTCGGGCGTCAGAGGAGGGGATCTCGATCGGCAGAGTGGTCTGTGAAATGCCCTGGGCATTGTTGGGACTCTTGGAGGCTGAATGTTGCTTCGGCATGCTGTTCGGAGGGCGGTTGTCCACTTCAAGATTTTCCCCACCGCCGCCGCTCAGATTCTGAATGTTTGGCTCACCCAGATTCAGTGCCTCCATCTTGGGTTATTACATCAAGTTGACTGACTGTGCTGGATTGATGAGACTGGTCGTTCACACCCTTCAGCAGACCTTTCAGTCTTCAAGATTACATGGAAACTGGCCAATTTGTTACATGTATTTGGATCCTACATGTAAATAAAGGAACAAATAAAAAAATTCAGTGTAATTGGGTGGGTTAACAAGAACAAGTTAAATATTGACATTGATAAAAACAGACACAGACATGATGATGGCATTTAACCTACTGTACGTACATGTAGGCTATACGCGCTTTCCCATTTTATAACAACAAATAAATCCATGAACGTGGGTGTATGTATTATTGCAAGTAATATTGATAGTCAGATAATGTAACAACAAGCAGATTTACGTAGTCATTGTCATTGTTGTACGGCAGACACATTTTTTATGAACACATCATGTAGCCTCAAAAATGGATGAGTGATTTATATGTCCTTTCTACTAACATGTACCCTAGTTCAAAGCAAGATGGTCTGAGTTAAACTTTGGGGAACTTTAAATTACAAATACTGTATGATCAAGGGCGAGTACATCTTGAAAGTGTTCAAATTACTCAGACATGAAGTCGTTCGTTCCTTCTCTATGGTTCCTTCCTCCACAGACGCACACTCAGACTCAAACATACAATATACAGTACATACCATTATCATATGTTCATGTCTCTTCAGAGACCAGATTGGCTTTGTAATAATTTTATTCATGTGGACAAACAAGAATCAATTCAATAAAGTTGTTGTTATATTTCATTTCTAATCATTTCAACATAATGTCATAAGTCATGCATGAATGCAATATTATTGTACATTTGACACTGACCAATTCCAGGCACCTTGCAAAACAAATGCAAGGCTTTTGACTATAATTAAGCACACTCGACAATGATGAAGGATATATAGTGCATTTTTTAAACCATACAGGAAGGAAATTACCTAACAAACCTCACCTTTTATTCAACAAGCTGGCATATTCTGAGTGATAGAATTAAACTGTACAGTCCCTCATAAAAATGTCAAACTTTTGGCATTGCTACACTTACTACAGTACTACACATTCAGTTTCAATACACAAATGACCCTTAAATAAGTAACAGCATTTACCTGCAAGAATGCACACTGCAAGGTCATTTGTTTATTTTCCACACTCATTACTTGTAAGTAAAGTATTGATACTAAATAAACAAAAGGATTGCTTACTTATGATATGATTCTTCCTGATCCTAAACTCACTTCCTGTTTCCACTGCTGTTTCAGCCATTGGTTTCCCACAATGCCCTGTCCAAGAGAAATTTAAGGACAGTCCATTATTGTGAAAGGGGTGGTCCATTATAGGCACAGTGTCAGATGAGGAGACTGTGTCTATGTGGTGTGCATGTTCTGTATGCGTAATTGTGCATAAAGGGTAGGATGATTGGACAGGGAAATTGTTAACATTTTAGTGTAGGCCTACATGTATAGTAGTTCACATTAAATGTTTGGCTATAAATTTGTAAACAATTATAATGTTTGAATGTAATTTTTATATTGTTTATCTTGTATACCCTGCATGTGATTTGGCTTTTAGGCAAGACCGCAGCCTGGGTTGTGTGTACATTCTTTTACCCTTTTTGTTTTAATGAATAAAGAATGGTTTTATATTAAACAGGTTCTGAGTTCTAAACATTTATAGCTCTGATTTGTTTTCAATCACAAATGAAAGGACTTATAATTTTGGGGGCTACCGGGTGATGAAAAACATGTGTAAATTCGTTTAAAAAAGAAGAAAAAAAAGACTTTGTACATTGTTTTGTTGTTGTGTGGCACTGGAATAACTCATTATCTTTCAGGCCTGAAATTTCATTTTTGAAAGTGCAAGGCTGATTTCATTTTGTAAAGGGCACTTCCATTGGAAAATCTTACAAAGTCAATGGGAAACTTTTGCAGGGGCATTAAGGCAAAGACCATGGGCAATGTGGTTGTGGCCTGCTCATAACTTATAGGCCTTTGTCATGTAGCACTTATTCAAAGTGTCTTCTCTTTTTTTGTTTTTTTCCAGATCCTTGTTTATACATCCACCGGTTTGCTCACAAGTTAGAGTTAACGGAAAAGGTACATGAAGTTTCCATGACAGCGTTACGGCTTGT
Source organism: Asterias rubens (assembly GCF_902459465.1). Classification (NCBI taxonomy): domain Eukaryota; kingdom Metazoa; phylum Echinodermata; class Asteroidea; order Forcipulatida; family Asteriidae; genus Asterias; species Asterias rubens. The sequence continues at coordinate 21,516,813 of NC_047062.1, read as the reverse complement.
TGGAAGGATGAAGCGTGACTGGATGCACTTGGGACGAAGGCCCTCAGGGCTCTGTGGCGCAGGTTTGTCTTATTATATTTGGTTCCCAGACTTCTTTAAACTTCCCACACTGTGTAACAGTTAAGCCACATCATACAGTTTCTTAAAGATGCATTTAAAGTAGAAAGTTTTGCGTAAGAAAACCCAGCAAAATAACTACTGCACTTGTTAATATTTTCCTAACCGTTGACACAGTCAAAAGTTTTCTTTCCATGTTTACACACGGACATTGTCATACGAATAGACCTATAAAAGAAATTCAAACAATTAATTTAAAAATCGTCTTAAGTTGAGTTTAAAATGCTGATTCATGTTTTTAATTTTGTGAACATGTGTTTTCTAAATTTATTTTATTCACTCAGTCATGATACAAAAAAAACTTAAATTTTGTTAATTAGAAATTAACATTTGTCTTTGCAGCATTATTGGTTGCAGCTCGTTTACACAATTTCAACAGAACACAGAAGGACATTATTCGAGTAGTCAAAGTCTGTGATGCTACTCTTAGAAAAAGGTAAGAAAATTTCCACTAAATATCAACTGTTTTGATAAATAGAAATATGTTTATTCTGAAAGGAAATGGAACCTGAATTTGCTCTTATATTGAATAATGAAAGCAAAAAAAACAGTTCAGATACCGCTGGACCTTTGGTGTGTAGTGTACTAGGAGCACCTTATTAGTACTAATTTTTTTTATAATGGTTTCTTAATTGTCAAATAGATGGTTTATGATCTGGCAACATCTTTGAAATTCACTAGTCTCTTTCTCAGAAAAATTGGGCTTTTTAAATTGTTCACTTATAATGAATTTACACGTAAATGACAGATAATACAGGGTGTCTTGGTTTTAAATAGGGAGTCCAAAAACACTCAAGTGAACCCTCTGGCTAACACTTTGCCCTGCCCCCACCTCTACAATGTACCCCTTTGTTCATAAGTTTATCCTCCCCGTAATTATTTTCTATCCATGAGTGAGTGGTTTTTTTTGTGTCATTTGAAAATTGAATTGAGTCATAAATTAAAGGATTGCAATTACTCAGTGAATACGACTTCTTATTATCATCACCACTTTCTGTGAAACAATTTCATGACTGAATCAATTATCTGCTGATCCATCAAATACCCAAACACCTTTTGAAAGTACAATGTACAAACAGCGGCATGCTTTGAAGAGATGTTTGACAATTGTTGACAATTCACCCTCGGCGTAGTACTAAGAACAAATTGAGTTGTGTGGGATTTTAAGAGCTTCTTAATTAACCATATAACAAACTGTAAAATGAATAAAAAGCCACGGAACGACACCATATCAAATGCAAGGATGACCTCAAATTGGTTAGGGCCAATTAAGTTTGAAAGATCATTGTACTTTTTAGTTTTCAAAAAAGAAAGAATTAATACCACAGTAATAACTCTGTGTGTGATGGGGAGGGGTGGGGGGGGGGGGGGGTTGTGAGTGTTTTATTTATAATTTTTGTTGAGGGGAGGGTAGGGGTGACTTGTGTTTGTGGAAATACATAAAATGCATTATTCACAAAGCATGAATCATTTAAGCCCATTGGCAAACTATGACTGGCTGGGGTAGTGGAAATGGACACGTTGGAGCTGTATTGCAAGGATAGACAATTGGCTCCTTAGATAATCATATCATATTCTAGCCATCTTTGTCATGTTCCCTGTATGCAGCAGTTATTAATACTGAATGTTCATTTGTAAAATTACATGTACAATGTATAGGGACCCTACTATATTTTGTCTTTGAGCCTCATTGTGATTACATTGATGAAGTGGAAGGGAAAACAAAGATTGTGTTTCGCAACCAGGCGGTAAATTGCTACTAATAATAGTGGCATTTATGTTGTGTTTTAGAAATACATTGTTGAGTCTGTTTAAGGGCTGGCCACATTCCCTAATTAAAGATGACCACATACACATATACTAATGTACAGTGTACAAATACAAATAATAGCTCGCAGTTCTTATATGGCACTTTATCACACTTTATTCTCAAAGCGTAATTGTTTTTTCTATAAGGTTTTCGGAGCTATGTTTAAAGACCTATAATCAAAGATGTTTTGAGTGGATGTATAATATCTGATAACCACTGACACAGTTATTATGAGATGTACTTTAAATGTAATCTAGTTAAGTACAGTAAACCAATTAATGCGAACAGTTCATGTGTATTTATGGTAAATAGTGCAAACTTCTTAAAACAAATTATTAGACAAAACCTTTAAAAAGAGTTGAAAGTGACGATTCAAACAGATAACAAAAAGTGTATAAAACAATAGACCCCTTCACAAGCGCAAAAATGCTTCTGGGGCGCTAAGGTCATGCCCCCTGTTGGCCTCAGTGAGGGCGCTATTTGGCCTCAGTCATATGCAATGAGTCCATTGAAAACACATTGGGCGACCATACATGTTTTTGCAAAATTGTCAATCCATAACAGATTCAGAAACTGGCTCCATGTAGGAATGTTTTATGGGTTTCTTTAACTTTTTCGTTCTTCTTTCTCTTCCAGACTGACTGAATTTGAAGAGACTCCATCAGGCCAGCTGACTATTGATGAATTCAATAAGATCGATCTGGAGGAAGAGCAAGACCCGCCGTCTTTCACTAAGGGTCGTAGGAGGGCCAAGCTTGCTCAGGTAGGTGGACTTAAAGGGCAGGATGAGGGGAGGGGAGGGTGGGGTGGGGTGGGGGGGCGTTGTGTCGTCAGATAGAAAAACCTCTGACATTAACTCAAGTACAAGTCATTGTGCACCACATCGCACAAGGGGTCAATACATACTTGTTATGTTAAACTTTCCTGTTCTTGCTTCTTGTTGCTGTTGTACTTGTTGTTGTGGATATTAAGCTGCTGCTGTGTTATTTCCCAGTACTCCTTGGATGGGGCTTGAAAGAAGGTAAACTTGGTACAGTGGACAGTTCAGGACTTCCAATTACAAGGTTGTAGCTTCAAATCCCCTAAGCTAACCGCTGATTTTACAATGACTAGAATAAATATTGTCGCCTAGTTTTTGAATCACTACTTCTTGATTTGTGCAATTCATAATCATAGACATTAAACCAATGTTTTTATGAGAGAGATTGGCAGTTGCCAGCTTGGCGTATATGGGAGCTTGGGGGAAGTTTGCCGAGTTCCCTTGACTGGAAAGTCAACCGAAGAAACTCCATTCTAGAATGACATTCCTAAAAATGCTTTAATAGTCAATAAGTCTCAGGATTGATGTGGAATGTGGCAGTGATATTCCAGTCTACCATTTTCGACATCAGGATGTCTAGACCTTATTCCCGCCCCTTCCGAACTTTTGCTTCTTCTGTTTTCCTTAAATGAAATGTGAATTTGCTTGCCGTGAACAATTACTTAAATGCCAGACATTTGAAAGCATTCCCAATACGATCGAATCAATCTTGGTCTTAATATTCACACAGAGTCTGAATTGCCTGGGTGGGGGCGGGGGAGAGGGGGGGAGAAGCTATGAAGGGAAAGGATTAACGAAATTGTTGGTTGAGTGATAATCAATCCAGTCGACCCGTGAAAAAAATTCAGGCATGAATTTAAGTGCAGTCCGCTGGGCCGTCCTAATCATGTTACTGCTTGTCATTGAAACAAACCACACCACAGTTGGTGGGGGGGGGGGGTACATGTAAGTTAGATACATATATCCCCTCACAAAATAAATAAACAGTGATAGGAATTAGGCTTGGTATAACGATGCCGGAACATTCTTCAGGTATCTGTCAAAGCGTGTGAGTCACTTTGGACGGATTATTCGGGCTATGCGGCTTTGTGTCCCCGGCACATTAAGCGTCTGGCGATGGAGCTGTTGGGAATTTGTATATTAGCGGTGAGAAATGCGAGTCGAATCATGCCCGAAATGTCAAATTGAGGTTGGGTTACCAATCAATGAGGATGAATTGACGGAGTCTGCTCACCGATGTAATGGACTTCCTGTCAACAGAGCAGAATGGCTGTCTAAACATACACACATACAAACCCTAACTGCTTTGTGTTGCAGTCAATCTGTGGACAACACAACATCGTAGAAAACACTTTGTGGGCATGTGTAAGTCTACATAGTGTTTCAAGTCCCTACATTATGTGGACCTCTTTTGATCTAAGGTCCTTCTGTATATCATGTTGGGTGAAAACACACAGACACTGTATTGCAGTCACTCTGTGGACATTCTATTGTTCTGTACACTTAAGGAAAATCCCATAATCCAACACTGTCAAAAACACTGTGTGGACGAATGTAAGTCCACATAGTGTTTCAAGTCCCTACATTATGTGTTCTCAGGTCCACACTTCATATATGTACACTTAAAACCTTACTAAAAGGAGAAATAAAAAGAAACATACAAAATCTGAATCGGCAATGGTGGCCTAGAAATTCCTACCACCCCTCCTTCTATACCATGACTCTTCCTAGCTGTCTGGTGCACCATCAGGCGTGCTTTATAACACTGTGGCCAACTCATGGGGGATAGGTTTAGAGTATCCGGATACAACACGCACATGATTCAACATACACGTGACGACTAGAAGTCTAGTGAACATTAATTTCTATTTCGCCAGATCAGATTTCTGTGGCAGGCACATTTTTTTATATATATTTTTTTGCATCAGGTTTTGTGTTATGAAGTTGGGGGACCATAAATATTTTATCGTGCATGGGACCGGATATAATGACGCGGCTGCACCAGTGTTCAGCTAGTGTGATTGATGGAGTTGTATTTTTTTTCCCGGGGCCAAATACCAGCAGATACCAGCATAACCAGACCATGGCAAATGAGCTGTAAATTATTGCAAATTGAAGTCAAACATGAATCTGGATAGTTGTCTCTCCATAGATTTCTGTTTCAAATGTGTACAATTTTTTTCTGTGCAAAAAGTGACATCACTTGTTTACAAAAGAGACTTGGTACTTCCTGCTGGCACAATTTTAATGTGAGAAAAAGAAGAAGCAATATCTCACATTTTTGTGAAGATTGCATTGTACTCCTCTTATCTGTTTTGGATAAGAAAGGGATCACATCTTAGAATTTGTCGACCTTTTATGTATTGAGTTTCGTATAAATGGCCAGTGCCTGCCAAGAAATGCGCTGGAATGTACACCTGGTAATTTTGTTTGTCAAACAAGGTGCAATAGACCTTCATCATGGTGCAGCCATCTTGAATTTCTCCCATTGATAACAATATTACCAAACCGAGGCTCGAAGAACTAAATAGTCTGGTTCCTATTTTCAAAATGTTTATTAAGGCCGTGTCCGAAACGACGACTTCGGCTACAGCTACGTCTAGATCAGCGCGTCTACCAGTGTTGAAGAATAGGCAGACGCGGGCGATCTAGCCGTAGCTGTAGCCGAAGTCACCGTTTCGGACACGGCCTAGCATTCATTATTGTTATCCGATATGAGGAACATGACCAAGATGGAGGCAGCATGATAAAGGTCTATCTAAATGTTGAGGTTGCTCAGCAGAACTTATGTTTCCTTATTCGTTCATACAACGTGGGCCCAATTTCATGGCTCTTACCGAAAGCACAGAATCGGCGCTTACGGAAGCAGGGAATTCTGTGCTTACGGCAAGCGCATTTCACGAGTAGCGGTGAATTTTTGGTCGTAAGCCAAGAATTTTGCGGTAAGCAGAGCCATGAATTGGGCCCTGTACAACCAGTGTGTAGTCAGGGGTCAAAGACTGATCACTGTGAGGCTTGTAGCTCAACAGTTTTGCTGGACCAAAATTCTTTTTACAAGACGAACAAAAATGAGAACAGATGATACATCAAGCACCAAAAAGAAGATTGATCTAACATTGTCTGGTGTGAAATATATGTTTATCAGACTAAAATGTCATCTAATTTTATTTTTGTAAAATAAATTTAATCAGTGAGGTATTATTATTCAATTGTATAACACAAGAACACCCGACTTGTCCTTTCTTGAGTTTACTGGCTCGACACCTATAAACACTGGCCTCTGGCCTGCAGTCCGGTGTAAATTTCATCAAGCCCCTGGTATTTATGGTACATTTTTTATTTGTTTAGGCCTACATGTGAATTCATGACTTGTTTATTGTCGCTCCTTTGTAGCTGACCGAGATGAGTAAACAACAATTCCAAGAACTCTCCGGAGAAATCAGCTCAATGCAGGAGGAGATCGAAAGAGCCTTGATGAAGAAATGTTCAGGTGATGGTAAGTGAACTTCAGGATGTCATCTGTTTGAAACTCATGCCAAGTTTGTTTGTAATCTGGGCCAAATTTCATAAATAATGTAAGCCCAAAAACTTGCTTAGCGTAATACTTTTGCTAAGCAAAAATAAATTACCAGCCACAACACTGTGTACTGTATACATTGCTGTGACTAGTACCCCAATTAATTCTTGCTGAGCAAAGATATTTGCTCAGCAGAACTATAGGATAGCAGCTTTATATTACCAGCTTGAATAGTACCATACAGCATGCACAGTTAAAAATGTTGTGACTGGTACCCTGATAATTTCTTGGTTAGCCAAGAAATTTTCTGCATAACAGCCTTATGAGATCAGCCTATCTTTGTATCTACTATCTTGTTTTCTTGCAAGTCTGTACTTGCGATTGTGAGGTTCAGTTTCTTTCCTTATCAGGTTCTTATCATGACTTGAGTTTCAGAAAAATCTTACCTAGAATGCCAGTTTTGTAGCTCAATTGTTATCACACAAGAAATATTTGTTAAAATGCCCAACACATTGTTCTGTATTTGCTGCACCTTTTTAGCAGAGGTTTGGAGTTCTAAAAGTAGAAAAAACACAGGACTACAGGTGTTGTTTGTTTGTGAGGTTACTTGGTTGCAATTTTAGAAAAAGCTGTTAAACAAAAAATATTGCCTAGCCTGAGCAAATTTGTGTTTCCTGCTGTTGCAAGTCTGTTCTTGCGAATGTTAAGTTTAGTTTCATTCCTTATCGTGACTTGAATTTCAAAATAATCTTCTCTAGATCACAGATCTTGTAGCTCAGAATTTTTATCACACAAGAAAGATTTGTTTACCCATCGAACACATTTTTCCGTATTTGCTGTTCTTTTAGCGGAGGTTTGGACTTCCTTAAAGTAGGTCTGCAGGTCTTGTTAAGTTGTGAGGTTACCTGGGTACAATACAGCTTCGCAAATATTTTGTTTTGGTGCCCCATTGAGTTGGCCTTGGTGCCCCTTTCAAAAGTTTCAGTCTTTCCAATGGAATTACACTTAGCAAAATGCAAACGGCCTTGCCTCTCAAAGATGAAATGTGAGGCCTGTTCTGTATAAAACAAGAGCTCTTATTGTAAGGGAGAAAAAATAAAAGGTGTTGTTCAGCCTTCAGTACTTGTATTAGATTAAAAAACTCTCTGTTTACGCAGACTGAAATAGATCACCACATTTTCTGGGGCACAGTTCTTCATTCATTGAGGTTCCCACATGACATTCCCTGATAGGGAAAACTAACGTGGCCTGAAGGAAAACTCATGCGGTGGTTTTTTTTTTTTTTCCAGTAACATTTTGATAGAAACTCCAGGGTAATCATGGTGAAAGAGAGCACGGAATAAAAAAAATATATCCAGACGAGTCACCAATGTAAATCAGACTGAGGTTTAATTTGTTTTTCAAATTTGCTCGCAAAAGGCAGGAATTACCGGCATGCAAGTACACGTAGTTTAACCAGCCTTGTGCTTCAGCGCTTTTGAGAACAAATATTTGTTGATGTCAAATTTGTCTACAAGTCTTACGTTGTTTGCGTCAAGTGGTAAAATAGTTGGAATTGTAAAATAAAAAAGACAGAATCTGGAATTACGTTATCCGTTGCCAAAATAACTTTGGTTATGTCTTCAGCTTACTGGCGTAAAACTATGCTGGGTATTTAGGATGTGGTTATCAATCACGGTGACCTAGTAGTCTTGACACAAGGCTGAATTAGGACCATTAAAAGTTGTTTCAGCAGGTGTGGACTGGTCTGTGAGATTCCAGAGTGGTGTCTGGAGACTAATAAAAACTACTAGTGATCACTGGTTCCTGTACAGAGAAACTAACTGCATCTCCTTGCAGGTCTTTGAAATAAAGAATTTTTGCCGGTCAGGACGCTACAAAAATAAACTGTGAAACATTTCATAGAAATACGTGCTCACATTTTTGGCATACTTTCTTGTACAGGTGTTAAATCTTTCCACATTAAAGGGTATGCACAGCTTTGGTAGGATTGAAAATGTACACTTTCATAGATTTGCACTTTACTTACACATGTACATGGTATTAAAGATGGTCATGGTGGAAAACTTCCCTTGAAAAACATGTATTTCTGCTTGAAATGATACAGTTTTGGGATTTGAATAAAACAATAAGTTTTGTTCCCATGAGTTTAAAACCCAATGTTTGCAAAAAAGTGAAAGCCTGCAACTGGATTTTTTGTATTCTTCTATTGTAACTCGGATGATGGATGAGCTTAAACTTTCACAGGCTTGTTATTTCATGTACATTTAATTGTATATTGAGTCACACAAATCTCGGATACTGATGGTTTTGGCAAAATTACATGTACAACTTCATTAATTTGAATTAATTGAGAATAATGTAGGTCGAGTATTTAAATACTTCACCTACCAGCTTGTGTTCAAACATACATTTATTTACAGCCACCATTGCTTGTTTCAACAACATGCAAGTGATGCATAAATCACCATAATCCCTCCAGATTTCAACATCGGATTTGACTCCAATCTGCCATGTCTAGTCCTTAAGAAAAAGTGTGCACAATGTTGAATAAGAAATGTGAAATTTGTGACCGTCAAACATATTTATCGTTTATCATCTGTGAGGAACTTAAAGGTATTATACAGACTTGAAGTATAAAAAACATCTACTCATAAATACCTCAGACAGTTTCGCTATTCCTATTGGTGGAGAGCGCGTCATGTGGGTGTGTTTAATTGGTTGATAATGACCAGCTGGAGCTCTGTTTATTTTGCTTGTTTTCGGATACTAGGCGCTAGTCTTGGTGCAAGACGTTTCTTGTTACGGGCGATGCAGGCGCTGTTGGTGAGTTGGCCGCGCTGTGTGTGAAAGGAAAGCGAGAAACAGCTTGCACCTACACAATTTTTACATGTTTATTTCATCTATATGGTTGATCACACAAAACATAAACCCTGTCCCATACATATTGATTTGAACTCTGTGTTTAAAACAAGACTCAGTGGACCCCTCAGAGGAATTAAAACAAAAAAATCCCTTTTTAGGATCGCTATATATCTTTTTTACAACTTTCAGTTTTTTACGAGCCTCCTCAAAGTGGTTTTCATTCCAATGTCTTCTTCCTGGAGGAGACGAGCAGACTTCTCCTACTTCATGTTCCGATAAGGCCAAGTAAAAAAAAAAACATGTTTCGCGTCCCCGCCCGCTTCCTTTTTACAGGCCGCCTCCTTTTTTATTTTTTTTTTTGTTTTATTTTTGATCTGAATGTCTTGTCTGAATGCCTCGACTAAATTGTTTCATTTATGTTTTGTGTATTTTAGCAGTAGAAAAAACAATGGATATTTGACATTTTAACAAAGAATGGCGGCCATCTTGAAATAAAAAATAAAAAATAAAAAGCCCCTCTTCCTCCTTTTTTTGAAAAACCTGGCCTAAACCAAATGTTGCCTGTGTGTGTTAGACGTTCAGTCAGTGTTAGTGTTAGTGAACTCTGTAGGGTTCAGTAAAAAGCGTGCCAGCATTTCTCAGGTATCATTCAACTCCTAACTAGGCATTGTAAAAACAAAACAAGCATGCTCCGGTTCCAGATGAACAAGACCTAATGAAGACTTATTAGGATTGTATTATTGGAGTAGCATACCGGGACCCCAGGGCCGCAAGAAATGTTTTACCCTCAGCTGAAAGCTCATAAATCTATCCGGACAGCTAAGAGCTACTGCAGCCCCTGGCAGGCTGTCATTTTCTCTTCATTTCATTTTGGTTCTTTCTTTCGAGAATAAATGGTTTTCTAAAGGTAGATGTTATGCAGCTTTTTTTTATTTTTTTATAATATAAGTGTTTAGTGGTTATAAGTTTATTTAAAAGTAAATTGGTTTTCTTTAAAATGATCCTTTGTGGTGAAGCTCAGCACAAAATGATGGATTGTCATCTTATGGGGTTGTTCTCATTTGAAGTCTGGGTGAGGTGAAGTATTTGATGTTGCTCTTGGTAATGGATGGTACACATGTAGCTTAGTGCTCTCTTGAAGACGGTCAAATTATTACACTCCCCCTCCCACTAATCCCCCTTTTTCAAATACCTTTGTCCTGTTATAGCGCTGCTTTAGCAGAAACTCTTGCTTAAAATGTTTCCACTATATAACAAGGAGGAGGCTCGGTCAATTTCATCAAATAACTTTTCCTAGCTCTATGATTCAATGGATGAAACAGTATACTACTTGAAGAGAAAAGATTGGTAGATAAAAACAGACCAACTTGAATGAGTATCCAGAAATTGATCCTCTAGGGAACAGGGAGATAGCAGGGAAGGGCTGCAGAATTTATTGTCATTTGTGATAAATTCCTATTAAATTCCTACTCCGCGATAGTAGATACAGCAATAACAAGTTCTCGAAAGATTATATCTACCCAGCAAGAAGACACTCACATGTTGTTACCGCAAACCAAATATACATTGATATCTCACCATGCACAGATGCAATGCCTCAAATCCTATATTTAATTCCTTTGTCCATATTTTTTTATTTTTTTTTATTTTTTTTTTTTTTGGGGGGGGGCATTTTTATTTTTATATCAATACATTTTTTTTCAGGGGTGGACGTGGGAATTTACCAGACAATCAACCTTTTTTTTATCAAGGAAAATGTTTGTATCTTGAAAGTGCAGGTTCTCGAACTGTAGAGAAAGAACACATTTTCCCACAAGGTTAATCTGCTCTTACCTTGCTCTATGACCTACTCATTCAACGTCCCTTCCGCTGAATCGCTCAAGTTTTCTTTCATAGTCAACTTGGACCTTGTGTTTCCTTGTGCAAAGTAAACAAACTGGTACTAACCTTTATGTCAAGCTTGATCTGTGGTTATTAGGTGTCTAATGACAAAACAAGTGTCAACAAATATTAGATAAGAACCCACCTGGCCGCTTTGTTTGGGTTTAGTTTGGAGGGCCCTTTAGGGGTAGTGTATTGTTTGTTTTTTCTTTGTGTTTTCTGTTGCCAACAGGAAATTGGGTTGTTTTGATATATACATTTGTACCATTGAATGTTAAACAAACAAAACAAAACTTGTGTGTTGTTGAGTTCAAAAGTGTTGAACGATGAATGAACCCTGTTGTTCGTGTTGAAATGGTCTGTGACTTGCTTTTGTCTATTGACAGTGGTGGATACATGTATGTGTACCTGCTGCCCAGATACAACAAATATTGTTATTTTGCTGTCAGAAAATCAGTGAAATTGGACATGAGAAATTTCAGACTTTTTATTGTAACCCTTCTGAAAAAGGGGTCCCCGTTTTTTCTCTGTGTCAACTTTTAAATTGGTATGACTCTGAAAAACAAATGGAATAAAAACTTACTTATATTGAGCAAAACTATTGCTTCTTGTGTTTTAGTGTTATTGCTACAACCTGTAGGCCTACTGTCTACATTGCCTTTGTTAATTTTTATCAAATGCATAATTGTGTATGCGAGTAAACGAGAACGCTAACCGAGTATGCGATTAGTGTATAAATAGTTCTGAATAATGAATTTGAATTGATACTTTTTTAGGAGAAGAGATACTCGACTGGGGAATCAAGCCGAAATTGAATCCTGAAATATTTTGAATATCTCTGATCTCCTTGCCCCTGTAGATGAAAGCACAACCTCATCATTTACAGATTACGACGAAGCCAGTGAAGCCTTCGACGAGATCTCATGCGGAGACTTTAATGAATTCGATAGAGATCACACTCCCTGCCCCGCCACAAGCAATCATCCAGACAAGTACCAGGAACAATCTCCAGCCAAATCCTCAACATCATCATCAGCATCATCGCCGGCCGGGGCTACTGATGCTCCGGCTGGAAAGACTGAACCTGGCCGAGAATTGGGTCACGGCGAGCCAGCCACTCAATGCCCCTCCAATCTGGATCAATTGAAAGGAGAAGCCAGGTCAGACGACGGGCCCGCCGGAGGGCAGAGTGACCCCGCTCCGGCTGAGACCGTCCCCACCTCCTCCTCCTCCTTCTCCTCCGCCTCCAAGGAGGGAGTCAAGGAGGGTGTCCTAGATTCCCTGCTGATGCCCCCACCCTGGGGTGATGGAGGGGACCTGGCCAAGGGTCTGCCACCCTCTGCCTTGTCCCTAGGCCTGACAGAAACCATTGAGGAATGTATGAAACAGCCAGAAGCCAAAGGTGAGACTTTTGAAATTAAATGAATTTCAGAATTTTATTTGATATGGGAATAAACTGGTCTCCCAAACAGAGTGAGTAGTTATTGGCAGTCTCATAATGTTTTGTAGTTGCATCTAACCGTAAAGAAAGGCATTCAAATTCACTGTGCATTTGTATGAAAATCTTTCTATTATATAAAACGTTTAGACCATTGAGTTATTGTTTCATACCAGAAATTATGCAGCATTCTTCTGCTCAGCACAAGTTTCAATGTATCTTTGCTATTATTGGCAAACATGAAGTTTAGAGTCAGTGTCTGAGAGTTATGCAAGCCTAGAGATACAGGTTTTTTGAGGCAATTATAACAAGTATAGCGTTTCTTGACCCAAGCCAGGGATACCTGTAGGTTGGCTAAGTGATCCCAAGAGCTCTTAGTACCCAGCCATGTTCAGGCATTTTCTTACCTCTTATTTTGCTTTCAACGTTATGTCAACACATTGACCATACTACATGTTTGTATACCCCAAGGGCTAGCAGTGGGATTTGACAGTAGCTGTTATACAGTGTTGTTCTACTGGGGGTTGATTTAACTCACTCAAGTTGTCCTTTCCTTTGAGGCTAAGTCGTTTTATTTATTTAAACTTCTACAGTATTTCCCAGAAGCGGACAAATCGGATGTGGATTTTCTCAGTTTGGGAATCCATAAATTTGCATGGTTGGTCTTTTGTGTTTAAATGTTCATTGACAGCTAATAAGTTGACGCTTCACCCCGCAGCCAATTGTCCAAGTTGTGAAACTCAATTGCTTAGCACAGACAAATTATATCTTTGTTTGGGGATGTATATCTTTGTGCGGGGGTGCGAATCTTTTGTTCAGCGTTGTATATTTTTTTTTCGGGGGGTGTATTTGTAGCTTTGTTTTTCGGGGTGTATACCTTTGTTCAGGGGCGTAGAGTATAAACAATTTTTGGGTGCGTGCATCTGTTTTCAGGGGGGGGGGGGGGAGGGCGGGGGGTTGTATCTACATGTATGTACGGAGGTGTGTGTCCTTGCTCAGTATATAAACTTTTGTCCAATTTCCAGCAACTTTACTCAATGGCCTTTTAGAAATCTTTATAACTGCTTTGTGTTTTGTTGTTTTTGTTGCTTCAAGATTTGTTTATTTGTTTACTCCTTTATGTTTTTCCCCCTCATCCAGATTTGGAAGAAGAATCTGGTGAGCTTGATCTGACTGGTATTGATGACAGGGAAATAGAAATGGTTCGTTTCATGTTTTTTTCATATCAAATTAAATTCACAGTATAATTTGTTTTTTACCCTTACACTGATGTGCATTAAGCACTGTGTACTTAGTACTTTCCCGAGTTCTGTGAAAACAAATCCACAAGAAAGTCACTCAGGTGCGATTCGCGATTCAAACCCATAACCTTTTCACTGTTAGAGCAAATGTCTTACAACTAGGAACAAAGTGTATGTTACAACAATCGGTGCTGGATGGGAGCATGTACCCCTCCCCCTCCTATTTTGTCTTCATTGTATTCTGGAATTCTATGAATTGTTTTAGAAGATTACTGTCTTTACAGGAGGGGAAGAGTGTGTTAGGATATGAGATTATTATTAATATTTAAACAACAAAAAATGGGGGGAGGGGCCTCCCTCCCTCACATATTGAGCGAGGTATGTAACAAGGTTTAGGCAAGCTTTGGTTAACTTTTGTTAAGAGACAGCAAAGTTTGGACTAGTTTTGATAAATTTGTATGGTACAAGGGGTAAAGAGCTGTAGCATCCTCAATACAAAGCATCTGTGAGACAGTGAGAGATACACTCCTTCATCGTCTAATAAGATCCCTGAGACATACACACGCTAGACCACAGGAACTGCAAACAAGCAGCTTACTTAACGACTATGTTGAGTGAAAACAAAGATTGGTTTTCAATCATCAATTAGGCTCACATTAAAAAATATATAAAAATCGGGGGGGGGGGGGGAGTTTGATTATCAGTCTAAAACAAACAGTGAAAATAAATAAGGATCAAAGCAAAAAGAAAAGTGTCCTTACTTGCATTAATTGTCTCTCTGAGCTTGAAAACAAGTTTCTTTACAAACTCCTGTCCTGAAAACTACATGCCCTGCATCTTTCACCTTTGTCAAAATAAACATTTTGGTTTTGACAAAGAAAATTTCACTTGAGCGTGATTTCAACCAATGACTTCAGGTTTAACTTGCTGGCGCTCTACCAATTGAGCTTTTTATCCCTGCTGGCTGTCAGAAGCTAGTCAGAAGCCACACATTTTACTGAAATCCCCAATTGACTCCAACACATACTTGTAAACCCCAACTCCCACCACATCCTATTTCATCCTGACTAAACAGTACTTTTACTGCATACCCCCCCCCCCCACCACAGACAACCAACCATAAAATTACTCCACTTTACTTAGTCCAACCCCATCAAACTCCTCCGATATGAAAGAGCATCCCTTGACCCATTTGCATACCATCTTAATAATCGTACATCACCTCTCCAGCCTTGCTTGATTGTGACAGTATGAGGGCAGCGGTGAATCTTCACGCTCACAGTCTCATGTTTAACATCATCAGTTATTTGTCTAGTATGCCATCATCCTGTTAAAAAACCAAGCCTGTCTCGCCTGATGTGTCAGATTGATGATGGGGGAGGGGGAGATAGACGAAACAAAACTTTAGTAGGAGACTTTCTGGGACGATAGGTGGCAGCAGACTTACGGGGTAAAGCCATTGTTCTCAGAGGTATGCGTGTTCAGAACTACATAACCAATGGAAATTTACCCGGTAAGTCTGCTGCCACCTAGCGTTGGAAAGTCTCCCATTGGTTAAAGTGGTTGTATATTTTCACAGACTAAAAGCTTATAGTAAAAAGAGATTACTTTTTCAAGACCTTTACTGTGGGGCGGCCATCTCCGCCCCCTTTTATAAATTAACATAGGCCCTGGCAATATACGCACCTCCAAACAATGCCCGTCTACCATTTCCGCTTTTCTTGTAGCCAATTTCTTTGTGTACATTTTGACCCCCAAATTGACTCCGAAGGGTCTATAACCAAACCAAAGCCGTGAGGGTGAAAAAGTCTGGTGCCTTTAAAATTGTGTTTTTGTACAAAGAAAATGCAACACTTTCACACAAAAACATGGCTCTTTAATGATTTATTGTATAGGAAATGTATGGTCCTTTTTATGAAAAAAAATATATATATATTATACGTTCTTGCAGATTTAAGAAATCTTATAATTAAGATAAACATACTTATTTGGCTCCCGGAATCCTGAAGCTCATACTCGTGTTTACTCCCAAAACTATTTGCATTCCATTAACAAAAAGAGTGTCCACACAAACATTTCTAAAGACAAAACCCATCTGTAGGAAACAAGGATGGATGCCCAAGCACGATTATTGAGGACAGATTACTGGTGTACTGTTGCGTCTGTGTTTACGTTATGCTTCCAGTGTTCCTCAACATGCTACCATTTAGTTATAGAAACAAATTGTACCAGGACATACAATTTCCTTAACTACACCACCATTCTTAATTCAGCCTGTCTGCCAATGTAGGCAGATATCCTTTAAATAGTCGGCCTGGCAGATGTGAATGTTTTTTAATTTGTTTATTAAGAAGAAATAATAAGCATCTTAAAGGAGGACAGACATGACCTTTTCCAGGCTTAAAGGCAGTGGACACTATTGGTAATTACTCAAAATAATTATTATGATAAAACCTTAATTGGTAACGAGTAATGGGGAGAGGTTGGTAGTATAAAACATTGTGAGAAACAGCTCCCTCTGAAGTGACATAGTTTTCCAGAAAGAATTTTCCACGAATTTGATTTCGAGACCTCAAGTTTAGAATTTGAGGTCTCGAAATCAAGCATCTGAAAGCACACAACTTCGTGTGACAAGGGTGTTTTTTTCTTTCATAGTTATCTCGCAACTCCGACGAGCAATCAAGCTCAAATTTTCACAGGTTTGTTATTTTATGCATATGTTGAGATACATCAAGAGAGAAGACTGGATTTTGACAATTAGCAATAGTGTCCAGTGTCTTTAATTCAAGTGTAAAAAGGTCAGGAAAATTTTCCTGGGGATTTCCTTTTAATTGCTTTGAGTGTGAAAAAGGGATTGTATGGGATAAATAGGGGTTTGAATAGACATTTGAGATTTGGATGAAAGAAAAAATATATATGACCCTTTACCAGCTCTAAAAGTAATATTTTCCAGAAAGATACCCAACCAAAAATAAAACCCCTGATGCATGAACTACAGAAATCTCATAATGCAAAATGAATAGAAATAAGATTCAAATTTTCATATTTTAAAAGAAGGGTCACAACTACTTTCAAATCAATTTGAATAAGGAGGCCAAGTATACCTGGGAAATAAAAATTATTCACAGGTTTATTTTGCCGGTGGCGTTTTCTCTACGATGTTAGTTAAGTGAAAGTCAGCCCAATCACAATAATTACTAGAGGTTTCCACACATTAAACATCTATAGAGACATGCTGGAGGCACGGGCACGATTGATAATAATTGTCAAAGACTAGTATTCTTGTTTGTTGTATCTCAACATTCATGCATGCATAGAAAAACAACCCTGTGAAAATTTGGGCGAAAATGGTTGTTGAAGTTGTAAGAAAAAAAGTAAGAAAAAAAACACCCTTGCAGCCTGAAGCCTTTCTTAGATGAGAGGCAATTAATTTTAGTGAGAGGCAATTACCTCCGTTCTCAAAAATTAAGTAACTTCAGAAGGGGTCCCGGTTGCTTATTACCAAGTAAGTTTTTATGCTAATATATATTTTGAGTAATTACCAAACGTGTCCAGTGCCTTTAAAGAGAGTTGCAAATGAGGGACAGGGTTGCATGGAGACATACGAAAGGGGGGATGTTTCTCTAAGACACATGACCCATTAATGTGTATTTACGTTATCTGCTCACAGTTTATACTAAGCCCCCAGGAAGTTGCCATCAAGACGGCCATCTGGACCAAAGAGAATGCCGAATACATCAAGATCATGAAAGGTAAAACTTGCATGTAGCAAATTTAAATGAGTAGTATCACATTTCCCTAGTACTTGTAGAGACGTTTTTATATTGGCGGTGCTTTTGATGTTGGGCTAGATTGCTTTTAGATGATAAGTGGTGGGTGGTAGCGGGATGGCGTGGGCTCGGAATATCATTGGTAGTTATTGGGTAATTGCAAAGTTTGTATTTGAAATCAAGAGATGGCACCGATGTTGGTAACGTTAGCAAAACTGCTGCAAGTAGTACCTGACATAAATAAAGACAATGTACAGCTTTGGTGGTATTGACAAACCTGCTGCAACTGGTACCCTTATTATACCTGCCATGAACAAAGATAAGGTACAGCTTTGATCATGTTGGCGTAAACTGCTGCCATTGATCTGATTGCTTTAAAAAAAAAAAAATTGTAATTATATATAAATGATCAAGACAAGGGATTCAGAAATGTTTATGAAACTCGGTGTTTCCTGTGGTGAAATGCGTGTTCTGTATGTGATCTCTTTGATTTAATTTTGAATCTCCTAAATATAATTTTACTTAATACACAACTTAAATATGAGAGTTGGTTAACATTGTCAGCTTTTAGATTTGGTTTTGAGTTAAGACATTGATTCGATATCCTGATTCCAAAACATGTCAGTACTATCATGCCTGTCCAGTGCAGCATCATACCTCTTTTAAAAACTAGTTCCAGTTCAGCACAGTAGCTCTGCTTAATGCTCAGATTATTCAGTGACATTTAAACATTGTTGACTCAAATGTTAGAATGAGCCTGGGGGATAAACAACCCGCAGGGATAAAAACAAGAACAAATTAAGCCTGTAATTTGCCCCCATCTCGCCGAGTTTAACCTTCTCCGCGTTATCCCACCGGTCATTTCTACTGCTACATTCATGGTTCCATTGAGTGCTCAGTGAGTAGACCGGGGTATTTGTTTTGAATAAGTGTATCGCCACACTGTTGGCTTTTATGGTTAGTAAAAAGAAAGTAGGTGGGGGGAAGTACTAATGCAATCAGACTTTTTCAATCTGAAGCATTTATTGCATTTGGATTGTGAGGAAATGAAGCTAGAGTATGCATCAGAAGAACTTATTGAATGATAAATGTCATGGGTTCGTCTGGCTCTGTAAGAAGCGAGTCTACAATGGTATTTCAAAGAAATATTGATTTTTTCCCAAGTCCAAAGTTTTTTTTTTTTTTTTTTTTTACAAACATACATGTATGTAAGTGGAATGTGGGTGTTCGGAGGGGGAAGGCGTGGGTGGTGTATTAAGTACTTGGAGGAAACTGGGCGCCCATGAGTGCTCATAATATGTTGGTGGTACTTTGTAGTTTTCTTTTTTGAGAACACTGAATGTCTGTCTAGTTTAATCTGCTTGATTGTAAAAGGCAACAGTCGGCAAGTTGTGTCTGGTAATGTCTGGATATAAATGAAGATATAGAAACAGTGAATTGTGAAATGCCATGTCGTTATGTTAGCTCTTTTCATTAAATATTTTCAATTTAAATTCTTTCTTGTAGAAAGAGAGGAAAAAGAAGCCTTAGAGAAAGAGCAAGGGATAACCAAAGAACCCAAGAAGGTAAAACATGTTATGAAACATTTGTGGAGGATGGAGTCTGCATCAAGATTTCATTTTTGCAATTATTGGTGCATGAGGTTGGTTTACAATACTTTACATTTCTGCGATCAATCTGAGACTTTTGAATGCTAGTTAACAGCAGACATTCCAAGGTAAACTTTCATTGTTTACGTCATTCTGAGCATGCTCATATTTCCAAGAACAGTGGATTTACCATGTAAGTCTTCTGCCACCTAGAGTCCCCAAAAGTCTCCCAGTGATAGTCAGGCTGTTGTCTGATAACTGCACTTGACTTTCATATGTACATGTACGTACATGGTATAAGACCAGTCACAGATTGTATAATGCTGCAATATATTCATGATTTGTGTATTCACTGTCACTTCTCACAAATGAGAATTGTTCCTTTTGTCTATTTGGCTCACAATTGAATGTACTTCTTGAAGTTTGTTCTTGCCTTGTTCACTCTGTCTTAATGTTTGTTTTAATTGTTCTATTGACTGTATATTAAATATAAAATTGTGAAGTGCTGTAAAATTCTTTATTTGTACATTAACTATCATACATGTATCTTACATAAAGGTACTTATCTATTTGAGTTTATTGTGTTACTTTGTCATTGGACATTTGCCTCAGTGTTGCCCAAGTCATGGCCGATCACTCCCCCGCCCGAACCCCTTCAAAAGAATGAACTTCTGTGACTGGTATCCTGCTATTATTTGTGAAGCTGACACATTTTCACCAAAACTGATGTCTCGTTTGTATTACATGTAATTTAATGAGTGTCCTCTACATGTCGATCATGCATTATATATTCAGTTCAAACTAATACTTGTTTTGTTACTGTTGCTTTTTATTCTACTTTGAGAAATGTTTGATTCATATTGCAAGTACTGCTTTTATATTAATTGGTTTTTTTCCTCTTTCTCATACACCACACTGTATAGGGGGCCTACTTAATAGTATACTTTCCCAAGTCCTTTGTAAAAACTCCACAGATATATCACTCGGGTGGGATTCAAACCAACAACCTAAGTTGTCATTCCACAGAAGATGCCTTACCACGAGACCACTGAGCTTGCGCGGTAGCTAGAGACATTTTTTAATCCAATATTCTTATCAGCGGGTACGGTAAATTATTTATTGTTGTTCATTGAAGAGGAAGAAACATGTCCGGAAGCCACAAATCCAGGCCAGCACCGCTGGAGAAGCCATCGAGAAACTTCTTATAGAGAAGAAGATATCCAGCAAAATCAATTACGAAGTTCTGAGGGATCTAAATAGAACATCAGGTGAGACACTCCACTATCCCGAGACCAAGCCTATGGTGTGAAGTAACTTCCCACACTTCTAAGACTAACGCCTTATTTCTGACAGGTCTGATCAAATCTACATGTGTTGACCTTGTTTATCAAAATGTGAATTGTACTTAATTTCATTACAAGAGTAGTTTAGCATCCTTTAAGATGTTACATTAAGATCGAAGGTCCTGTGTACTTATGGATTAGGAGGTGCATAGAGAGGGAACTGGAGCACATCATGGAAGAGTATAATACTGATATTGTTAATTTTGTTGTACACTGACTTCCATAACACTTACAGTACATCACACCTAGGTGTGATGTAGCTACCCACACTTCTAAAATTAATGCCTTATTTCTCACATTGGCTCAGCTTTGCGACCGTTTTGATCAAATCTACATGTGTTGACCTTGTTTATCAGAATGTGTAGTTTAACCACAGAGCTATTTATAACACCCCTCACCAATATTCTGCCGTTTCATTGGTTTAGAGCGCGTCACATGATATGTCTTAGTTTTGCTAGACGACGGCCGTGTGATAGCGCATCGGTTTGCCGTGCGCTAGTCTGAAAGACTAGCACACAGCGTGCAGTACCCAGACGTCCGTTGCGTGTACGAGGATTATAAATTAATAGTCTGTAACCATTTCGGATTACATGACACTACATGCAGAGCACAGTGAAAAGTTTTTGAAATCTGTATTCGCTTCGTCCGTGGATTTTAGCATTCAGGTGAGGTCTGTAAAGTCTGTACAGTATTTAGAAATGTTTGGGGCATTTTCGCCTCGGGAAAATAGAACGCTCCGGGGATCACCTCGGGAGTCATAGTTTTACCCATAGCACTCGAAGCAGTCAATATTTGTATAATATATTGACTAGAGCGCTAACACCCCATTATACACGCACTAAGGTTTTGAAGCGGTGTGGGCGCATCCATGTTTATGTACAAACAAATAAAAAAATTGAAATTTTGTTCGGCAAATGTACGGCTATTTGCATGATAGTGCGTTTGTTCTTTTCTTTGTGTCATCGAACAAAAAAATGCTGCAAATGTGAACGCACAATCTGCTGATGAGCGTACAAAACTGCAAGCGTCATGAGGCGCGTATACTTTTTTTAGTACGTCATTCAAGTCGAACTTACGGTTTACGGTATCAATTCAATTAGCCTAGGTGAAATAATGGCCGCCTAAACTTTTTGCTGTTAAATATGCAAATGCTTAACTAAATTAATCAGGGCCCAATTTCATAAAGCTGTAACCAAGTTGTTATAGTTACTATTTTAGTATTATAGAAATAAACGTAGTTGATTTCTCATGAGATGCCTTATTTTTTTGTTAGCACAAACTTTTAGGCAGCATGGACTTAAGCAAAGGGGCAGTCGCATACGTAAAAGCGCACACGGTAAAAACAAACGCGGCAATGTTTGTTCTCTTAAAATTAATACCGTTCCGTAGTTACGCAACACACCTGCACCCCGGGTGGCTTCTAAACGCAGAGCAAGTTAGCGCTCTAGTCAATATATATATATTCTGCTTGTGTTTCTGTGTATCTTACTGTTAGGAAACATTCATAGATCAATAATAGTGCACAGGGGCCAATTTTATAAAGTTGTTTAAAAGCAGAAAATACTGTGGACGAATTTCTTTACTAAGCACAATTTGCGTGGGGCACCAGTCACAACAATGTTAACTGAATGTAATTTTGGCTGGTAGCCTATTTCTGTTACAAGCAATACTTTTCTGTGCTAAGCAAGTTGGTGTATTTACAGGCTTTATTATTCACTAAGTTGTACCATCCACTCATTACAAACCACTGTCGTGTCTTTTCACCCCTCAGTCCAGCAACCAGCCACTCCGACCACGCCGACAGTCCTGGACAGTCCCATCAAGAATGTACTGCCGCTGAGACCGGTAGTATCTGCCAACAAGAGAGTCAGACCACTTCTGGGTGCCTCGGCCAAGAGCAAGGTAAAACTTACAGCTTTTCATCACCAATTGATGAGAACCCCTTGTTATCAGCCGGGTAGTGTTGTGGTTCATTCATTGGAACAACTCTTTTGGTTTCTTAAATGATTTGAGCTTGAACAAAGACAAATTACTAGAGTGGGATTTGAACCAATGACCTCCAGATTAACATGCCAGCGCTCTACCAACTGAGGTACATGTATCTAGTCATATGTTGGCGATCTCCATATTTTTTCAACATCTCTTTGTTCAGGGTTCCAGTCAGAAGTAAAAAGTTAATTGCCGTGTAGCCAGGGATCACACCTGAGTTGATGATACAACCTGGGAAGCGGCAGCCAGGGATGGTCTTCAGAGGATACAACTTTATTTCAGAGGAAAAAAAATCCTTTGCTCAACCCAAAGCATAAAAAAAAATACAAGTCGTTTTCCATTATGGTTTATTTTTTGATATCTTTTATTTCCTGTTAAACTTTCATTGACTTAGATGCCAGCAATCAAGCACATCAAGCTCGATTTGGGAGTCCAACCGGAGAGCCTCGCCCCGTCCAACATAGTGGTAGAGTCCGGTCCAGTGGAATATGCTTCAGCCATGGGGACGCCTGATTGCATAGAAGGTGTGGGAGGGGAATACTATGAGGAAGAATCTACTCTGCAAAGTGCTGCACAGCTCATGGGACGAGGAGGTAATCCAAGTTACCGAAGAAAAAAAAAAATGAAAAAAACATTTTCTTTCGCCTTTTTTGTACTAACTGTACTCTTTTTTGAAGTTCTTTTCAAAATGTCCACAGGCACTGATGCACTAGAAGTGTGGAGCCAGCCCGTTACCTTGTGTGGGATCATGCTTTTTACGCACATGCTCCGTGCCTTTGGAACTGTACCCTTAATCAAATTCATTTCGCAGAGACCCTTGACGTTTTCAAGAAACATCTCAAAACTTTTCTTCGCAATGATTGATTGCTTTGTCGAACTATTTTCCCATTATTAATAGTGCCATTATTTTTTGCTCATTGTTTAGTTTCTTATACAGCGCTGTGGTAAGAGTGCTCTGTCTATAGATGCCTAATAGTTTTATTATTATTATTGTAACCTTGCACATTCTAGAGCAGGTGTCTTCACTACGAGACCATGGAGTTAATAACCCTCAACGCAGGGCGCAGGGAGCTTCATTTACTTGTACATTCATGTATACAGTGCATTATACATTCATGGTGTATCTTTTTTGATAATTAGGATCTTGAAGGAATTTACATCGGTTGCTATTAGGAGAAATCCTCTGCCTAAACTTGCTGACAACTGAGACAAGAGGCAAAGAAACCTGTAGCTTTGAATGAATTTATTGTTTTGTGCTTACATCAATATCATTGTTTTTATTGTTCTGTTGATGGTCAATATTGGATGAAAGAGAAATGATATCTTGCATCCTATAACTAAGAATTCTGTAATAACTGATATTTTATTGTGTAATAACTGTTGCCAAATGCCATAGATAATAACACCCTTGTAGTCTTAGTGTGTTAATCACCATTTATTTGTTGCTTTTGTTCAATAAAAAGCAAATACAATGTGTCTTCATAGAATTTGGCCTGTGTCAACACCATATCTACTTTGCTCTGTGTATATCTACTTTGCTCCGTGTAATTTTCCTGGTATAAAATGTTTTGTTTTCTTGTTTTTTCAAAATATTTTGCCTCTGTGGTTTTCATTTGTTTTGTTGTACACTTTGCAACCGCTGGGAATATGCTGTTATTATTATTATTGCTATAAATATCTTATAATGTGTCTTATTTATGATTGACTTCATGACAAAATAACCAGCCATGAAAAACCACTGTGCACCCTTGGAGTTCATCATCCAAGCACATTTGGATCTCCATCACTTTGATTTATGCCATTGCAGCTCTCTCTTTTATTCAGATTCCTGAAGCAGCAGTCAATGAAATACTGCCTCCTTTTATTAAACTGGATCGCAGTGCTCTACTTCGAACGACCCCGGCCATCCAGTGCCAAGAGTTCCCCTCTTTCTCTCTCCCTCTCTCCCTCTCTCATCCCCTGTCTCCTCTTTAAGCGTCCCACCGTGACGTATCTACCACAGACAATATTAATGAATCTTCTCTCCTCGTCAATGCTCACCTAGTGTCTCACTGTCCGACAGGTGTATCAGTTCCATTAGGGTTTGGGAAACACATACTCCCTGAGGGGGAGTACAAGACAGGATGCGAGTGGCTCAACATCACTTCTTATTACTAGAGAAGAGGATGGGGGCGGGGTCGCCGGAGGGGGGTGGGAAAGCATCTTGTATGTGGAGGGAATCATGTGTCTTTTGAATTGTTTAATGAGAAAGGACACTTGTTTTTAGAGTCTTATGTTCTTATTGATTGTCTGGGAGTAGGGGTAATCGAGATGGGAAACAGGATGTACAGTATTGTTAATGTTGTAACAAAATATATTTTGAGGTACATGCATTGAATAGGTCTCATATTTCAAAAACTGAGCTCTACATATCTTGCATGACAAAATATGAGTGCTTTGATATGTCCTTAGGTGTGTAATACAGCGCTATATAAAAACCTATTATTATTTTTATTATTTTTATTGTTGTTTATAGATGTATATACACGTATATATAGCTTTTTCTTTCATTAAAACGGTAACATGCAATAAGGAATATCAGATGGGAATAAGAGTCAAAGGGGTCATGTTTTCATGATGTATTATATTGGCAAGGTAGTGTTTATTTGGTTTCAATCATAGCGGTCAATTGTTAGAATATTTTTGTAGTCAGGCTTACGTCATATCCGAAATGATCAAACAGTACCAGGAATGTAAATTATGAAAACACGTTAAAGATTAATAACCACTGGAAATACACCGGAGATGGATGCACTCCCGTATGTATCAGATCCTCCAGCGGATTAATATCAACACTATGTCATCTTAAAACTTGCCTCTGTGGGATTCCCACATTTCGGAATGTTTGATGTAGTCACGGCACGCTGCCGCTGATTACCGTTCAGATTATTAGCACCCCGAGTGTTTATTAATGTAACTCTCTGATGATGAAGAACCCACTTTTTATTTATCTCACAGGTATTGATGACTTCCATGACTCGTATGACGTGGATGATTTGGAATAACGGCCAGCGAGACATCCATTCCAATAATGGCTTGTTGCACAGCCGCCGAAGTTGGACCAGGTGCAGACACTGTGATGAATCATCATCCATTGAAGTCCATCCATCGTAACGCTGGGCCAGCCATCGTCATCTTGAGGCCTGGTGCGATGAAGAAGAAACCCCACCTTATTTTATTGAGTAAACATAAGGCATCTTGTATTTGCTCCCTTAATACTAAAGGACATTTGTAGAGCATGGATACCCACCAAGTTTCATCCTATAAACCATCTCAGCTCTCTGGGGAGTAGGCAGGTCGTGCTGCAGTATGTAGCACACATGGCCAACACATGGTTGTATGGGTTGGTTGCCTGTTATTTCTGCTGAGCAAAATTCTTCTGTGCTGAGCAGAATCATGTTTGGTAGATTGCCTGTTTTTCTTTGTGAAGCCAGCTTTTTCTGTGTTGAGCCAAAAGTGTGCGTATGTAAACCATTCTCATAATACTGCCTCAACAATTTTGCCATGTCAATATTTTATGACATGCACTGTACGGCTGTATGAACTTGGCCCCTCAAAGGGCATAGTGGAAGATCAAATTTTGCAGATCAGACAAAGCCTGTCCAAAAGTTTACAGAGGTCCTAAGACAGTTTTGATGAAATTAAACCTCAGATTGATTGACTTAGAACAAAATAAGAATTGAATTTGTTTGTTCTTTGAGTAAGGGAGTAGTAGGCTACAAGGACCGAGCCGAAAGGTCCTTAATCGCATGACCACGACCCTGAAAGGTTTTAAACAGCTGTTTAAGACTGAGTCACTATTCTGTTATTCCCATTTTGTTAAAAAGCCTAATAATGTAGGCAAATTTGTTTTGTAGGCTTAAATTTCTGTTAAGTCCTTGCGTCCTATAAAGGCTCAACGGTTGTACGTGCGTGCTAATAGCGTTTACATCGCGTATGTGTAGGTATTGATTGCCTTACACTTAAATTTGCACGCTAGTGTGCCAATACACTTGTGGCTATGAGCACCAAACAAGCCTTTTTAGGATAATTTTGAATTTATTCATACATTCTACTTTTCTGAAATTGATAGCCAGAGGTTGTTTTGCTTTCTTTTTTCCACTTCCCCCCCCCCCTCCTTTAACCTATTTTCCTGAAGCGGCTGAGGAGAAATAATGTATGCAACGCTATCCATTTACCTTATAAATAGTAATAGGAATTCATCATTACACATTGTATCAAACTGCTTTGACTATTAACCCTGTTCATTGGGCCTTAAGCATTCCAGAAAACATCTCAACACCTTTGGAGTATGCAACACCGGCAACCAAATTGGCAGACATATTGCAGGGATGAGATTGTTCAGACTTTTGGCTGAATTCAGACTTTTTATGTCTGCCTGGTGAAGAAAATCAAACAATATTTTTTTCCACAAATAAAGAAATCCTGCTCATTGGTTTATTCTCTAGTGCTTTGGATACTGTTTCCAAGGGTTACCAAACGGTAGAAATGACATCATTTCAACATACCTTTGAATTTGTATCAAATTTTCAGACTTTTTTGTTAGTAATGACTCTCATCCCTGATATTGCTAATCGTTCACATCAACCATCTCTAGCCACGCAGGAACCCCTCCGTGGTGAATGAGAGTCATTCATGTTAAATGAACAAGTTCATGTCTTATTCATTTTCTTAGGAGGGAAGGTAGCAAACAAATTCATGAACATTACATTCACTTTTCTTGTTGAAAAGTTGTTTTGCCGATCGATTTGTTTTGGTATATCTTTCCAGAAAAGCCCAACCAAGCTGCAATGGTTAACTTTATGTTTAGTTAGGATATTCGATGACCCCAGGAAAAACAATTTCTGCATTTTATTTACATTTTCCCCGTGCTTGATGTCGTTGAACCACAATCCAAATCCCCCACTATATCCTGTGTTAATTATTTTGTCATTTTGTCTTTGTTTGTATTATTGTATTATATTATTTATTTCTTCATGGTTTTTTTTTTTTTGGGGGGGGGGGCAGTGGGTTTTCTAGTTGATATTATCTCTGGCACTAAGCCAAGTGCTATGAATCCATTATTCTAAAAACCTGATCGAATGTGATATGAGTTATATGATCCAGACAGTGCGTATAACGAATTGACATCGGCTAGACAGATCCGACCACTAAATCAACCAATCTACCCTAGAAAGCGCCACTAATCACTAAAGAGAAACTGTACCAGCTCAAAAGAAATTAAGAATAAATCTACTCAGAAAGGGAGCCCAGGGGGTTTGTGCACCCAAAGTTAAAGGCCACTATTGGTGATTACTTTAAATAATTTCCTAACATCAAAACTTACTTGGTAACAAGCAATGAAGAGCTGTTGAGTGTATAAAACACTGCAAGAAACGGCTCCCTCTGAAGTAGCGTAGTTTTTGAAAAAGGGGTAATTTCAAACTCAAATTAAAATATTAGATTTAAAGTACTTCAGACCTGAAGCATCTGAAAGCACACAATTTGTGCAACTATGGTGTTTTTTTCTTTCATTATTTTCTTGCAACTTCGATAACCAATTGAGTCAAAATTTTCACAGATTTGTTATTTTATGCATACATGTATGTTGGGTTTAACACCAAGTGAGAATACTTTGACAATAACCAAACATGTCCAGTGCCTTTAAGGGGTTTGTAGACGGGTAGAGGGTGGGGGATGAAAAAGAAACCAAATAAAGAGAGGGATGAGTCACCGTGTATACACACTGGCCCAGTGGCCTAATTTTGAGGAAACCGGGGTTGCTCGCTGAGTGAATATAGATTGCATCACATGAGATAATCCCCCCTCCCTACCACCAGTGAATCAGCCTCATGTATGTTAGCACTAGTTCATTAGTATACATTACAATGGGTTACATTGCGAGCTTGTCATCTCCATTCTAAACATGAAGTCCCTCGGCACGATGATGACAGGGGAGATTTTTTGTCATTTTTTTCTTTTTTCTTGCCTGGGTAGTCTCAGAGAAGAGGGGGTGAAAGACCGGGCATCGCTTGCTCTTAGTGAAGGGGGGGGGGGGAGGGGGAGTGAGCCACAGAGAGGATGAGATATGGGTTAATGAATGTAAGAGTTGAGGAGTAATGTTGGACGGACAATGTGCACTAGATATGAACGGTTATCGAACCCTTTCACTTGATGTAACCCTATATCTTGTTGAAGAGAAAAGTTTGTGAGGAAGTGATAGGTATATATTTCCTCGGCCGACAATTTTGTAATTATGTTTTTTTATTTTATTGCCTTGCGCAGTGCTATAGAAGAACTCCAAACTTATCACCACATTTTCCATGTAGGGCTTTTTTTTCACAATTGCTGAATATCATTACTTTTGTTTGACTTCACTAGGAAAAAACAGGTACATTAAAATCAGGTTTAACAAAAAAATGTTTGATATAATTTTTGCAAAGAGGACATGAAGGAGTAGGAAGATGACCGTTAGTATTGCATTTGAATTGAGACAAGTTGTAAGAGGCAGGGAAGCAGTTTAAAGGTAGTCAATTCTAAAGTAAAGCCTGGTTCATAGTTCCTCTGATGCTTCATGCAAAGGGAATTTAACATCACAGCTGGGAAGGTTTAGCATGAGTTGAGTACAGCTACAAAACTGAAAACACATCACAAAAACTTCCCCTTTTCTCAATTTCTGAATTTCATTGCTTTTGTTTGACTCCACCAGGGAAAAGAGGTTAAATAAATAGTAAGTTTTTGTTTAAAGGTTTTTAATGGAAGTTGCCAATCATAAGGCCTTTATAAACAATGAAACAGGGCAACTCTTGTGAATTGTTCATGAGAATTTGTGACGTCAAATTCGCTTTGCATTCACGTTCGCAGGAAGTATGAATCTGGCCTTAGGCAGTCTGTGTGAATATGCTAGAGTAGCACCACTGGGTATAGGCTTGGGGTTTTCTGTTTAAAACTACACTAGAAAATTTGCTCAGGATTATTTCCATTAAAATCATGAAAAGTGTGATTGATTTTTAATTCTGAAAATGTAGACCTTCCCTGATAGTTTTATTTCTTTTGCTGAAAGTTACGGCTGTTTTTCTTAAAGGCTCAGGACACTGTCGGTAATTACTCAAAATAATTGTTGGCATAAAAACTTACTAGGTAACGAGTTATGTGGAGCTGTTGATAGTAACATTCCGTCTGAAGTAATGTAGTTTTTTTAGAGAAAGAATTTTTTTCCACGAAATGGATTTTAAGAAAATTTTTGAGTAAGATTTTGAGGTCTCGAAATCAAGGATCTGAAAGCACACAACTTCGTGTAACAAGGGTGTTTTTTCTTTCATTATTATCTCGCATCTTTGACAACCAATTGAGTTCAAATTGTCACAGGTTTGTTATTTTATGCATATGTTGAGATACAGCAAGTAAGAAGACTGGTCTTTGACAATTACCAACAGTGGACACTGTTGGTAATTGGTAAAAAGGGAAAGCATGCATCAACTATTATGAGAAAAACATCCTGTGATATTCCAGGAAATGCCTCAAACATCTTAGGAGAAAAAAACACACTTAGTCTTTTTTATTCAAGGATGGTTAAGGAAATGGCTCAACTATCCTAGGAAACACACACACTAACTATGCATTTTTTATACCTAGGATGGTTAAGGAAATGCCTCAACCATCCTAGGAGGAAAAACACAGTTACTTTGTATTTTATTAAACTATGATGGTAAAGGAAATTCCTCAATTATCCTAGAAAAAAGACTTGGGTGTTTTTTCCTTTCATTATTATCTCACAACTTTGACTTGAGTTCAATTACCAAACGTGTCCAGTGTCTTGGTTCAACCTTACGCTTTGTTGGGAAGAATTTATTTATAAATTTTGTCACAAAATTTTCAGATTACTTCTTTCCCTGGAAGTGGATATGACTTTTTCTGTCAAGCAGGTGACCACCTGACTTGTTAGTGAACTGTTTTGTAAATGTATTCCATCTATTTAAAAGGTGTAAATATTTGTTGATAAAGTGTAAAATAGAATTTAACATTATGAATAAAAAGTGTGTTTTATAAAAACATTGCATTACTGAGATCTCAACAAATTGTTTTTGCTTTTCATTTAATACTGGAGTATTGGCTAACATTTTCCTTACGTTGGTGTTTGGATCAAATCCTATGCCAGTTGGAATGCCAGAGCTCTCCACTTACTGTGGGTATCTGATGGAAATATTTCTTTGGAGGATTGGTATTGGCATTCACTCTCGTATCAGGATTGGAACAAAGTATTTTATGATTATAAATCCTTTTGATGTTGGACCCTGATTGTGTACATAATCTAAATGATTATGAAAAGTCAATAAATGGCAGTAAACAAATACTCCGAAATATAAACTAGACTGTATTCTCGAATGTCTGTCTTCATGTTGGAAATCATCCTTCCATTTATTGTATTTATACGTCAAGATTTCAATGGGTATAATTTCTTGCATCTTTTTCGAAAATTATTTACAATAAGTTTTGTACATACACAAGCAGTACTTATATCATGTATAGAAAAGTTAGCGAAGACCGCAGTCAAATGTTTTCCCTTTAATTCCCAAACCCAATGCAAAGTGCATTTTTAATCTAAATGTGAAATACTCATTTCCTATGTGCAAGGTGAAGATGTTTTATTTTGTGCATGGACTTCAGAAAAGCTACAATGGTCCAGCAGTTATCCCAACCGATATTATCAAAATGCCATCATCTTGATTTTCCCCCCATACAACACTTGTGATCGAACTGAGGCTGGAAGCCCAAAATAGTCATTTACTACCCTCCCATTTTCATATCAGTGTAATAAATGTGGATTGGTAGTCAGACCAGCGTGGACAAAACAGCATAATGGTTTTGAACCAGAGGCCAATCTTTAATAAGCCAAAGTTTTTAATACAAAACCTTCAAGTTACTGTGCCCTACAGGTTTAGTTTTTAATACACACTTCATTTGGTTTGTGTTCATTCAGTGTTTACTATAACAGAATACTACAATGCTCTAGCCCTGTGAGAATCAAGTGACTTATGGCTACAGTGTTGAAGAGTGGGTCTTTCTGATGTTCCGGCCAAAGCCGGCCCATATAGTCACTGGCGAAGCCATTTATTTCCAAATGTGATCTATTGCCCATATATTTCAGGGTTTAACTTGTACTTAACTTTCGCTTTCAACCTCGACAGATATTTACTTGTAAATTAAAGGAACAATTTGATTTGTATCAGATTATCATATACATGAATGTAAACTAAAAGTAAAATACAACAAAGCTACTCTAGTGTAGTAGATCCAGACCTGGTACAACCCTGTGTACAATTACAGGCCGATACTTCATTCTTGTGAGCGAACTGTGCATTTTCTGGAACATTTTTAAGGGCAATGGCCTAGGCCAATCTATACCTGGGCATAATTTCAAAAAGCTGTTAAGTAGAAAATACTTCTTAGCAATTTTCTTTGTTCATCGATTGTAGAATTTCACTGCATTTACTTATTTTGTTTTTATTTAATTAAACACAGGGGGTGGGGAGGGAGAAGCAGTCTCATTTTTCTTCCAAAAATTATTGGAGATGTTAGAGCTTACACAACGAATTTTTCAACTCATCAACAGGGAAGCTGAAACTTTGACACATGTGGGCTTCTTACCATCAAGCCAATTTATTGGCATAACAATATTATAAACAATCACAAAGTAGTGTCGGATTCCTCCCATTAGAATCGGACAGAATTATGGCAAGTTTGAATTTATTGCAGCATCTGTAAGTCCTCTGAAATGTTTGACCCAGAAGGTTCAGAGAGGCAATTCATATTTCGTTTCAAGCAACATTGCACTACAGCACCTTGTAAACCATTACAGTGCTACAAATACGTAAAGAAATAGGTGATAGGTCTCATACTTCAAACACAGCTCCACATTATATCTATGTAGGAAAATACTGACAGCTCATAGGGACCTCATGATGATATGGGCTATATGAGAATGGTTTATTCTTATTATTCGTCATCTAGACGTTGGTCCTTTTGAGTGATGTAGAGAGAGGCGAGTCTTGTTATTTCACTCTTTCACCCACGGGGTGCAATTCAGCTGTTTTATCGGTGGCAAATTTGGTGCATCACAAGCCCCCACCTCTGACCCATTTGTGACCTAAACTATAAAGGCCAAAGCTGGCAAGAGGTATGCCTGTTAACAACCCTTTAGGGAGGATGTCGCAGGCGACTTGAACCGAAATGCCTGTAGTGGGCCGCAAACGGACGCAAGATGCGACCTACTTCCACTCGACCAAAAGGGTCATGTCCTGAAATGATGCTTTCCCATTGTACGTGTACTTGTTTACAGGCCTGAAGCTTGGATTTCAAGGGATGGGCACCTCACTGAGGAAGTCGTAAATTTCTATTGGAACATTTCAGTGACCACAAAGGCAATGAGCAGGGATGAAGTACTAGGCCTGTGCTTATATAAATTTCTAGCTTTTCAAAAACTTGCTTTTTCTAATTTTCCCAGTCATTTTTACGGGAATAACTCTTTCAAAAATATTGACAGTATTAGCCATGTCTGGGCTAACAGTAATTTCAATGATTATACATAAATTAATACAATGGATTGTACCAATGTACTTGTTTGCAAAGCTCATGGGTTGTACATTGTGCATACACAGTTAGCTAGTTTAGGGGTAGAGAGTGGCGGAGTCCAATAAATAAAACCAAAAGCCCCCAAAAAGATTAATCAGAAAACCAACACTGCTGTGAAGATTTCCAAACACATTAACGATCTTATATTGACTTTTGTCTTGAGCAAAAAGTAAACTTTCCATAGCATTACACGCAATGATACAAACAATTTGTATGTTTTTAACTGCAAGATGTTGTCCTTTTTTATTTTGTTTGTAAACATGACTTTAAAACATGCATATTGCCTATCAAATCAACTTTGTCATAGGCGAGTGATCTAGTGCACCAAGTTCAGGTGTCTTCTGTGTGAGGATTTCGATCCTGGTAATGACACTTATGCCCTTGAGAAATACACCTAACCTTAATTACTTAATCCTTCGGATGGGGTGTAAAGCGTAGGTTCAGTGTGTTGTGTAATGCGTAACCATTTTTCTGTAAAAGAAAAGGGCTTTAACCTTGTGTTTCTGGCATGGTTGGCAAATTAGCAGCAAATTGCGCCGCATCAGCGTGTAAAACCTTGACAAGGTGCTATATAAATGGGTCTCATAATTCAAACATAACTCTCTGCATACCTGTCGTAAAAAATAATGAGAACTTTAAGTCACCCATCGAATGTAAAAAAGATATATAAAAACGGGAGTATTATTCGAAATATGAAGACAATCTGCTATACAAAGCTGAAAAACATGATTTATGTGAATAAGTATGACTCACATCCAGGACAAAAAAAACAAACCTCTAATTGGTTTTCCCAGAAATGAAAAATTCAGTAGGAATTACATGTATACCGATATATTTCTATACCTTGAAATTCACCGACTGTGATTAAACCCTTAAGCTGAATAAAGTCTCTTACTTCATCCAGACTTGAGAGCGAAAAGGTTACACATGAGTGAAATACATGTTTGGGACATCTGCCCACCGGCAGACAAAAGAACAAAAGCAAAGAGGCAATCAAGGAATGGGAAATAACAGCTATGGAGACAAATCCTCTGGAAGTACTTGGATAGATTCTTGATAGATCATGGAGGTATCATGTTTAACCTGGCCATAGTGAGTGATTGGAGCACACAGCTATACAGCTGTTGCACTCTGTTCTATTGTGCATGCTTTGACACTTTGCTCACATGAGTCCATGGGTGACTGCTCTATATTCCAACCCCCCCCCCCCCAGTTAGTTCTGACACCCCTCTGTTCCGACCCCCCTCCCCCCCCCCAATCCAAGTTTGTTTCGACAACCCTATATTCAGGAACAGGGTACGTGTAGGGTAAGGAAAATACACTAGGGTTGTCGGGACATGACCATAGGGCTGTAGTGTAACTATAACTACATTTACCAGGAAGCATAATTTTGCACTGCTGAGCTAATTTTGTGCGCTTATAAGTGGGACTATGAAATTAGGCCCTTATTCTAAATGTATTTGAGAAAAATGATTACTGAATGCATGCTTTACTTACGAACACAATAACTTAAAAATTGTGAGAGTCCATTGTTATGTACATGTACCAGGGGTCATTATAATTAGATGTTTCAAGAAGACTAGAGGATTGGAATGAGTGTACACTTTTCCACACACACAAAATATTGACACAGGCCGATACAAGATCTTTTTTTACAGTTCGATTCCGATTTCTTGATGTTAATTATTTCAGACAATATCTGGATTTCTCCTCAACAAGACTGTGTAAAACTAACGAAAAAGAAAGATTATTACACAGTAGTCAGGTGCATAATCATCCATAACGTATATTCTACATCGGCCATAATGGCACACTGTGTATATAAAAAAAACAAGACATAACAAAATCTACAGAGTTGACTTCCCAAATACTTGCTACCCTTAAAAGGACAAAATATGAATCATCTCTACGTATCTAGAGGGACTTACACTACAAATGATGAAATACTGCTTGATTGCAAAATATACAGTATGCAGTGTGCAGCATAAAACATTCTATTTCACAGAAATAACAGTATTGAGCTTGGTATTTTGCAAATAAAAATTCCCCTTCCAAAGTTTGGATATTCAATAACCTGATAACTATCAGTGAATGAACTTATGGGTTAATTTTATAAAGCTGCTTATCAGAAATCTCTGCTCAGCAAATTTCTTGGCTAAGCAAGAAATGGCTGGGACACCAGTTGCAGCGATGGTAACTTTATGGTACTCGGGCTGGTAACGTATTTTTGCATTAAGCAAAAGTTTTTTTGTGCTTAGCAAGTTTTTGTGCCATGTTGGTTAATCTAGCACCCATTATTGGCTTTTGTAACTTCTGTGGTAGCAATTACTCACAAATAGTTGTGGTGCACAATAATTATAGAGCTTCTTATTAAACGATGCAGCCATCTTTGTTTGGTTCCCTGTGTGCCGTAATGTGTCACTGCAAGGATAATGAATGCATCAATGGGAGACCAGACTATATAACCCAGGCTGTTTCATTATGGGTGAAGGTATTGAACTCCACAGCGCGACCACAGTTTAGAATTTACCTCTTTAGCAGTCCACCATTATTTTTTTGGAAGCCATGAATTGTCCCCATCCATTTTGTCGATGGAGGAAACCAAGTAAGATTTTGTTAGGATTTACAACAAAAATCAATAATTTACCCTGATTTAAATATAAGATAAAAAAATGGGCTCCCAGCAGAGCTCGCTATCAGCACTTGGTCTACTGGAAAGAAAATGATATTCACAGCTTCTTGGATAACGTGAGGCCTCCCTACCGACTGTTCTCCCTACTGCTCTTGGGGGGGGGGGGGGTCTGGGGATCAGGCCCAGTACATTTTCTTTTAAGGGAGTTTGACTTGGTGCACCATGTGTCTGTCTTTGCCATTTGTCGGAATCCAACACCAGAAAGTGGCAGGTGGGATGGGATGGTAAGCCCGATACTTCATGGAGGCACTGAAGGCGATTGCCTCCAAGCCCCCTGGTCATTGCCTTGGTGTCCTTGAAATGATCCAGTAGATATTTACAATTTCCTCATACAGTGCCCTTTACCAAGGAGAAAAATGCCTTGGTACCCTTGCCCTTTCAAAAACGAAGCATACATGACTGGGATGGCTGGGTCTTATTCAGGTTTCCACTGGCTCAGCCAGTGATTTGATTTTGGAAAGTTTCTCGCGGTGGGTGTCTGAATCTCCTTGAGCCAAACACCAAGGAGGTTAGAGTGAGTAAAGAGTTGAGGGCAGAGGGGGGAGTTGGGTTAAACTGCCTCTCAGAGAGGTCCAGTAAGTAACCCTTGGGAAGTCTCTCTTTGTCGTAATGGCATCTGACTCTTTGAGATCTGAAGCACTTTGGCTCGGTAGAGGTTGGGGGGGGGTTGTCTCATTCTGGTTTCCGCTGCCTGTTGACGAGGTCCAATAAATCATCTTTTGAGAGTTTCTCTTGATCGTATACCGTCTGACTCTCGTGAATTTGAACTCCTTCTTCCCACACCCACATCAGTCTGTTCAAGTGACAAGCTCTAGAGTAACACATACAAAGAAAAAAATCATATTAGAACTACACTACATTGCAGTTACAAGTTGTGTTGTAAGTTTGTTTCAGGGGTTATTGAAGTGATGCATTAATCCAAGAATGTTGAGCGAGGTTTTTACCACTTGATGTGTGACTATTTAAATTGCAATTCCCGAGGTGCCCTGTGCTTTTGAAGTGGTACTCTCTGCAAGGTTCCAATAACAACTTTCATTTTCCCAATCGAAGAAGTGCATGAAGGAAAACAACTGAGTAACTTGAGACGGACTTAGTATCGAGAACAACCACATTGTTTACATGATGGGCAAGACATCAGAAAGAGTGCACATACCTGAATGATGAGATTGAGACTGGTGGGCAGTCAAACCTAGACTCTCTTGTGTTGGCGTTGTAGAAATACTTTCTCTGATTCGTCCTACTCCAATGCATTGTCCATGGCTCTGATGAGAGAATAACACCAACGTCATTGACGTATGTTTTTCTATGACTGTCTACATGTATGTTGTTGAGGTTTGGTGGTCGATTTGTAACATTGTGCTTTAATGTTATTGGCATTTGTCTAGGAAGTGTACAAGATAGCAGTACTTTATCACACACTGTAGGGCCCCCACAAGGGCATGGAACTGAAAATGTTTACTGGACTCGAATTGTTGCCACAAGACCAGACTTGTGGCAATAGAGAAAAAGCATTCTATACAGTTCAACATTGTTTTTTGTAAATTGTTTTTATTTGAACAAGCATTTATCTCATTTGTCTTATGGGTCAGTATATTAAAAGTGGACCTTCAATTCAGCAGTGGTTTATATTAATATCCATTTCAGCTTACCGTTGATAGTTTTAATGAGATACACCCCTGCGGGAATGAAGTGTCTGTCTGCGTTGTTTCTGAAGCACAATCGTTGCTGCCGTCCGGAACCCTTTATTTGCTTGAATTCAAGTCTGCAGTGTAGACAAAAAATTAAAGAAGAAGACAGGAAATTGTTGGATTGGTTTCAAGATGGCTTTAAGAATTTGTTATTATTATTATAAGGAAGATTGTTAAGGTTACAGAAAAATTATAACACCGCATACTGTTTCTGGTAACAGTTGAATTTCTGGTCAGTGAATGCTATGTTTCACTTGCTTGGTTCCCTAACATAATTATAATTAATACATTTTCAAACAGGAAACCAACCCTAGTTTGCAGGAATTGTGTACAGATGTTCAAGTGATGGTCATTTTGTTTGTTAAGATGATCTTCCAGTCAAGGGAACTCGGTAAACTCCCACAAGGGGACATACATGTAAACACCAAGCTGGCAACAGATAATCTTTCTCAAATAAACAATGGTTTACATCTGTGGTTATGAATTGCACAAATCAGAAGTTGTGATTCAGTAACTAGGCGACAATACTTATTCTAGACATTATGAAATCAGCGGCCATCGATCTTTTTTCTCACCTGTCGAAGATCTTATTAATCTCCTCAAACCGGTAGACTTCCTTGACCCTCAATGGTGTCTGGCTAGCCTTGGTGGGCTTGTGTATAGCCTTGACAAACAACTCAGCCTTGATGATTCTGAGGAAAGGGGATCAGAAAAGATTGACAATGACACCAACCATGCTGTGGTTTGATTACTGTTGTTGAACTTTCAGCCATCATCATCAGGATATATTGAAGAGGGCAACGCCATTTTCATTTGAGAATCTTAAGGTCTATAGGAAACTTCTAAAGGGGCACCAAAGCCAAGACCAGGGGCAAAGAAGGCCATGGCATGCTTAGCCTCCTTGTAATTCCAGCCCGTAGAAAGGTTTTTTCATTTGCCAAGGGCACTTCCAATGGATAGTCTATGGGAAACTTGTGAAGAGGCACCACAACCAGAGCAACAGCATGCAGGGCTAATGTTGACTGTTATTGACGAGGGGCAACAACCTGTGTAGAGCATCAGTAGAAGCGGACACCTAATGTCATCGTCATCCAAAGCAACTGCTTTGCAGGGGACCACAAGCCTTTTTTCCAGCTGCTCTGTCTTGAGCCGATTAGGTAATCATGGCTGGGGTCGGCATCCTCTTGCAAGTCTCTGAGCAGACTTTGGATCATGCAGTAGTAGATGAGTAATCTTACCTCTCAGTGAAATGGAGATGTCTTACATCCTCTCCTC
The DNA here is from genome assembly GCF_902459465.1 of Asterias rubens. Lineage (NCBI taxonomy): Eukaryota > Metazoa > Echinodermata > Asteroidea > Forcipulatida > Asteriidae > Asterias > Asterias rubens. The sequence continues at coordinate 21,478,128 of NC_047062.1, read as the reverse complement.
CAAGCCACATTGCATCCAGCATATGTAGAGCATAAGACTTTCTCTGTCCAGAGCCCTGTATATATAAACAAAACCTCATTTACAAAGAACTTCTAAAGCAACTTACTACGTCACAAGGTTGTCAGCATCACCTTGAAAATATTGTTCGCATCTAAACCTTTTAAGGTTTCAATCTATGATGGGTATGATTGGTTGATCGATTGATTTATTTATTTATTGAATTTAATCAAAAATATGGCCAAAACTGGAGGACTAGAAAGATGAGGGCTTCTTGGAAACTTATTTTGAATCATCCCTCGACTGGGGAGAATGTGTGCTCCTCCATCATTTAGGCTCTGTGAGCTGGAAAGGATTGCTCTTTACTTACACCACAGAGGAAGGAACATTAGCAACAAAAAACTCTGAATGCTAGAAGTTGATCAGAACCAAGCTGAAATGTGGCACGACCGAAACTTTGATCTGTTTAAACCAACTCCGTACTTGTTAAGTGGTGCATTACAGAAACCCTAAAAGGGAACATCTGTGCACACTTATAAACCAAGTCAAGTGTGGATATTCCAAGGGGTTGAAATTCCGGTAATTATAAGCAGTGGAAGGCCAGCCCAAAGGTTTGTAAATTAACCTTGACCCACCTCGCCTCTCAGTTCCTCTACCAGCTCGGCTTCAAACAGCGTATCTCCAGGTAGTCTCAGGTTACACCTCTTGTCAAACTTGGTCCATTTAGTGGCAGGCCTTCCATTCCACTGGAATACATGTGATCTCTGTTAAAAGACAAATTTAACAAAAACATGACTAGAATTCTGTTTTTCATTATCGATGTCTCAGTCAGAAATAAAGTGTTTGCTATCAGGAAATCACCAAGAATATTGGGCATGACTTTGTATAAACTGATGTAAGGAAAGCAAATAACTCACCAGGCAGCAACTTTCATCATTGAACTGTCTTGTTTTATAGACGAATACACAGCAAGGTAGAATGAACTTAATATTTAAAAAAGAGGGTGCTGGACAAGTGGGGACCATCATCATTTGGCCAGCTCAACAGCTTTACTCGATTTCATCTGTTTTGTTTTGCTATGTTTGGTGTGTTTGTTGAGCTATTGTATCCTTACTATTATTTCATGATGTGTGGAAGTCACCTACATGTAAGGTAATGAACATGGATGTATTCGCTATTTTGTTTACTTCCGTTTTATTGTCGTGTCGCCCTACTTTGTACTTTAACAAAATTGTTTATTATTATGGAGCAGCCCAATCTTTTGTAATCGCTTACCTAGGATAAATAATTTTTTTAATTTGAATTGAATTTGAACATACTGAGATAGGTTTTGTCTTCCAACTGTAATTACTTTCAGCTGTTTCTCAGGGTCTGTAATGCAATTCTAAGCCAGTGAAAATATTATTTCACAACATTAATTTTTGAGGTACGACTTTTGTGATCCCATTAGAGGTTGAGTCATTGAGTTAGACTGACCCCTATCCCAATGACGTAGATTCTCTCCCCACTAGACACCATACAGCGGTAGTCAAAGATACTGCGGATATTTCTACATAGACTCTCTCTGTCTAGTATCATTGGAGTGTGCTGGAAGTAGTCGTTGCTCGCATCCTGTTCAGAAAAAAACACAATAAAATGTTGAGTACACACCTTGCAGTGGATGTTTTTTTAACCTGTCTCAACCTGTTCTTCATGAAATTTCTTAAACACATCTAACAACTTGAAGTTTTCAGTTCATAATGCAACTGGAAAATATGAGATTTGAGGCATTGCGTGGTGAGGTATTGATGTAGATTTCAATTTTGTTTGCGATGACACCATGTGTATATTTTTGGAGTAGATTTTCAGAAATTTTGAGATTTCTCTGTTCTGAAAAGAACCGTCTTGCTTATTAACTACTACCTGGGCAGAAGGTAGGAAATTGCAGGGACTACTCGCCTTTTTGTTTGCTTAGTGGATCAAGGAAATTTTTCATTATTAACTTTCACTGCCATGAAGTGAGTTCTTAATTGGTCTCAAAACGCCTACCTTATTGAGTTGATTAAACTTTGTCATTGGGTCTGGAAGCTTAGGTGTTGACCTTGTCTCCCCTGGTACCTATAACGTGATCAAATAGAAAAGGCTTACCAACAAAAACGCTCATGTAACTTTAATAAGAATAAGAAAGACCATGATGATGGGCTTTATGGACATTACGACCATCCTACTCCCAGGAGTTTAACTTCAGTAGATCTGCAGTACAGCATTCATGCAGTTAAAAAGCTATGGAAAGACCAATTACACATAATTTAGAAGCACAGTAGCACATTGCAGGCTGGCCTAGTGCATCTGTCACTTATAAACCAAAGTGGATGAGATTGAATGGTCAGACAGAAGGAGGGTTGACTGTCTACTGTGAGGATGCATTCACCACATGCTATTACATTGCAGGCTTGCATTTAGTTTATCATTAAAAACCACAGTGGATGATACTGAATGATCAGACAGTAGGAGGGTTGATTGTGTACTGTGTAGATGCATTTGGCATATCTTATTATTAGAAACCAGTGGATGACATTGAGGTTAAACAGTAGGAGTGTTAATAAGAAGCTTTCAATCAGAGAAAATGAAGCAATTGATCACTAAAAGTTGACATACTAACCCCCCATAACCTAAGGCACTCATCTCTCATCTCAGCCTGCCTCGGCTCTAACAGCTTGGTGTTACGGACGAACGCTTGAATCTTGGCAAGACCTTGGGCCTGAGTTTGAGCTTGGCTGATGGTTCAAGAGGATAACAAAATTAGTAGGGAAAATTGTAAACTGTTTTTGAGACAATTTGAAACATTACATGTGAGTTTCTTTCACGGCAATTGATTTCTTTCTATTTAAATCCTGGCCTCCAACTTTTTGAAAGAAACTTAATCAATTAATGCCCAACCACCCTTAAATGTTTCGCAAAATGTTACAATTGCAAAAAAACAATTAACAAAACCTTTCAAAGTAACTTAGTAGAGGACTGTAGAATTAATTTACCCCCTAACTTCTACCCGAGTCACACATTTTGTTGTGGCATGGTGTGCGTCCCCCCCCCCCCCACAACCACACTGTGTCTTCATTGTGTTCTGGGAATCTCACAAATTCTTGAGAGGATTTCTGAGGGGGTTGGGGTACTTCTGTACTCGATTGTATGAGTGTAACGTAGTATAGGAAAACATCCCAGACAGGGCACCATTTCGGCCAGCCATTATGCATAGCAGAATGTTTAGCCTTGAATTGTTTTGTGCACCACTGAATGCTAATTATTGAGTAGCAAATGTTCATTTGCTGTAAATAATTATATATCTTACAGTTCATTTTGCTTAGTAATGTACTGAGTAAACTGCTCATCAGCTTTGATGACCTCTAGGGGTACCACCTCCAAGATGTCATCACTGCTGTTCTTTAGTCTGTTCATCTGCTTGTTCAGCTCAAACATGTAATCATGGATGAGGTGGGCACCAGACCGCATTCCTTTGCACACAATGTAACTACAGAAAAAGAAAAATGGACAGTTGTAGTTTGTTGTTGTTGTTAATTAATATCAATTAATCTTCAATAGATACAACCTACATGTATAGTGCCAGGTGGTAAATGCCTTTAGGGAAGAGGACATCTGTAGTGAACATAATGAAGAAATTTCAATTAAATGTAATTGGTCAGACAATTATTCTTAGCGCTACCTTGGGCCCAATTTCATGGAGCTGCTTTAAAAGCACACAAAGCAGCTAAGCACAACAATATGCTTACCAGAAAAATATTACCAGCTCAAATACCATTTCACAACTATCGTCTGTGACTAGTACCCTGCTCGTTCTTGCTTAGCAGAATATTTGTTCAGCAATATTCACTGCTTACAAATTGGGCTCAGGGGTGGATTTCACAAAGGTAGTCCTAACTTAGGACTAGTCCTAGGCAATGCTAAGAGATAGGACCAGTCCTAAGTTAGGATGAGTTACTGGTCCTAACTTAGGACCGGTCCTATCTCTTAGCATTGCCTAGGACTAGTCCTAAGTTAGGACTACCTTTGTGAAATCCACCCCTGGTCTGACTAGCATGCAGCCTTCTTGTCTAGTGTTTGCACGCTGGGCTGGAGTCTAAATCAACCCTTGAACAGACAAACGTATATGCACCGACTATAACAGAAGAACCAGAGATTACTCATTGGAGCCTTACCGTTCCGAATTGGCAGGCCTGCTTGTGACTGGTTTAAACAAACACACTTTGTAGAAAGCTCTGTACAAAAGATAGATGAGTCCGATGCTGAACGGAGTGAAGAGATCAAAGGTCTTGCATACAAAACTACCACCTGCAATAATTATATGAAGAAAGTCATGTAATTAAGGTTTTTCAGTAGGCCAATTGGGAACGTTAAGGGGCTACTCCAGTTGTCTGGATCAACATCCCGTAACAAAGCCTGGTTCATCATCATCCTCATCATCATCATCATCCTCATCATCATCATCCTCATCATCATCATCCTCATCTTCATCATGAGTTGAGCAAAAGTCAACTCTTATTCTCTAAATTATTTGTTGCGAACTTGCATTCGCAGGAAGTATGAACCGGACTTAGAAGCTGTGGTTTGGCTTGACATTTCTTTTTTATGAGGACAAGTATTTGCCCTCTAACACAGGGCACCAAGGCACAGGGCACTCCTACCCTTTGTGAAGTAAACACTTATTGTGAGAGATGGGCCTTTCCAAAATGTAATGGACTGGCAGTAGTGTATGCAGCAGAGCTATGTAAACCCCTTAGCAATGTTAATGTGGTATCAACAAGTTTTATTACCATGGAAATTGTGTTACCTCGAGAAAGACTCTGCTAGGGTTGAAACAACGGGCCATTAACTATTTTTTGCCAATTTTTGTTCTTTACGGATTACTTTTGGAACCTACCTTGTCTGAGAATTGAGAGTGCAACAAGAAATTGACACAGGAGAAGCTGCTTGCTCAGTATTTCTTGAATGTTCTCCTGACCAGCCACTGAGAACCCCTACAAATAATCCACACACACTTTATAATTATCTGCTTAAAAGCATATGACACAATATGTCAATCCGAATCATGGTAACAGCAATCCATATTTCTGCAGATTTTTTTTTACAGGACTTAGGGAAAGTACCAAGTATACAGTTCTTTACACACTTCCGTGTTTGGTAAAACACAAATAATATTCTTTTTACCCGATGCAAGTTAAGCATCTTTGTCATGTTGTCTGGTTGTTGTGTGTGTCTGGCTGTTTATCTGCCTGTATATTGAGCCTTGTTGAAGAAGTTGTTTTGTCAAAGGCTGTTGAGAATATTTTTTCCATTTTCTACCATTTAATAACTCCATCAAGACTCAAAGTGAATGAGCTCTCGTAATTACCTTCTTTCAGCAACCCCCCTCCCCCACCCCCCAAAAAACCCTCACACCCCAACAAATGTTTAATGATCTATATTTAACGTTGAGACAACTCCATTGGCTCTTCTCAAAGCCACCACTCCTGCCAAAGAGGTTTCCCTCCCAATAATTTTACCAGCAGGATTCACAAAACTTCTTTCTATCACATGTTGCCTCTTACCCCATCAGCCATGACGAAATGCACCCCCTTGTTGTCAGTGTTCTCATACACAAACCTCCGGAATTCAATCTGGTTCTCACTCATCATGATGTCCCCATTACCGTCAGCACCATTGACACCTGTCCACAGAAACAAAATGGAATCTTGTCATGACTATTACAAAAGATTTGGGGTTGAACAATGAAAAATTGACTAAGGTGGGGTTCGAACCAAACACCTCCGGATTAACGTACCCGCGCTCTACCAACTGAGCTTTCTTGCCCTATGTTGGCGGTCTCCCTATTTTGTCAATATCTTTTTGGGGGTTGCCATTCAGAAGCCATTTAACCCTTAGCTGTTGCACGACAGCCTGTCGTGAAGCCAGGGATCACACCCAAATTACGATACCGCCTGGGAAGCAGCAGCCACGGGATCACCTTAGTTTTGTTAAGAGTGTAAAGTGTGACCTCACCGTAATGAGGTTCAAAGTACTCCGGTGATGCAGCAAAGAATTCCTCCAGCTTGAAGTCACATGGACCCTTGATGGTGAACCCGAAACCCTTGGTTCTATACTTCCTCCTCCACAGGACGTACTCTGAGAAGCCTCCGGGGCCGGCGCAGATATCCGAAAAGTACAGAATCTCATTGTGACCACATAAAGATCTCTGTGTGAAAGACAGAAGACAGACATCCATGCATTAGAAATATTGTTCTGACCCAAGTTGTTAATCTGATGTTTGAACCACACTTCTTCACCTAAAGTCTTCACTAAAGTCAACTAAGGCTCTGTAAACATCAATGCATATAACATATTTGCACAGATTATCAGGGAATTGCTCTTTTTAGAGTTATTTTGTTTGCTTTTAAAGAATCCACAGGCCTCCTGTTTGTATTAACTTTTCAAATCCTGAATTACCCCAAACCCTACAACCTCTTCAGGAAGTTGTCCGATTGCAGAGGTTTGAGGACTGTTGGCCACTGATGTTTTTTACAGTGACTGCTATATCTTCTGACACCCCTTTGTTTCACACCCTATGTTTCGATAACCCTTCGTGATCTGTACACTAGGGAAGGTTAGGTTAGGATAAGGGTTAGTATTAGGAAAGTCCAATAGGGGTGTCGAACCATAGTTACAGTGTAACCCTTTTCGCAGGGCCAGGCAAACAAATCTTATCAAAGTTTTGATGGGAAATTACAAAAAAGGGAAGGACAGTGGAAGATTTTAGGATGCCTGCGGGCAAGTGGGGCTAAGCAGTAAGGGTTTTAATAATGATATCAAATAACTTTAGTTAAAGTTTAAACAATTTAAGAATCTCTGTGGACAGTTGTGTTCCTTTTCCTCTTTCCAATGAGAGTTGAGGTCGGGGTAATGAAATGCATGTTAAACAAAAGCCTTTCTCAATTTTGTCTTCTCTCTCTAAAAAGAAAACATTAATCTCTACCTCATGCCCATCTTTTGGCGATGTGAACATGAAGTTGAAGACGTAGTCCATGTTGGCCATCTTCATGGCAGCCCTGTTGAGAAAGATACCTCCCCTGAGGGTCTCGTAAGGATTGGAGCGTGTCCTTGCTTGCCTCATCTCCTCGGGATCTTCAAGCTTGTCGAATGCTGACTACAAACGAGGAACAAGTATTGGAGAATAAGAACACTGAAGAGATGCCATGCCTCAAAATAATCCCGGGCACCCACAGCACTTGCAATGGTGCCCTGTGCTTTTGCTGTGGTGCCTTTTTCAAAGTTCCGATACCAATTTAAATTTTCCTCAAAGAAAGACCCCATTAAACCAGATGGAAATTGCTGTGCCTGCCCCTCAAGATTTAAATGCAAGGCCTGAGATGCTATTCATAATTATGGCCAATACAGGTTAACCTTGCACAAGGAAATAGGGAATTGAACGAAGCACTCAAGAAAGCAGTTTAGAAAGACAAGAAGTTGAGTCAAGGGCTGTTTACAGGTAGAGGTATACATCAGTTCCTACCTTTGCTTTCAACAGCTTCCTCAGTACATCTGGATTGCAGAAATGGGTTTCGTCATCGATGAAGTCTTTTCTCTAGCAAAGAAAAAAAAAAAAACAACGAAAGAGATGTAAAATTGTAGGTTGGTTTCCTACGGGCTAAACAAAACAAGATACCTGCATGATGCTATGTTGTAATGTGGCCAAGGAATGTGGCGTACTTAATCATCTTTTTAAAGTTCTGTCTCAACATGGTATTTGTAAAGCTTTCATATAGAAACTATCCATACCAACCATAATGCCATCTAACATCTCCAGAAAAAAACACGATATATTTTAGTTACTTGGCACAGCCCTTGTCTGTCATCGCTTAAGTGAGGACCTCAAGTTCAGTAGACTTTCTCTTCAGTATTACCTTTTCCCTTTTCCATTCTTGCCATTGGGACAACTCATACTCCTCTATAGCATTACAGGGCGGCATCCATGTGAAGGTTTCATGAACAGAGATCTACAACAAACAGGGAGCAGAAACGAATTCATAGTTACTTGTAAAAAATGTAAATGTGATATTTATTGAGTGTTTATTATAAACAGTTGTCGAGGTCTCTAATCAAATTGGACTTTTCTTTAAAACTGTGCAATGTCTTCTTCCTCTGCTTGCTTACAAAGTGTTTGTGTATTGTGGCTTCATACAATTCTCCGCTGACTAAGTGTTTGTGTTGTGGCTTCCTAAAATTCTCTGCTGACAAATTGTGTGTGCGATGTGGCTTCATCAAATTCTCCACAAGCCAGTACCGTCTTCTTTAAGGACAGCCTGCAAGCACGATGTGAGCTTTGATTTATTTTAAATGAAAATTAAGGTCCTTTCTTGAAGTATGATGCAGGCTTGTACCATCTTATTCAAGGACAGCCTCCACGCCCAATGTCAGCTTTGGGCTTTCACTAACACAATTCATTGTGATTTTTTTTCGCCTTATTGTTTTTTTGTAATAAACAAGACCCTTACTTAATAGTTCCCTAGAAACACAAGTGGAGAATGTGGAAGCTTGAAATACAAGGATAAATCTAGAGTACCTCTTCTCTTTCATCCCACACCAGATCATCTTGGGCCTCGAACCCTTCAGTGATGTGGCCCAAGCCTCTCCTCCCTCGCTGCTTAGAGGCTTCAACGATATCAACACGGCCTTCACCAAGACGACCAAGACCTTTGCCCTTCTTAAATCCCATCTTGGCCTGAGGAAAACAAATTGAAATGATGGAATGGATAGATATACGAGAGGACATCTACATATTCTAGAAAAAAGAATATTATTACAAGAAACTTGTACAGTGCAGTTTTGTCAACATTGGTATAAAGTATGGGTTTAATTGAAGACAAATCCACTAGTCCCAAAAAAATATCCAAGCTTGGAATCAGCATTCTTTGCCCTCCTTGCGATTAGGCATTTCAGTCCATAGCTTTGAGACAGATGGAGGCCTAGTACATTGTACATTTAAAAATCGTTTGCCATTTTGCTGCAACTTATATATCCTGTGAGGAGTTTGTTGCAGTAATCGACAGATACAGACACAGATGCAGGCCTGTATGCTTCGTTTTTGAAAGGGCAAGGGCACCAAGGCATTTTCTCCTTGGTAAAGGGCACCCTATGAGGAAATTGTTAATCAGGCCTGCCATTAGGCTAGTAAATTTGTACAAGAGTGTTTAGGATTTAGGATGAACACAAACCATCATATTCTGTGCTGAAATACTGTATTTGCCACCACCAAAGGCAGGTTCTTCCTTCGGTGGGGATGCCGTAACAGACAAAGAAGCCGAGCCATCCACGGAATTCTGGCTGTCCGTCTGGAAAAAGCAATTTGTTGATGATGACATTCCGAACCCCATCATGGGTTTATCTTCAGTTGGAGAAGTAGAGTCCCCAAAGTCACTGAAAGGTGCGTATGGAGGACTCTTCCACTGATCTCCTGAGTTCGGGCTTTCCACCTTTGGGGAAATTTGACTGAGACGTGGACTGATTGCCTCAGTGCTTGAAGCCCGTCGACCAAGTTGTAATGGCGGTGGTTGTTCATCTTCACTACTGGAGTCTTTGAATTCGAACTCTATGGCACAAATGCACAAAATTCTTTTAAAATTTCATTGGCAAAGTTGTTTGATGGACTATTTTTGTAAGTATTTTTTTAGTAGCATTGCTAACAAGACAAAGAGGTTTAATTTCAAATATTTGTTTCCGCAAACGTTATTTGAAAATTAAATCATGTTATTTAGCCTAGTGTAAAAATACAAAGCTGTGCTAGCATGGCTAGCTCCCTCCAAAAATCTATTGAGCTTAAAAAAAACTGCTAATGTTGAGAGAAATGTTTCAAAAAGAAGGATAAGGTCCTTTTTATAAAAATAAAAAAAATGAACACACTGTAAGTGTAAACATCATTATTATCAAGTTTAAAAACAGTAAACTTTATCAGCTATTTTGAATAAAAACACAGAAAGTTTTCATAAAACTTGTTTTAATATTTAATTTTAATTGTGGCAATGAGAATCAGAAAGTGAGTGAAATCTAGCTGATGATTAGCTTGAATCTCATCAAACTGTGCAACTACTCCTTTTTTTTATTATTCTTGTTTACATATAATATGTTTTTAATCTCTGTAGCAGATTTTAATTTCATGATGACTACTATAAATATAATAATACTAATATAGGGGCCTACATGTTAATTTAACTGTAACAAAACGGTTGTCTAAATACAAATACAAATTACAATACCACAGGGGCACAGACAAACAAATCATGAAGAAATAAGACAGATTTGATTACAAAAAAAAGTATGTTGTGTAAAGTTATTAAAGTTCTTTCTAAGAACGGAACTCCTTATGATTGAAACAAAAGTGAGTTGTTTTGATTTTTCCTTGTTTATTTGGAACGTTTATATTTTAAAAAGCAGTCGACTGGCACGGCTGGCTGGGTGGAAAATCCAGCATCGCGTCGGCTGTTTTGTGAGTTTTTTTTTTTTACCGATGTCAATTTTACGAGTTTGAAACTGAAGTCAGACAATATGTATGCGCTTCCATATTAAAAACACGCCATTAACTGCTCTTCTTGAATATTGCATTTCATGCATATGGAATAATATGGTCATATAGTTTAGATAGTGCGCGCTTTTTATATAAACTGGGCGAATTGTTACTGTGTGTATTTGTATGGGGTTATTTAGTGAGTGAGTTTCAGGTCAATCGCAATATAACTCACCATCGACAACCGGTGGCGGCGGCTGAGTCTTGAGCTTCTTCTTTGGAGGAAGCTGCGATGACCGTCGCTTGCCTGTTTTATATTTGTACATTGTACCTTCTCTCAAAAAGCACGGAAAATTTACACTGTTTTGGGGCTAAATTGTGTCTAATTTCAGCGTGAATTTTCACGGCTGTTTGCTTTTTGTAGTACACTAGTAGCTTGACCAAATTTGGTGGCCATTTTGAATTGATGCATGATGGGAGATTTTAATCCTCAACCTTGATCCTAAATCCAGGCTGCACTCTGGCAAGCTCATACCTACACAGAGAAACGAGGTCGGATAAAATAATAAATAAATAATAAGGTTTAATTTTTTTAATGCAAGTTTGTGTCGAATCATTGTGAGGAAAAGAATGAAGTAATTGATTGGTTTACGTTTGTAGCCTTTATTCTTTTTTATTCAGTTTTATTCTCATACAAAATATAAATTTTTCCAGAACAAAATTCACCCTCTCTCGACCAGTGCTGCTCGGGAGGCGGGGGGAAGATCAACGGGGAAACCCCCATACGTACCCCTTTCCGTATAATAATTTCCCACATGTTTAAACTGGGGATCGAGGATATGTTGCGTACGACGAGAGCGGGCTTGTTGTTGTGCTGCAGTTTGCAGGCAGGATAGCCCCGTGTAATTTATTGCACCATCAATTGAAACTATTTTGGAGAATTGCACAATACAACACAAGTAAGTTTGTATACCGGTAATAATAGCATCCAAAGAGTAAGTGTTGGCTCATGAGTCATGTATGATGTAAGAAAGTTTTCAAAACGACAGAGATACGTGATTTTAATAATCACTCCTCAACTCAAGTCAAACAACGTTTTCAAAACGTGTACTGTTGACTGTTGTTGATCGCTAGGATAACTTTCCGTATGGCGCCACCACTTTTTCACTCATTTTTACAAAAAGGGATATATCAATCAGGTAAATTAGATACTATATTATTTTATTTCGAATGAAAAAGTGGTGGCGCCATACGGAAACTTTTCCGATCGCTATATAAGACATAAATTCTTTGGTGATTATCACTCACTCAGTTTGGTCTCATCCACTGACACTGCCTGTGGAAGAGCTGGAGGAAAAACCACATAAACCGATCAACACAAATTAACCACACAGTACCACAGACATCGAACAATCATGGTTAGAATTGGCACCAGTATAGAGTTGGTAGGCCTCAGCGATCTTGAAACAACTGGAAGAATGGAAGAAGCGCCATGTTTCATTGAAAAAGTACTGTCAATGCTCACTGCAATGGGCAGTGCAAAACCCAAGACACTGCACAAATTGGAAAATGCCCTTCACCCTTGCACCAAGGTAGTTCCTTTTTACAATCCACTCGAAGCACTTGAGGCAGCCAATGCTATGGTGGAACAACCCCGTCCAATGGTGGATGTGCATTACCCTAAACGTCAAACCACCGTCACCTTAAGCCGCAAACTATTCATTGCTTTTGAGAAAGAAATTCAAACAAAAGCTAAAGAAGGAAGTACATGTATATTTGATACAGCTGTTCAAGATGGAGAGGTTGAAAGGTCAATAATTGAAGACGCCCAGGCTTGGGTTCACCATTGTGGAAAACGTGAGGGAACAAAGAAAGAACTCCTGAAAGATTTCTTTGAGCACTGCATGAAAAGGGTTACCCATAACTCTTTGGAAGTTGCCAAGAAACTTGAAGCAAAGGGGTACCTCAAAATAGATGGAGACACGGTTAGCTACTTCCTCCCTGAGCTCGACGCTACACTTTCATCACAGTTGAAGCGCATGTCTGATGGGCAATCTAGGACCAAGGCATCCTGGAGCTCCTTTGAAATGAACGAGTATGCAGATGAGATTGACATTAAGGATGAAGTGTGCATGTGGCTTGCTGAGGGAAGTGACATTCAACCCCATGAATATGGTGTTATTATCAACGTTGATGTGACTGGAAATGGCCCTGAAGAATATCTGATGGATGTTCTGGTACTACAGACCTTGTCAAGTGTTGATATGAAACCAAGCAAACTAACTGATCTACTTGACTTAATCAAACCACAAAGCCTGACCTATGTGGTCCCACCTTCTAGAATGATAACACAAACTGCCTCAAAGATAAAAGAAACCCAAGGCAAGATGAAGACCCAACAGGTCATTCAAAAAAATCCCAAGACTGAAAGAACAAATCTGGTGATCGGTAGTCCGCCAGGAGAGAGCCAGAGGAGAAGGCAAGTCCCTCTAACGCCAGAGGGCCTTCTTCGTATTGATTCACACATCTTCAGCACAGAAACAAACTCAACTGTGAACTCGGCTCAACCAAAATGGAGGCCAGATACATGTAAGCAGAGTGTCGCTCTTCAGTCCAAGGGATTCGCAGCTTCTCTCAACAAACGCCTAGCCTGTCAGACAAGCTGTAGCAGCGCTGTTTTGGTGCCGGCATTAAAATGCGAGAAGCAAGAAGTCGTATCACGAGTCATCAAATGGATTGACTCCTTTCGCTCGGGTGGCTCAAGTGAACATAATGTCAAAGGTCAACTGCCAACAACTGTCAAACTTCAAAATCAGTTGATTAATCTCTGCACCATTAAAGTGAGAAGGATATCTGTAGCAAGCATTGTGGGATGTTTACAGAGACTTGGCTATGTCACTATCAGCAGTGAGTCACCACACAAGATCGAATACCACATCCCCACTGCTAAAAGACCCAGCGGACCCCAGAGTACACCAATGGCACCCTGGCAACATAGAGCCGAAGACTTCAGGCAGGCACTGCAGATGTGTTGCTCTGTGTACGTTGAGAGGGCATTTCCATCTGACGACTCCAAGTCCAAGACTTCCTCCAAACATCAATTGAGTGGGAAAAGAAAACAACTTGAATATGGACAAGACGGTTTGTCAAAACAAGCAAAATACGACCTACTCATACAAAAGTTTTTTGCATAGACTGAAACTACGAACACCTTCACTTACACTCCCCCACCCCAAAAACCCACCCCACCCCGCAATCCAATATCCCCACCCCACCCCACCCCACCACCCAAACCGTTTTTCCAATAATGGGATGTTTGCAAGAGCAGTGACAAAACTAGAAAGGCTACTGTTCAAAGCCTGTTTAAAAACCTTTTACGGTGAAATTATGAATTCATTTAGCCCTATACCGATTTCTCACTAAGTGTAAAGCAAGGACATTTAATTGATGTATTAATTATTCAGGAAAAATGAGACAAAAAACTAGACAAATGCCTTCAAGAAGATGTCATGTTTTTACCTCTTTACAAAATTATTTAAAAGATGCGGTCAGTCAACAAGATTTTAGCAAATATTAAGTTCATTTATTTTCACACACAATATGATGTACATAGTATTTGCTTTTTTAAAATAACCAAATTAATCCAATTGATCAAGAGGTGTGTGCTAAGCTTCAATTTAGCAAAGGAATTAGATACATTTTACAATGTACAGTCTTATTTACTCTTTGTCTGACAAACTTGTTTTACACAGTGATGAAAATTTACTGTGACTTGATTAAATTTCTACTTACATAGTACAGATGCAAAGTTTGCAAAGCATACTTAATTACTCTTTGTCTGACAAACTTGTTTTACACAGTGATGAAAAATTACTGTCTCGGTTAAATTTCTACTTACATAGTACATACATGTATGCAAAGTATGCAAAGTATGCAAAGTGTGCAAAGTATGCAAGTATTGTTTCAATCAATCATATTAACCAATAATTACAAAAATATAAATAAATCAAATTGTTTTCTTAGTTGAAATCACAATCAACAACAAAAACAAGCAAATGCAGTTATCTGTACGTGTAAGTTTGAATATAAACTATAAAGCTGTTGCAAGATTGCAAGCATGATGCATGTTTTTGTTTCCGGAAGAGTACATTTACAATCGATCCTAGAATGCATGTTTCAATTTAAAATAATCAATATAATATAGCAAATAATTCTCAAGAAATTGGTGTTACATGTACATGTAGCTTCAAAGTTTCAAGTTGTTAATGTTCTATGTTGATTATATGTATTGGATCATATGTAAAGAAAGAAATGTCCAAATTGATCTTATACTCGGACCTAAGTCCATGTGTACACCATGAAATAAACTGACTCCTGTGGTACTGGTTATTGCCTTGATGCATATTTAAATGTTCCAATGCAATATTAAGTTCCCTTGTTGAGTGTCATTAACTATTACAACAAAATACAAACAAACCTAACATAAATGTTTAACAAAATAATTGAATTTCCCTTAGAACAGGGAAGGATCTGGCTTATAAACTGAATTTTAAAATGATGCACATGTATACTTTTGGTCATTGTCAAAGACCAGTATCCTCACTTTGTGTATCAGAATTTCTGTGTAAAATAACTAACAAACAATTAAAGAAAAATAACACACTTGCTGCAAAGAATGTTGTGCTTTCAGATGCCTGGGAATGGCTTAATCCCCACAATGTTTTATAAAATCAACAGCTCTTCAGTGCTCCTCACCAAATACGTTTTATGCTCATTGAACTTAAAACGTATTTGGTGAAAAATAGTTACAAAAAGGATGTCCTGCCTTTAAAGACTCTGGACACTATTGGTAATTGTCAAAGACTAGTTTTCACAGTTGGTGTATCTCAACAATTATATGCATAAAATAACAAACCTGTGAAAATTTGAGCTTATTCGGGCGTCAAAGTTGCGAGATATTAATGAAAGAAAAAAAAACACCCTTGTCACACGTAGTTGTGTGCTTTAAGATGCTTGATTTCAAGATCTGAAAATTCTAAATCTGAGGTATCAAAATCAAATTTGTGGAAAATTACTTCTTTCTCAGAAACTTTATTACTTCAGATGGAGCCGTTCCTCACAATGTTTTATACTATCAACCTCTCCCCATTACTTGATACCAAGTAAGGTTTTATGCTAATAAATATTTTGAGTAATTACCAAAAGTGTCCACTGCCTTTCCAGCACAAGCCCTAAAATCAGATCAATTCAAAATATTTAATACATTTAATATCAATACACATTATAAATCATATGAATATTGTAGTGCAGTGAACTAGTACACACAGTTTTAATGTCTGTCAATAAACTAGTGTAATTCTAAATCAAGGTGCTCTCATCTTTGAATTTCTTGCAGGTCTGATTAATTTACAATAGGTTTAAAAAAAAAGTTTGTTCAGTCTAAAAGTCAAGGTACTCTGCTTCTATAACATTTTATAAGATACAATCAGTAAACTCAATATTATGTAAAAAAATGTATTCATAATGCTAACCAAACACACAAAACATCTATATATTTTTCTTAACATATCTCTCTTTCAATGAGCCTGGCAGACTTGTAAGGTTGGAATTTCACAATATCAGAGTACACTATTCATTATTCACCTCCATTGCCCTGGCCTTGGCCTTTGTCCCACACAACAACAGATTGATTTTCCAATATATTTGTCACTTTATGAGGGAGTTACTACATGTAAAATAGGGCCTACTAAAGTTAAAGGCTAGGACCCAATTTCATAGAGCTGCTTGAGCACAAAAAAGTAGCTAAGCAGAAGCACAACAAAATTATGCTTTCCTGAATAAGGTAACAGCCAAACTACCATGTCATGTACATTTGTATGACCTGCTTAGCAGACACTTTCAAAGTAATATTTTCTGCTTGGGCAGCTCTTGTTATTTGGCCTAATTTCATAGAGCTGCTAGTTTGAGCAGAAAATATTGCTTACTGTGTACAAACAGAAATAAGTCGAATAGGGCCTACCAACCACAAACTGTACGTAACATGGTAGTTTGGTAACATGGTAACCTTATTCTGCTAAGCATAGTTTTTTTGTGCTTAGCTAATATTTTGCTTTAGCAGCTCAATGAAATTGGGCACAGGTCTTTCATATTATGAAGTTATGATTTAAAGTTCAAATTGATACAACAGGGTAGTACACCAAGTCTTCACAAGCTCAGTGATGTTAACAGTTGACAAGGTTCAGTTAGTAGATAATAACCTCCAGTGTTAAAGGAACACAATGCCTTGGATCGGTCGAGTTGGTCTTTGAATGAAAAGCGTCCTTTAACCGTTTGTTATAAGATCGATATGGTTAGAAAGATATTGTAAAAGTAGAATACAATGATCTAAACAAATATGCCTCGAAATTGCGTGGTTTTTGTTTTACCTCGTCGACAAACACGGTCGGCCATTTATGGGAGTCACAAGTTTGACTCCCATAAATGGCCGACCGTGTTAGTTCGCGATGTAAAGTGAAAACCGTGCAATTTTGAGTGGATCATTATATTCTACTTTTAAAACAACCATATGCATTTCATAACAAACGGTTTCAAACGCTTTTCATAGACCAACTTGTCCGATCCAAGGCAACGTGTTCATTTAATGTTTATGGTTATTCAATTACTACATGTACATGTATGCCCTGGGTCCAACTTCATAGAGCTGCTTAAACACAAAGAATTGCTTAAGAATTTCCTGCCAATCAAAAATGGGCAGGAAACCAGTCGTCATTTTTGTTGCTTGTGTCAGACCTTTATTCTGGTAAGCTTTTTTTGTTGTTGTGCCATGCTACTCTATGTGCTTTTTAAGTAGCTATATGAAATTGGGCTTGGATACAGAAAAGTACTTCATTTTTAAAGCAAGTTTTCACTTCACTTATCACAAAATAGTTGGCAATATTTATTGCAGTTTGAAATAGTACTGATGATTAATAAACTACATGTACACACTCCTCAGTGCAAAATTATGAGCCTAATCTATCAATTTGACATCGTTGAGTACTCAATAAAATTAATTTGATGATACATTTCAATTAACTACCAGCTGTCTCAGAGAGATTGCGATAACAGAAACAATTTAAAAGTCCTCCATATTGTCCAGTGCATCTCAGGACAATCTTTTTGCCATTTTGCATCAGTGGGACTTAAAGCAAGTCTAGAACAAATCATCATAGTCATCCCCACACCCATAGTCGTCCCCACCACCATAATAATCATCATAATAATCAACGATATCATCGCCATAGTCATCATCAAGGAAATCAAAACAAGACTGGGAATAGGATGCCGACTCGGGAGAACTTGGGATTTGGGGACAGACTTTCCTCTTTTTCACAACTGTTTTTCTCTTTTTCCTGCCAACTTTCTTCTTCTTGCGAAAGGCCCTCTTCAGCATGTTTGAGTAACAGCAGGCATCTATGGCCACTTTGATGGTGTCCTCCTGCCAGGAAGATATCTTGTCTCGATTTGCTGGTAGATGATACATCACAGATTGTTTATCATCAATAGTGATAAAACCTGCCTTTTGCAGCATGGCGGTGAGAGTCGTCGACGCAAGGTGGCGTACTCTACCCACACAGATGTTGATCAGCTCCTTCTGTATCTTGGCCACATCAATCTCTGTTGTAGCCATACCAGAGCATTGGCTTTGGTACAAGCCAATCCAGTCAACCACCTTGAAAGTCATATACTTCCTTTCTTCCTCATCTGCAGCGATGAGAATTGCACTGTTGTTGCGTGCCGCAACGGTGAGACGACCCTTCAGGTAAGCTGTGAGCTCTCTGCATTGGCTGATGGCACGTACTTTTTCATTTGTGATCTTAACGGATTTTGCTCCTGCATGTTGAGCAGATGAATCTTGCATGCACACTTTGATACCAGTTAGACCCTCTGGAGTGATGGGGATTTGCTCCTGTATGTTATTCTCTCCCGGTAACACTCCGATTGCGAATTCAAGTTTAATCTTCCGTTTCTTGGGCAATTCTGCTTTCCCTTTGTCTAGAGACCCAACCTCCATCTCGGATTTTTTCTGCTCCATTGCTTTCAGGGTTTTCTTCTTCTCCTTTGAGACTTTCTCCTTGGATGTTGGTTTGATTTGCCGGTGTTTGATCAGTCCCGTGTTCATCCCCAAAAGTCGAGACGGCGGAACAGTAAAAAATGTCTTACAAACTGAAACCATGACTCGAAGTACCTCAGACTCTGTTGAAGGCCTTTTTAAAAGAGATAGCCCATGAAGATAGTACAATACAACAGCACTGGTGTGTGACAGTGAACTTGACTCCGGAGTGAGTTGACCAGAGCTAGAAGCACCCAACTCAGCTGAAGCAGAAGAGTGGTCCTTACCGTGCCTAAAATAATTAATATAGTCAGCCAATGTCATACCACACGTGGAGAAATTGTAAGACACAATCCCACAGTCGTCAACTTTTACACTCTCGTTCTTTTCGAGATGTTTTAACACATCATCGGGACTCTCAGTGCCGACCACTTTCTTGCACCTCTTCAGAACTTCATTGATCAGAGACTCCTCAGTGCCTTCTGGCTCACTTTGCAACCAAGCTATTACATCATCCACGATGCTCTTGTCTGGTTCACTACCTTGTGGTGCTACCGGTACTATCTGCATCTGAAGTCCCTTAATATGTTCATCAAACTTCTCCTTCAATGTCTTCAAGTCCACGTACACACGTTTCTTGGCATGGGGAATGTTCACCGAAGGAGCCGGTTGTGTTGACGACTTATTTGCAGCAGCGAGCATATCAAGTGGGTTGGCGTACGGCACAACTGCTGTACACGGCCTCAGAGCATTCTGAAGCTTTGCTCTGGTTTTGGGACGGTTTTTCGGCCCCATCGACAAGAGCATACATAGCGACTTGTTTAGCAGGCACTCTTCAACCTTTGCTGGTATGTCATTCATCGTGAGTTTTTGCTGGGTTGTTGTGTCAAAGCGTAAAATTAGAGAGCCGCTAAATCTCACTTCGTCTGTAAAATGGGTATGTGGAAAATATGTAGCTGGTACCCTTTTCTGTAATAATGAAACGTTGCTTTTCTCGCCGGTCACCATCGATTTACCGTGGGAGCTATCACGGTGGCATTGTGTGTGTGCTGCATTTCTCATTGTGGGGAATTCCCCGACTTTTATGTCTCGCCTTTGTTGATAAACATTGACCCTCACCTTTGTTGATAAACATTGACCCTCACCGTGACGGCGGTGTGCAATCAGACTATGGCCGTGTCCGAAACGACGACTTCGGCTACAGCTACGTCTAGATCAGCGCGTCTACCAGTGTTGAAGAATAGGCAGACGCGGGCGATCTAGCCGTAGCTGTAGCCGAAGTCGCCGTTTCGGACACGGCCTATTATATGCAACACTGTGCAATATCTCTTCAGTGTATGAGAACGAAGTGCTATGGGGCGGGGCATAGATCCATATACATGTAGCTCGCGCTGGGGCGGGGTCATGTCTGTAAAGTGTTAGAAACATTTTTTATGAACCACTTTCTGGGGTGGGGGTAGTCTAGGTTCCTAGACCATTGGTGTTGCGTGGTCACACACAACCAACGTTCCAATTATGCACGGCAAACACTGTACACGCTTGTAATGAACGAACGCTAGCGGGCGCTCTGTTTCTCTGATTTCCTGTGCTCACCAAGGTCTAGGACATTTGCAACGACGGGTCTTAACTTTTTTATTGTTTTTCGGCAAATCTCCCCCGACTTTCCGGTGGAGCCAATCAGAGGCTGCGTTGCGGTTGGCTCATGAATAATTCATCAGTGTTGTGCATGCAGTGTAAATGCATTAATGCGTTGCATGACTTTTGCTATACTACTCTGCATGTGTGTGTGGGTATATGTTTTTATCGGAGTATAATAATGTCCAGATCAGTAGGATTTGAAACTTTGCCACATGGTGGAAATACGATAAAGAAAGGTTTGCGGTACCACAACAACGGAGTCGACACCCGCAAGCTGGGAGTTCATAGCGCCCGGGATTTAACACCTCCAACCCCGGCCCACGAGACACGGCATGGGCGGTACGTGATATTCCACAAGGCTTATTTTCACGTTCCGATTGCTCCACGCCGTGGGGCCATACAAGCGTCCGTTCACGGACTCTCTGAATGCTAATCTTACGTTCGATTTTTGACCATTATTTACGATTTCAAATCGTCACGTATCCGTAATCTGAATAGGTAGTCTTTACTTAAAATTTCACTGTTTTCATTTTAATAGGCCTATAATGACCACGGAATTACTCTTTAAGCAAAGATTATTAAAAATAGCGCGCCGATCACATTGACCTTTGACTCGGTCTAGTTTGAATAGTCATCTTCAACCCGTCACGTGATATGAATAATCGAGTCATTTGCATAGTCTGGTCACGCCTTCAATTTGCAAATGTCCCAGACCTTGGTGAGCACAGGACATGGGGAGATCCGGAAATCAGAGAAACAGAGCGCCCGCTAGCGTTCGTTCATTACAAGCGTGTACAGTTTTTGCCGTGCATAATCGGAACGTTGGTTGTGTGTGACCACGCAACACCAATGGTCTAGGAACCTAGACTAGGGTGGGGGTCGCCAGCCGGCTGCCCACAAAATGGCCAGGACCCACACGGGACTTTGAATGCGGAATGAACTAAAAACAAGTGTCAGAGGTTAGTCTATCTCCAGGACCTGTTTCTTGAAATGGGGATGGATATATATTAGAATTTCACAACGGAACTTGTATTTTGATATTCAATACAACGGAGTATTTGTTATGAGTCACTGGTGGGTTGGGGTTGGGGTCGGAAGTGGTGCCCTTTGGCAGTAGCAATTTGGGCCGGGGCATAGGTGGTGGGTTGGGGGAAGAGGTTGAAATATATTGTTCAAATGATCTTGACTATCTTCTAGATCTTGATTATATCAAATGGACTGTGTATTATCTTTACCGGCCTGGAATCAACGCGACGCGGGGGACTCTCGTTGACTTCAAGATTTTAGAATGGGAGGCGCCCTTTGCAAAATGAAAAAGAAAATGGCCTTGTTCAAAGGTTAAATGCCAGGCCTGTCTCTTTATTATAGGACTATTGTAGACCGAATTGAATCAATGACATGACGTCGTAGTGGAAGGAGATTCTGTCGCCCGAAGATTCTGTCGCCCCCTCCCCCCCCCCCCCAACAAAAAATGTAATTGATAAGCGACTGTTATATTGAATGACACTGGTACTCAGATATATAGCAAATACTATGGCAAATTTTATTATTAACAAACAACACCCAAAACAATTGTCATCGAAACAAATTATTGAGTTTGAGTTCAATATGTTCGTGTTTCAGAAGTCGTTTTTAAATGTGTGCCCAAATCCAAGAACACAAATTAAAAAATATTATTAGAGGCAAAACAGTAATAAGTCCACCACCTGTTTTGCTTAATTACTAAATGCTAAATGCCAAGCTCTCTTGCTACATGAGACGTAATACATGGGGCAAATAATTATCATTTGTGGCTTGTATAACAACTATGTGACTTTTTTTTTTTTTACTTTGCTTTTTTTACAGCACGCTTTAATTCTATTATAAAATTTTACGTATAAGCATTGGTGACAAGATGTCTGTATTTAATAATCCATAATGCAAACTACAGTGTTAATTGGCCAGTGTCCTAATAAAAAATGGTACTTTTTCGGCGTCCTTCACGCATTGCCACCCCACTCCCAACCCTACCTTGATTAAGTGTTGAAGGGTTATGATGTTTGTATATCCAGATTTTGGGGCATGACATGAAACCATTATATAACTGTGTATATGTAATATAATTTGCCTGTAGAAGTGTCAGCTAAATTAGTCGTCAAATTTTTGAGGAAAAAAATTGATCGAAGTTTTCAGAAAGTCAAGTCAATACCATTACTGGGCTGATTTCACAAAGCAATACAATTCATCGCAAGAAAAAGTGTCAGTATTACCATGTATTATGACATTACACCTAGCAACTACGATTGATTTGCAGTTAAGAACACTTTTAGCTCTTTGTGACTGGCGTTGTTTAGTCGTCTCCCGAGACGAAAATAATTTTCGTGACATTGTTTTACTCATTTCTAAAAAACGGCAACACCCCAGCAACCAAACAATTAAACGCTGGCTTTCTACCATCATTATCTTGTGTAAGCCTATAAGCTGATAATATGTGAAGGGGACATTCTGTTTTGTGTCCTACAAAAAGTATCCACACCCTTTCGTTTTAACTCACTGAAGTAAATCTATGGAAACATTGACCTCTGCCCGTACACATAATCGATGTATGTGACGCACTTAATAAAAGTGTTTTGCAAAGTAAGTCATCAAATTCAGTCTCAACCTTCACCATAATAAAAACGGTCATTCTGAATGCTTAAAATTTTATACCAAAGACAGCAAGTCTCTTCCTCATGAGTGCGGCATGTTCGGCTTTTTTCTTCATCCTCTCCGCCTTGTTCGGTCTAGGGAAAGCTTTCCTCAATAGGCCCGAGCACTTGCAGCGATCTACGGCCGCTTTGACCGTGTCCTCCTGCCAGGTGTTCCGTATCTCGTGCCGGTCTTTCGGTAGGTTATAGGTGACCGTCTGCTTATCGTCAATGGCAATGCAACCACTCTTGATCAGTAAGTCGATGATGGTAGACGGAGCAAGACGTCTGATCTTATCCACGCAGTGGTTGATCAACCCCTGCTGCAGCTCGACCATGGCGTGCGTTTCTCCTGAGACGCTGGTCTCTAAAGAGGCGACCCATGGAGCCACTTTAAACTGCAGCGTAGTCTTCTCAGTTTCCGATGCGGGTATGAGGATGGCGTTGCGGTCCAGTGCCGAGTAAGTCAAGCGAGCTGTCAAGATTTTGGTGAACTCTTTGCATTTGCCGACCGCTCGTAACCTGTTATTGTTCTTCGAGTTACGAGTTTCAACTAGGGGTCCGTTGATGGTGGTCTCTTCGATGCCGGTAACTCCTTTCGGTGTGACTTTAATTTCCTTTTTTATTTTATTCTCTCCTGGCAGTACTCCGATTGAGAACACAGTGGTTGTCTTTGCTTCCATTTTGACGGCGTCATCAGGTTTGGTGACCCAGCTCGCGAGGCTCATGTCTAACTTGATGATTCCTTCTTCTGTAACTGCGGTTCTTCTGTGCTTTAAACGTTTCATATTCATAGTGAGAACCCGGGACGGGGACACTGTGTATAGTGTTCGAAGACCGGTCCGTCTGTCATCTACCTGTAATCCACACTTTTCAATCAGGTCACTGATCAGAGTCTCCTCAGTTCCTTCCGGATCACTTTGAAGCCACTCCACAACTCTCTCCGAAGCAATTTTATCAATTTTGCTTCCCCAGGGAGCCCAAGCACACTTGTTGTTTTTGAGATATTCTTGATGTGCCAGTTTAAGCTTTTCCAGTTCAACGTACACCCGTTTCTTGGCATAGGGTATTCTTACAGAGGGAGCGGCATGTTCGGTTGATTCAAATTTGTCATTAACCTCGCCGAGAACATCCAGGGGGTTGGCGTACGGCACAACCGCTGTGCACGGCCACAGAACATTCGCAAGGCGGGCTCGTGTCTTTGGCCTGCTGTTTCCGCCTATCGCCATGAGCGTACACAGTGCCCTATTGAGTAGGCACTCTTCTACCTCCTGTGGAAGCTGCTGTTTCAGACTCGCTCCCTGAACAGAAGTGAGCTGTGCTAGTTCTTCAGCAGAGTCGATGATAACACATGCCATGTTGTACGGTTATTCTTGTCTGAAGACTTTGATCTACAAAGAAAAGTATTCCTTCCTATTCCTTGGACTGTAAAACAGTATTTTGTTCAATATGTCGCAATGAAAGTAATATTATGACTGCGTATGCAAAACCATAACCTTGGCCGCTAAATTAACATAAGAACGGCTCGCCTTCGTAGGTAGACTGCAACTTCAATGTTACCTACGACGTGGGACCAGCCATACAAAATGACGTAGCGTATTTCTCATCCGGGGATTTCCCGTCGATGTGAAATCCAACGCCATATTTACACGCCTTGGTGCATAACAATAACTAATCCATAAACATTTCGGTCACATATGATCATAATGGGTAAATTGATACCGAGAAGAGAGTGGTACAAGTTAGCGGGGGGGGGGGGGGGGGGGGGGGGGGGGCCATCGGGTTCAGACGACTAGTGTGACATGAATTATTCTGTTCACGCCCAACCCTATATAAAGGCCTATGTTTAGAGATCCAATGTTACAAGAAAACGGTGCTTCTGTGTTACCTTATGATGTCGTTAAAGGGCAACTCAGTGAACCATAGTTTCCCAATGTCAAAACCTTGATCTGCCGGAAATCCTCTCCGATGACATGAGGGGAAAAACCAGAGTCAACAGAAGTTTCTGAAGGCCCCCCCCCCCCCCCCCTCCTCCCCTGTATTTTCCAGACAAAGGAATGGAATTTACAGGCTTTCAAATTTGTTTCAGAAGGTTCTTATCGAAAACAGGTTGTGGGTCCCCATTAATTTACCACAACTATTTTCATTCCACATACCACAACCAGTGGCCCAAGGTCCCTTGCGGTTGTCACTAAAGCTCGTGCATGCGCGAGAGTGTTTTCGGGCAAAACACGCCCATTTTATGTTAATTGCCCACGTTCGTCCTAGGAAAAAAAATACGCTAGCGGCCAGGAATTATTTTTATAGCGCTATCTAGTGGCGAGTTGTTCATTGGGTGATAGAGGTTTAGATAGCGGTCAGGTTATTCTTAACTGGATCGTCTTGGAACCAAATTGTGCGGGTCGAAGGCCACCATTTTATACCGAGGAAACTGATTCAATTCAGAGTAAAACTCAATGAACAAAGTAGTTTTCCATTTTAATTATGTTTATTCAAACTGTGTTCATATGCAAGAAGCAAAAGGATTCTCAACTTAAAAGCCAAATATCGTAGGGCCTTATCGTTTGTTCGAAGTAAGTCTTGAAAGAATTAAGGCCTTTATACTATTCCTGAGAACCCCGCACCCTTTGCGTTGTATTCATTTTTTTAACCTGAGCAGACGCCGTCCAGGATAGGGCTTAGCCTAAGTATTAATTGAATGATTTAAAATCCATAGTTTCAGCAGAAATATTTGAAAAAATTAAACGTTCGTGGTTTGTATGGGTAGAATTTTGAAACGTGCAGTCTGTCTTGAATTATACACTGTAACTTGTAACTAAAAGCTCTAGAAGTAAAGGCTGTACACTTACATTAATCAATTCCGGCTCATACTGTAAATACAATTGACGGAATCATGTTAAGTTCAGTGCCCGATCTATTATTTTAGGGAATAACATCTAAATCATAACTTAAAAGAAAAGTGCTTATTGAATAAGGTTTTTTGCTATATTTTGAACATATTATTGTTTCCAGTGCGTGTTGGAACATGAGAGTTTCGCTAAATAAACAGTGGTTCAATTTCTTGTGACACTGTGGTAAAAATATTTACTCTCAAAGTTTGGCCACAATTACTGAGTCAACGAGTCACTATACACAAAGGAGACCAACATTGGGTTTTAATGTCGTTCATGGGTACACTAACTCTATTAACAATCGGGTCAGAATTGATCCGGATTCTGTGTCCCATGGGGCCTGACCCATTTCTGGATAAAGGCTATTAGAGCAGTGAGATTTAGCTACTCTGATTAGTCTGACACAGTTTTGTCCTGGAGTCAGTTTTGAGAGTGTTTGACCCGTTTGGTGTTTAAAAGAAAATACAGCATTTCAGCCCTCAAAAGTGCTTATTATTATATAAAGATTCCACATTTCAGTTTGTGTTTCCTACCCTAAAAGCACCGTATAAGAAAAGAATAAGACAAAAGCAATCATCATGAAGCCAAATAAAAAGTGTTTCAATTTTGATTTGCTCACTCCTACGAGTCCTGGTTCTGATTTAGGCTGCCATTTGTGACCGGCTCGTCTCCGTCGACGCGGAAAATACTCGTTGAGAAATCTAGAGTAGCAGTTTTCAAACGATGATCGGCTGTATTTAATGGATTGTACCTGCCAGTAAGGAGGAGCATTGTCCCTAGTGTTAGAGACGTTTGGGATGTTGTAAGAAATTGAGTTTTGATTTTCATCGATAGTGATGAACCCGTACTGCTCCAATAAAGCCACCACGGTCTCTATGGGGAGTCTGTTTACTTTACACGGGTTACATAGGGCGATCAATTCACGCTGAAGCCCTACAATACTTGGTGGTGTTTCAATCTCTGACATAGAGGGCGCTTCTTTCTCATCATCCTCCACCATCCCCTGATTCTCCTCATTCGTAGCATCGTCGTCGGGGAGTCTGTACGAGTCGACCTTAACCTCAAAGAGAACGGCACCGTGCGACTGCATTAATGGGGTCAAGCGACTCTGCAGCATAGAGGCAAACTGCCTGGAGCGACCGACAGTTTCTAGTTCCGTCTCGTCACATTCACGATCGCCACCCGCAACCCGAGGGGAAATGCCGTCGAGTCCGAGTAGACCCTCTGGTGTGAGTGGAATGGTCTTCTTCAGTTTCTCTGCCCCAATGGCAAATTCAATGAATGCATCTCTAAACCGGGTCTTTTTCGTACGTCGGTTCTGGTTTAATAAAATAGGGACTTTTCGTTTTCGACGACGGATGGTTCTGCGACGGTAAAGATGACATTTGGCGTCATCTGCGCATGCATCGGCTTTGAGGACGGTCGTCCCTCAATTTCTACGACAGTACATGGGATGAATCTTCGTTTAGCTGAAAACGACAACGTTTAGCTGAACAACCGTCGCAGAACCATCCGTCGTCAAAAACGAAAAGTCCCTAGTCTCGTTTCTAGCACGGGCCTCTGTTGAAGCTTGTTTCCCAGCCCTGCAATCACCTGCGATGGGATGAAGAGATGTGAATACGTACACGCTGGTTTCAGGAACTTGAGTAGATGTGACACCTTCTTTGGCCTGGATCCTGGTTTAACACCATCGAGTAGGAATAGCGCCTGAACATCAGCCAAGTCAACCCAAACTGGAAAAGTCGTCTTTCCAACACGAAATGTTTTTTTAATGCTGGTGACTGCATATGAGTAGGGGTTCCACGCGTAGTTTGATTCATTATAAAAAGTTACTTGGTGAACATATCCACTAAGATTGTCCGTCCTATGACACACTTGGAGAACAACTTCCCGTGTGTCCAGCACCTTTTTTAACAGTAACACCGTGTACACAAGTTTAACAGAAATTTGTTTATTATAGGCTTCCAATTGTTTAAATAATGTTTATTTCAATAACTCAACTTGCTATACAGGAGACCATCTGAGTCAAGGTATAACACCATAACGTGGTTTCAGATTTTAATGACACACTTTAATTAATAAAGTTGACGTCTAATTGGCTTGCAACTGTTAACCAACGACCATAAATCGCCTTGCATTATTCTTGTATAGGGGGAGCCCTCTGAATTCCCTCAACATTCTAAATTTATCACCATCCTTTCAGACAGTCCCATTCCATCAGTAGTTTCTAATACGAAATACTTCTGTTGTAGCCATAGAACTATACTGTGATATTTTGTACATAGATTGCCAACTTAACCAAATTGAAATATTAAAAGACCTAGGTATTGAAATACTCCATAAGGACATCCATGAATGTTGCCGAACAGTTTGCCTACCCCTACTGACCATTACACCTTCCCATAACCTCAAACCCATCCATGCACCCTGTCACACCCGAAACTCACAAACTATCTATCCCTACCTTCACATTTTCCGATATCATCTCCGTCCCTCAAACTCAACCCTACCCGCAAACCAGCCGCTAACAATACCAAAGGAACCTATCCCTAGTTTCCCTCACACACCACCCCCTTCCCCAACACCAATCCCCACACCACCCCTTTTTGTTAGAAGAGTTTCTCCGTGATGACAACAGGGGGCGCTATGCAGTTATAACAGTGTCAGTACGTTTTTCCCAACAGAAACAGAACCCCGGTTTCCATGCGAACTAATCAGCATTCATTTTTAATTATAAATAAATATTCGTATAAACCAAAGATTAGTATTTCCATCATGGATACAATTCCTCAAAATGTATCCCTTATCTGGCCACTAGTTCTACTGATTTGTCTAAAATAAACAAGAAAATTAATCGCGAACTTTTCGGTCGACCAAGGGCGTTTAATTTACTGCATTGACGGTTTTGCACGGGGCGGACACACCTGCATATGCAAATGTGTCCGTGCGGACACAATTGCATTATGCTACAGCGTCCGGGCGGACACGGTTGCATATGCAAAACCGTCCAGCGGACATTATTGCATATGCAATGCGGACAGTATTGCATAGAGGACATAATTGCATGCGACACCGGCTTGAGTGTTAATTACATTGTTATTTTTGACAGTGTTTAATAATTGGATTATCTAATGGCCATGTCAAATTGTCAACTCAATAACGAAACGAATCCTATAACAGATGTTAAATTTGCATCGGGGATAAAGAATATTAATTTGGGTTTTTACCCATACACCGATGTGTGTTAGCACTGTACACTCAGTACTTTCCCGAATCCTGTAAAACAAATTACCTCAGGCATATTACTCGGTTGGGATTCGAACCCACGATCCTTGCAATTCTAAAGCAGTCACATGTAGTCAGACCTACCAAGTCTCACGCATTAGGCGTGTGAGCTCACGCATAAAGTATGATACAAAAATAACCAAAGATTTTGCCTTGGTCGAAATGCCAGAAAATTTCAGTAAAAACCAGAGCACAAAAACAATTTTACGGATATCTCCGTGATCATTAAATTGAGACTCATGTTTTTGTGATCCACCGTACGTTTTATGTTGTAACTAACAGGTGAGATAACGACAAAGTGTTGCGAGTAGTCCCCTCCTTTACCCGCAAAGTTGAAAAAATAAAGTTATGATAAGTGCGGCATAAAATCATTTAGCACAACAAAACAAAGCTTTATTGTGTTTTGTTTCATTCATTATGCCTCTTATTGGCCTAAGCTTGCACCACAGAGCAAAATGCAAAATTTTCTCGGGCCCGGAACTCACGCCATAAAAGACTTCGCGTTACACACTTGCACGCTCCATCTTTAATACTGACCAATCTGCTAGGATTAAAAATGAATAAAATACACCGTTAAAACTACATAGCGCCCCCATTGTCGGAATTGGTCTATTTCGGTCAGAGCTGTGTCTGATTTTGGCTGATTTCTTGGAAATTAAAATTAAAAATAAAGTCAGAAACATTGATTTGGTCTCTTGAATAGGACCTCTATCACTGTAGTTGTTTATTTTCTCACTGCCTTCATTATAATGAACCAATTCGAGACTGCTGGAATGGACGAATTGCTTGAACCATGTCATCATCAAAATAATCATCAGCACACGGGGACATCTTGGTTGGTTGGTCGGTTGGTGGTTGCAACTCGAGAATGACATTTCAAGTTGGTTCGATAAAGTATCGTAAACATAATAATATTGAGCTAGAGGTATTCGCCTGCAGAAAAAAATATATCAAACTTTTCCCTCGGCATCGTCTGCAAAATGCAACAGTATTTTCCAATCAGCTCAAAACAGAATTCCAACAACAGGGTGTTTTCAAGCTGAAAGCGAGTGGGCGGGGCCTGTGCTAACTGGATTAAATCTTGAGAATGTAGCAAAAAAGGAATGCACCTGCTTTGTTATGCAAATATATTTTTGGGGCGCGTGTCGAAACGCTTTATTGCGACAGTTACATGTTATATCGCTGCATTGGGCGCGTGTGTTGAAATGCTATGACTCTACAGTTACAGTGCAGCAGTGAGGACCACGGACGTCAACTTGGCTCTTTCTTCGGCTATTGAGATTTGAGGAGCTCAAACTGGACGAAAATTGACATTTTACAACACTACATGGAAAGGAACCCTTTGACACTTTAGGAAGGCTATTAATGGAGTACTGTTTGTCTAAAATCTGTTTATTCTGTGTTGAGTTTGCAGTTTGGAGAGCTCCACGAAGTTGAGCACGGGATTTCACGGACGATAATTATTGACTATGATATAATGGATGCAACTTCGCTGTTGAGCCTCCAACTGGCTTGCGAGTTCCACGGAATTAGGATTAGTCTTCTCTATTAATGTTGACCTTGAAATAGACAATGAGAACTAAATTAACAATGTTTAACTTCTTCTCGGACAATAAAAGCAGCAAACTTGGACAACTGGACTTTGTTGGAGTACTTCAGTCACCAGGTGGAACTTGCCAGCCCCGGGAGAGCACCGCACATGGAACTACGCTTGCCAGTCCCGGGAGAGCCGTCAGTGTTCATACAAGGACAAGGAGTGTTCATCTGAGTGTGGAGAATGTTGTCGATGGATTGGATTTTCTCTGATATTCCAGTTTTAAAAACTGAATAAAACCTTTGACAGTAAAATCATTGGTTTCCAGAAACTCTAACCTACTTGTAAACCAATGAAAAATTCGGTAATTTTGAAAAAACTTTTATCTATGGATTGTGTGGTCAATGGTTTCGTCACAAGGTAAAGACAGAGTATTGAAAGGCAACGTGACGGTAAGCGAAGATCTAACCACATTCGCCCAATAAATAATCTTGCGGGTTTTATATTTCAGAATATTAAACGAGGTGCTTGTTGATGTTGTCAACTTGTATTGTCTTTCTTGGTGATGTTACCACAACTGCTTGATCTTTCGAGATGGTTCAATTTCCTTGAGTTGCATGTTGGTCGTAGCCAGTGATGCATTGTTGTAATTTTGTGATTCAATTCAATGGAAGTTTTCTCTGGGTTGTTACAAGCTGATGTCAACAGTTGTCATGTTTAACTTAAAATATTGTCATGATTAAATAATTGTTATTTATCTAGTTGACCTATTTCTTTCTGGCACTGCCTGTACCCTCTTGTTTGTTATATATATTTTTTTACTCTGTAAATAAGTTTGACCTTTTTGTTCTTAAAATTGAGACTAAATACAAAAGAAAAACATACAACGTTTAAAATAAATAAAAAACACATTTGTCCAAAAACTACTACTTAGATGAAACGATAGGAAATAAATTATTACAGTTACACACAATTATTTCTACAAAATATTTTAGAAATTGAAATTTAAGTGGTCAACACCCCAAACTAAAATTTATTGTGCAATCTTGCAACACTGTCAGCGTTGACCAATTAAATATTTTTGGCTTAAAACGTCCTTAATCAGTCAATAAGTAGACTATAAATTAAAAAATAAATGATGTGGTTACACAACATTACACAACAACTCCTGAGCCCAACATAATCAAGCTTTATATGTTTACAAAAGTCAATACCAGCTAAGAATAGCAACTATCACTGTGCAGCAGTGCTAATGTATACGGGCGCATGCGATTTGTTTTATGCGATATATGCAAATAATAATTAAGGCAAACACCAGAAAAATAAATAAACAGAAATGAAAAAAAATCACTCTTTATTGACTGCTCTGCTCTTTGATGATCTGGAGATGCCATGAAGATTGAAGACAATGGTAAACAGTTGTGCATGGTAAGTAATTATAGAAGGCTTAAAGTAAATGTCAGTGTAGGTCTAGAAAATACACCACTAATCATTTCCTCCTAACAGGTTAAGAACTCTTCTGGCTGGTAATGTATATGCAGTGTACTTAGACTTGGTTCAATGACACAGTCTGTTGTTCACAAACGACATTGTTTTACAGTGTGCTGTTCTCCAACAAAGACTCACTGAATGTGTAAAATACAAAAATAAAAACTACTTGAAACCAAGACTAAGTATTACTGCATGCCATGAACCGAAGTCTATGATGCTTGGCCCCACTGCAGAAGGATGTTCTGACTGCTGAGATGGAACAAGAGAACAAGGCAGCAAGGTTAAGTATGAGGTAAAGTATAAGTAGGGTAATGGTAAACCCTATGGGTAAGGTTAGGTGCACCGTGGTAAGCGGTTATCCTAACAACAGTGCTAACCAACATTTTTAATTCCACAGCAAATAATCCCCCTTTCCTCCAGCAGCGATCTAACAACTTTCTTTCCACAGCAAATAACTCCTCTTTCCTTCGCAGAAAAAAAAATCACATGTAATAATAACCACTTCATTTTGTTCTTCCCCAGATATCGAACTCATTTCCTCAATAGATTTGGAGAAGGGTAAAGTATTTTGGTAGTTTTGGTAAGTTCTGTAAACAAAAACTTTCCTTTCACATGTAATAATCTATTTTGATATTTTTTTGTCTTGTAGCTTCCTGACTGTTGTTGGCCCTGGCACTGTGCATAATGATGACATTTCTGCGACACTGCTGATCATAGAGCTCAGGTATAAGGTAAAGAGGGTGCTCATACATTGTTTTGAAAATCTCTAAACTTCATTTGTTATTTTCTGTTACAGGTTCTGCTTTCTTCAGCTGAGGACCCTCTCTGCATAGCTGATGGCATCTGGACTGAGTGAAGCTACCATGTAATAATGAAGATGATGGGTATTGTATTTTTCGTTTTTTTTTCTCTGTCTCTTTTTTTTTTTTCTTTTAAGAAAAGAAAAAAATTGTGATACAAAGACATGAAATTACCTTTAAATCCAAGTTTTTTTTAGTTTTTTTTAGGAAAGGGGACCAAAAGTCATACTCTTCAGAATTGGTTTGATGCAAAAAGGAATGTCATCCAAATATTTTACAATGAATAATCTTGCAGTACACATTATTGAAAAATGAGGGAAGTTATAAGAATAGTTTTGACACCATGTGCATATGTTTCTATGAAAAAATGGGAAAACGTCTATAAAGCTAGTTTCATCATAAGGTTTTTGTTTACCATTTTTAAGTTGAATGTGAAAATGCCTTTATTAACCGACATTCCTTTGTTGAAACTCTGACCAGTTCACTCAGTGTCAAAACCAAATATTTTCATGATTATCTTTTCTTTGGAGGGGGCAGGGGAACTACAATGCCAACATTGTTCTTAACTTCATATTTTGTTCTTTTTTTACAGGTTCTATTTTCTTCAAGTGAGGACCCTCTCTTCATTGATGTAATCTGACCCAATGGAGCTACCATGCAATTGATATTGGGATTAAATATTTTTGTTCTCTCTTTTTTTTTCATGGAAAATAAGAATAGTGATGAAACAACATAAAATTGCTTTAAAATCCAAGAGTTTAAAAGGAAAGAGGACCAAAAGTCATATGATTAACTTTTGCACAGCACAAACTTTTGAAAGGGAAGCACATGTTGGAATAAAACAAATTAAAGGAAACAGGACAAAAACTTGGCAATTTTGACAACCTATCCATCTGTTTCTATGAAAAAAAGTTTCATCTTGGTTTTTGTGTACCTTTAAGTTGAATGCAGAAATCCTTTAATTGTACATGCCCTTGTTGGAACACTGAGCAGTACACTCATTGACATAAACAGGCATTTATTTTATTTTCTTGGGGGTACTGGTGAGAGAAAGGTCCATAGATTCAAAGGTTTGTTTTCATGTATCAAACCATTGTTCTAAATTGTTAGGCCAGGCTAGGAGGGGTTTCGCAAGGTATCTGAGGGGGGAGTGGGGGGGGGGGGGGGTGCTACCACCTCCCTGTACCACCCCCTATCATCCCTCTCTGTTAATTTACACCACTGAGTACACTGACATTATGTTTGCAAAAGTGACAGAACACTAATGGTTCTTGAACACTGTACATTCACTCAACCAAACAACTTTCAAGAAACAAAGCATTCTAACATTCATTTCTGTTATCTTCAGCATTCCGTGGTTATTTGGATGATATGACTCCACCCCCCCCCCCAATACATGGACAAGACTGAGGTCACTGGAGGTCAACTTCAGGAAGAGAGCATGATGGAGAGAGAGAGGGAGCACTCTGCAGAGCCAAGGCATCAATCAAACTTGGGTCATTTCTTTCAAATCACAGCTTTTACTGAGGCTCTAGAATTTAATCTCTGTCGGTAATTTTAAAAACATACAATTTGGGCTGGGGTCGTCAAAAGGTCTAAGCTGTGGTTTAACACAAATGGCCCATGTTCAACTCATGTTGTACATGCAAACATGCAATTTTAGTAATTTAAAGACACTGGACACGTTTGGTAATTACTCAAAATATTCATTAGCATAAAAACTTACAAGGACATTTCTCACTCAAATATTAAAGTCTGAGAAAGGCTTCAGGCCCTGAAGCCTTTCTCAGCATCCGAAAGCTTACAAATTTGTGCATTAAGGGTGCTTTTCTTCAATCATTGTTCTCTTGCAACTTTGATGACCAATTGAGCCCAAATTTCCACATGTTTGCTAATTGTTGCATATGTTAGGATACAGCAAGGGAGAATTCTGATCTTTGACAATTACCAAACGTGTCCATTGCTTTTAAAGTGAATGTAACTAATATGAGCTACAAATCAGGATAAGACGTCATCTTGACCATCTTGTCACTTTCTTAAGATATCTGCTCATCTCAACAGACATTTCACTGATGAGCTGGCTAGTTTGATCTAACATCTTTAGCACTTGAGAAAGTAGTTTGATGCGCAACCTCTTAAAACAATACAGTGGAATGTGACAAATAATGTTAACTTTGTAAATTTGAATGTTGTCACCCTTTTGGTTATTTTTTATTCAGATTAAATAAACCATTAGTACTCTCTTAATGTAAAAGAGTGAAAAAAACCTCTTTCTGTCCTCAATACCACTCTTGCAAAGAGCCATTATGGAGGACAACTCTTCTAAGAGTGAAAGCAGGTACTAATTTCTACTCAATTGAGTGACGTTCATACCACTTTCACTCAAAACAAGTGACGAAGATTGACTTTCATTCTCAAGAGCGAAAATGTCACCACTCGGACAAAAGAGTGAAATTTTCACTCTTTTACAATATGAGAGTAACAATCAAGATAATGAGTTAAATACAAATCCAGTGAGGCAGATTTGAGGAATTGTGTCTTTGGTGATACAAGACTGGAATTAGGTACACAGTACAGTCAGAGTATGCCATCAGGAAGATTTTCTATTGCTATCACAGATATGTCTTTTGAAAAAGGTACCGGTAGAATTATAAGCAGTTTTCAAAATGGCTGCCATTGTTTGTTGTTCTACCTTTAGTTCTTCAAGGACACATATGTGATGGCCTATAGCCAAGTATCTTTTTCTTGACATAGTATGACTGTGTGCCAATTTCTAAGTATCATCAAAGACATGATTCCATAACCTACCTGTCACACCAGAAATGGAACCATTTGAAAGTAAAACAATTATATTTTTTTCTCTGAAAGAACATTGTACTCTATAATATTTTATTTGCCTGGCCACCAGTCAGTGAAATAAGCATTGTAAAAAGAAAAGGTAAAAACATCCCCCAAAACAAGACATGCAATGTAAGTTCCTTACATCATTTGTCACCAAATCATAATTGTGGTTATGCAACTTTGTGTGAACAAAACTGTACAGTCAAAAAGAAGGTCAGTAAACAAAGCTATTTTGAAAACATAGCATTCTAATCAGTCTGGATAGTGTTTTGATTCACTTTGATTAGTTATGTTTTTGTCTTATAATATTTTTAAATTTTAATGTTCTTTTTTGGCATGAAATAAAATACAGTATAAATGTGTGTGACAAAGTGTCAAGTAATAATTTATTTGAGGGTCGTTTCCATTGACTCAAAACTAACTTCTAAAATCTTTGGATGTGAAGCCCCGAAGAGATCAAGAAGGGGTGGTCGATATAAGGTTGGGGATGGGTCTGAGGATAAGTAGGGAATAGGATAGGGAATTCGTGGGTGTTAGCAGCGGGTTTTAAAGTCTGAGGGTAGGGGATTGGTGTTATGTTTAGGGTGGTGGGGGAAGCAAGTTGTGGTAGGGAGTTTCTGGTGTGGGGCTTAGGAAAGAGGGATATGTCAGACCTTGAAAATAGGGTTCAACCGTTCTAAGGGTTAAAACATTTTGGCCAGAACTTCAACCCGCCCCGCCCCCCCCCCCATCACCCAACCCCAAGAGCCAAGGGGCGTTGGTGGGTGTCAGGGTCAATAGGTGTAGGTTCGTTGGAAATGTTGGCAGCTAGTTGTAAGGGGTAGTGTTTGGTCCGAGCGTAGGGAATGGTGTTAATATTAATGGTAAGGGGGAAGTCTGGGGGTGTGGGTGTGACCGGGTGGGGCTGAGTGTGAGGTGGGGGATTAAGGGCCTGTCGGGATAGGTTCGTTTGTATCACGAGCAGCTGGTTGGAGGGTAGGGGATGGGTATTTGGCTGGTAGGGAAAGAATGTGACGTTAGGGAGTTTTGAGCTTGACTACTTATTAGTATACAATTGGGTGGGGGTGTGAAAGTAGACTACTGAGAGGGTATGGTAGGGGGTGGTGTCAGACCTTGTTCGTTGGCTTAGTAAAACATAAATGCTGACCAGTTTAATGGGATTGTCGGCGTGGTGTCAACAATCGATACCAGGCTTCAAACTTTCCCCTTTTGGCATAGCCTGCAAAAGTTGTTTAAATGCTTGTAATGACCTCAGAACAGAATTCCAACCACAGGTGTCTTTTCAAGCCAAGCAGGGAAAGTGGGTGGGGCTTCTGCTAAATGCAACTAACTGCCTTGTTATGCAAATTTCTTTTTGGGGCGCGTGTATGCTAATGATAATGCTACAGTTATAGTGTTGCAGTGGGGCGAGCGTGTGTACTGAAATACCACCGGTTATAGTGTAGCAGTGAGGACCACCGACGTCAACGTTGCAGTGGATCTTGTCAGAATGATGGAGAATGTGAAGCTTTTAATAGATGACACTGATGATGAAAACAAGGAGGACTTTGCGGAACATTCCCAGATGGTAAGAAAATCCAACATCAACTTTCCGTGTTTTGATTAAGAATAAGGTTAAATAATGTAATAATAACAATAACACTGGAGTCTTATGGAGTTATCTATCAACCAAAAAGTTGCTCAAGGTGCTTCAACAAAGAGAGACAATTTTTAAAGTGTTTGAAGTGATTTGTGATTTTATGAGGCTGATTTGTGTAGCTCCTTTAAACTTCATTGTGAAACTTCATTGTGAAACAAGCAACATTTAATATGTTAATTTTTCTTAGCATAAATATTTACAAACAAAGTTTGTTCAAGACGTTCCTTGATTTTTTTACTGGACTTTTTTTTCTTCTTTTTTTTCTGCTGACTTCGGCTAACATTAACAATAAAAAAAAACTATCGGAGTATTCATCAGATATGCTAACAATCATTTTGAGTAATTACCAATAGTGTCCAGTGCATTTAGTAAGAGTTTACAAGTTGCTGCGGCAAACTTGGCACCATTGCCAATAACCTTCTCTTAACGATATGTGTACTGGGTTCTTTTACATGCATTACTACACTACACAACACACGGGACCAACGACTTGAGGTCCAATCCCGAAGGAAGAATCAATACTGGTTAAGTGTCTCACTTAAAGATACAAATGTCATGATTAGGAATTGTACCCACAACCGGCTGACCAGAAACACCATAGCTTGAGTCCGTCGCACTTGAACGCTCGACCACGATCACCGCAATAGTGACACCTGTTTCCGTTAGTTGTCTTATTAATTGTGTAGTTTACTATTTGATTGGAGGCGTGTTAGCATTCTGATTTTTGTAGAAAAGTAAAAGAGGAAAAGCAAAAAATAACTTACACAATTAATAAGACAACTAATGGACGCAAGTGTCACTTTTGATGTGATCGTGGCCGAGTGGTCAAGTGCACTGGACTCAAGCTCTGGTGTTTCTGGTAAGCAAGGTGTGGGTTCAAGTCCAGGTCATGACATTTCATTGACCCAGAATCAAGGTGGGTACAAGCTGGGTCCTTTTGAATGTTCAAATGTTTTGATCCGGATTCCGGGTAACAATGTTTTGACCCGCGGGAATCCGGGTCATTTGCATTGACCCGGAATCCGGGTCATTTGCATTGACCCGGAATCCGGGTCATTCGCATTGACCCGGAATCCGGGTCATTCGCATTGACCCGGAATCCGGGTCATTTCAATTGACCCGGAATCCGGGTCATTTGAATTGACCCGGAATCCGGGTCAGAACATTTTGACACGGAATCCAGGTCAAAACATTTGAACATTCAAAAGGACTTGCCATGTACCCAACTGGATTCCGGGTCAACGAAATGTCATGACCAGGACTTGTACCCACACCTGGCTAACCAGAAACACCATAGCTTGAGTCCAGTGCACTTAACCACTCGGCCACTATCGCCTCAAAAGTGACACCTGCGTCCATTAGTTGTCTTATTAATGTTGTACTTAATTATTTGATTTGAGCTGTGGTCGCAAAATGATTATTTAGGAAAACAAAAGAGTGGGGAAGAGGTCTTAAACTTCATTTTGAAACATGCAGGGTCGTACTGGCTGTGTGATAAACTCGACACGTTCTTTTATAGCAAGGCACTGACCGTGTAAAAAGACACCATTTTAAAGTCTCTGATCGGCAGAGAGTCGGTTTGAGTCCTAGTGTTATCGATCTTGAGAGTTTGATATTTTTACTTTTTTGGTATCACAGTCAACATTTACTAATGCCCAGGTTTAATATTGACCTTCAACTGTGTTCACTTTTCTTAGCATAAATATTTACAAACAAAGTTTGTTGAAGACGGTCCTTGCTTTTTTTATTGGACCTTTGTTTCCCTTTTTTCTGCAGACTTCGACTAACAATCAAAGAAACTATCAGAGTATTCATCAGAACCTGTTCAAGCTGGTATGGAAAGATCTGGCTGTATGAGGTAGGTATTAAGTAGGATTTGAAACTTTGCATGGTGGAAGTATTTCTAAGAGAGGCTTGCGGTAAAACCATGTGAATATCTCTTTATGAGTAGTGCTGAGAAGAACCGATGGCTTTCTCCTGAAGACTATCGGAGCATACTGATCAGTATCTACTCTTTCCAGAACCAACACTACTCACAAGAGATATTCACATGGGGAAGGTTTTTTTCTCACATTCAAAGAATTGTTCCAATTTTGAGTTTTGTGATTTTGTATTAGATTTATTACATGTTAAGTTTGCATCAGAGATAAAGAATATTTTTTTGGTTTTACCCATATGCTGATGTGTTCAAAACACTGTATCCTTCCAGGTTCCTGTAAAAAGAATTCATGTTCTAGGGGTATGATAAAGTGCTATATTTATTGTTGTTTGTGTATTGACGATTCTTTTTCATCATCATCATAATTTGGCAAAGACTTGAGCCGTGGCCTCCCTCATCCTCAACTTGTAATGGCGGTGCACTCCTGGAGTTGCAGCCATCAACTGCTCTCTTTAAATCGCTTCTCTTTTCAGCTCTCCTACACTCCTACCATTCCACTCTCTCACAATGTCTCGCCATTAAATGCTACAATATTAGTAATGTTTTGTTCTCTTGCATGCCTTGGACATAGATGTTTTCCAAGCAGCAGTTAAAAGCTCCGGTATACGCTACTCCATGGTGAATCTCAGAGATTTTCTGGATAATCGGGTAAGTAACACCCGGTTCAGACAGTCACTGCAGAGTTGCGCCGAATAGATTAGGAGCAACTCTGGGTCGACCAATAAAATTATGGTTATAAACAGGTGAACTTACATTGTTGTTCCGACCAACTGCAACAGTCAATCCTTCCACTTCTCACGTGTCCAGTCACTCCTTACTGTTTCAGACGTTGAACTTTTCATGTAATTCAGAATTTTGTTCGGCGCGACTCTGGAGCGCCTGTCTGAAACGGGTGTAATTAAGCGGTTAGGTTGGTGTAGGTCTTGCCCTGCCTTCCACCTCTGGGACCCAAGATCAAATCCTACCGGGGCCCCGGTAGTTCCTATTTGACTTTGTAGGTTTTCCCTGGAATAAGTCTTTTGGGTTCTCATTTGGCTCTATATAGAGCACTGAGACTATATTGTAGCGTTGACCGTTGGTTGCGTTGTACACAGTTTAATGACACAATTGAGGTACAATTAACTGCCTTTTCTGTCCGTTTCTTTGGAGGTTTATTTACACACAACAAGTCATGAAATTACACGAAGCAGAAACCTAAGCCAGAGAAGCGCCCTCTCCAGCGAGCAGACCCGTTCGGCTTGTCTGGGCCACTAGCGTTGTTCTTGTTGTTGCCGTCACAGGTTAGTTTAGAACCCATTATGGTAAACATTAGTTCTTAGTTTTGAATAACTTTTGAATTGTTTTTCTTCCAGCTCTACCCAGCAACGCTAAGCCGAGTAAGGACTTCAACTGTGATTTTGACAGCGGACGATGTGGTTGGTCACAATCTACAGTGGATGATTTTGATTGGGGTAGAGATGTTGGTGTAACTCTCTCCTCTAATACTGGGCCTCCTTATGATCATACAACAACACAAGGTAAATATGAGTCTGTCTTTTGAAGGTCGCCTCATCCTCAAGTTGTAATGGCGGTGCACTCCTGGAGTCGCCGCCATCACCTGTTCAGTTACAATCGCTGCTCTTCTCAGCTCTCCTACACTTCTACCACTCCACTTTGTCACATGTTCTATCTTAGGGCAACCTCTGCCTCAAATTGTACCTGTAGGCAGAGCATCTATAACTGCGCAAATTGATTGTATAATTTTTATCCAAAGCCCAGCTTGTTACATGCAAAATTATTTAGTCCTTGTTTGCCTTTTTTAGTCCCCTGTTATCCAGACACCACAAATTACTTACAACTCCTTTTTCTCCAGGTTTCTACATGTACACTGAGGCATCTTCACAGCCCCTCGGTAGCAAGGCCGCTCTCATCTCCCCATTGCAAAATGGAACATCCACAGATCTGTGCTTTACATTCTGGTATCACATGTTTGGAGCAACAATGGGAACGCTCAACTTATACAAAAGGTAGGCTCTTGAAATGGAGGAATATGTGTGCATTATGTAAGTTCCAAAGTAAATCCTCATTAGAATCATATACCCTCACGTCAGTGCAAGAAAATTATATTTTGATTTTATTGGATCTTAAATATAAGTCTGTCCATGTGAAAGCAGAGTATCTCTGCATGATTTCATTGTTGGTGTACAATTACTTTGGAGACCACTATCATTCAATAATCTCCATTTATTAGGAGCTCCAAAATATGTCCAACCATTTTCATGAGATCCATAACAACTACACAGACGACCTCATAGTCTTAATAGATGTTAAATTTGCATTGGGGATAAAGAATATTCATTTTGGTTTTTACCCATATACACCGATGTGTGTTAGCACTGTATACTCAGTACTTACCCCAAGTTATGTGAAAACAAATCAAAAGCATATTACTCGGGTGGGATTCGAACCGACAGCCTTTGCCATATATAGAGCAGTGTCAAAATGACAAAATGAGATTGATTGAAAACAATTGCCTGCCTTTTATAATGATTTGTCTATCTAACTAATAACTAAATTACTTATTAATCTTTCTTGCTGAACAGGGTTGAGAGTCTTGCAGATACTTTGATTTGGTCAAAGCTTGAGAGCACTTAATCAAAACAAAACTACACGGAACAGCTTTGTGTTTGTCCACAAACACTTACTGTCTAGTTATTAATTTTTGTTTCCTTGCTGTACAGGGTTGAAGGTCTTGCAGACAGTTTGATTTGGTCGATGAGCGGAGATTCTGGGAATGTTTGGTTGGAAGCCGGACGAACAATCCAGTCCTTTCAAGACTTTCAGGTAAATTATAAACTAGACTTTGATTTAAAATTTAATAAAAGAATTCTAAAAGCTTCTGTCTCTAGAAGCAAACAATATTTTGTTGACATTTTTGTTTATCACATGAACATAAAATACATGAGGAACATCAGATGATTCCTTCAAAACCTGACTGCAGATTCAGATGATTCATAAATATCTTTTTTACTTATTCTGACTAGTTGATATTTGAAGGAGTGATTGGAACTAGTTTTGAGAGCGATATGGCCATCGACGATGTCAACATTACGGAAGGAACTTGCCCTCCACCAAGTAAGTACTTCTATTAAAAAAGTCCCTTAAAGGCACTGGACACTACTGGTAATTTATTCAAAATATTCGTTAGCATAAAAACTTACTTGGTAACAAGCAATGGAGAGCTGTTGATAGTATAAAACATTGTGCGAAACAGCTCTTTCTGAAGAATGTAGTTTTTATGAAAGAGGTAATTTCTCACTCAATTTTTAAAATACTTCAGCTGAAGCCTTTTTTAGGGAACTGAAAGCACTCTTAATTTATGCAACAAGGGTGTTTTTTCTTTCATTATTCTCTTGCAACTTCACTAACCAATATGTTATATTGATTTATAACTCATACATTGGTAAACCCTTTTCCCTTTTAGGATATTGTACTTTTGAGTTTGACCTCTGTGGTTGGACGCAGGACACCAGTGAAGCTTTAGACTGGTCCCGGAGTACTGGAACTAATACATTCCCAGGAAATGCACCGGACTCGGACCACACCACTGGTTCCCCTACAGGTAAAGTAGTCCAAAGATCTAACATAGTCTACCATGATGTTGTCATTTAAAAAATAAAGTTTTTAAAACCGAAAGAATTTTGACTATACCTTGTGTGCATGTTGTCATTTAAGTAGGGCACCCTCAGTTAGAAGTCAAAAGAGGATTGTTCATTGGCCTGTCGTCTTCACCAATCGGCAATTGCCCTGGTGCCCTGTGCTTTTGCTGTGGTGCCCTCTGCAAGGTTCCAATACAAATGTACATTTTTCTCATAGAAGTGCCCCTTACCAGAGGAAATTTGCTGTGCTCTTTCAAGAACGAAACTCGAAGCCTTACCGATCGTTGTTACGTCATCGTTATACCCCTAAGATGTGATGACGTCAATGCATTAGGTCAATACAGGCTCGCTTACTGCTGAATAAAAAACATACTCATATGAAAACAGTATCAATGATCTGTGAGAACTCTGTGCTTACGCGTATTTTAGGGATTAGCGAAGAATTTTTGCTTGTGTGCCTGCGTACTCCACGCTGATAGGCATTCTTCGCTTACACAGATAATGTAGAAATTGGACGCTTGCACAGTAAGCAAAGCATGATCATCATAAGCGCAGAATTTGGCGGTAAGCAGAGCTATGAAATTGCGCCCAGTTAAACAACTAACCCATCTACTCGCTCTCTCTTTATAGATGTACTTAAAGACTACATGTTTCTTTTATACCTAGATTTCTTCAAAGGTTTCTGATACTTACAGAATAATTCTTTCTCTCATCCTAAGTTTTCTTCATCTTTGTAAACCCTGCTCAATATGTTTCTCTCATCCCTAGGTTTCTTCATCTTTGTAAACCCTGCTCAACCTCACACCGCTTCGGACAACGCAATCATCAAGAGTCCAGTATTTGATGCCGCACCAAACGGTGACTGCGTAAAGTTCTGGTACTACCTCGACGGCCCTGATGATATATCCCTGAAGCTCTGGCTGCTAAGTACTGGACCGGTGTGGACCAAAAACGGACCTCAGGGGAACTTCTGGAGGTATGGGTATGCAACGGTTACCTCCCCAACCCAGAACCAGGTAAACAGATCAAAAGAAGCTCAAGGAACCGGATAATAAATTCAGATTGTTTTTATTTATTTATTTTTATAGTTATTTCAAAATCTTATTATTACTACTAATGAAATGAATAAATAAATTATATATTTCGTTAGTAGTAACAATAGCTAGTTCTTATTTTATAAGTATCACACAAGTGCGAGTGGAATACGGAAAATATAGCGCTTACGCGTCCCATATCCAACGAGTTCGGCCTCTTGGAAATGGGATGCAGACGCGCTATATTTTCCGTATTTCCCCGAGCGCGCTTGTGATAACGTATTTATCTTCAAGCAAACTTGGTGCGTAAAAATAGAACACACAAGGCGCAGGTAGTGATATTAGCCGTGCAATATAGGTTTTTATCACCACTCCATTCTGCGAATCTGATTGGAGGATTAGCGCGTACTTGAAGATAAACTGCATTATAACTCGGTGGACCGTGGTTCGAATCCCATCCCAGAGCGGAGCCTTGTTATTGATTGAGGTTTTAGTTCCTAACTGATTCAGTGGGTTTTCCCCATTTGGTGTTTTCCTCCAAGATTTAAAACTAAAATATTTTCAATCTTGTGCTATTTAGGTTGGATTTGAAGGAATACTGGGTACTAGTAACACTGGTGTCCTTGCTATTGATGATGTAGATGTTGCTATGGAACCATGCCCACCACCT
Source organism: Asterias rubens (assembly GCF_902459465.1). Taxonomy (NCBI): domain Eukaryota; kingdom Metazoa; phylum Echinodermata; class Asteroidea; order Forcipulatida; family Asteriidae; genus Asterias; species Asterias rubens. The sequence continues at coordinate 21,433,445 of NC_047062.1, read as the reverse complement.
GGTAAGCTTATTACAGTACTCAATAAATGTTTGTTTGTTTGTTTGTTTATTTTTTGAATGATCTTCCTGTCAAAGGAACTTGGCAAACTCCCACAAAGGGATATACACACCAAGCTGGCAACAGCCAATCTCTCTCATTACAAACAGTGGATCAACTTCTATGATGAACGAGTGTACCTACTGCATGTTGCTGTCTAGCAAAACGCATTTCTGTGTTTCTAATTACCATTAAAGATGTTGAATTTAAGTCATATTGCAACCTTTGTATTGTCAAGCTTTCTGGTAAAAACACATTTTCAACATTATGTAGTTAAAATGACAGAAATACACTTAAAATAAGGAGGATTTACGATTTATGCAGCTCCTATTACACATGACCAAATGTTCAACTTCATGAGTGAAATTGCTCTTGGCAACATGGAAAGTTTAAAACAATTAACAGCTACTTTTTCTGTAATTGTATAATAAAAATTGTTCTTATCTGTGTGAAGGATCTTGTGATTTTGAAAATAATCTTTGCTCGTGGACCAACGAGCCTACAGCGGACGATTTTGATTGGACTAGGAGTAATGGAGCCACACCCAGTACAGCAACGGGGCCCTCTGTTGACCATACTACAAACTCATCAACTGGTAAGACAAAAACATTTGTTTTATCTTTGATCATATCCTTCTGCTGCTACTTTCAAGATTGTATTGTAAAAGCACAAGGCACCACAGTAATTGCTGTGGGAGCCGTGAGTTATTTCAAGGCCTGCCAGTAACTGAAGTAATCCTTTCTAATGTCTCGGGAACTCTTCTCCTAGGTTTTTACGTGTACATCGAAGCCTCCTCTGGTGTCATCGACGCTAAAGCCTGGCTGGCCAGTGAGCTCTTCGACCCCATGACCCAGGGATGCTTTGAATTCTGGTATCACATGCTTGGCGCCGGTATTGGTCAACTCAACATCTACACCAATGATCTTGACGCGCCTCTACTATCATCATTGTTGACAATCAGTGGTAACCAAGGCGATGAATGGCGTTTGGGTCAGGTGGATATCACTAATGTCCAGACGTTCCAGATTCTAATTGAGGGAATTATTGGAGCTAATTATACGAGTGACGTCGCAGTAGATGATGTTATATTGATTCGAGACAGCAAGTGTGTCCGTAAGTTATTATCAGCTTCATTTTCTGATTTGTTACCTCAAAATGTTCAAATTTCTGTGGTGTTCATTTTTTAATGCTGTTGCTGGAAATGTTGTTGGTACCTGCATCACCTCACTAAACGTAAATAAAATAAAAATATAATTAGCTGTTGCAAACCAATCAAAAGTGACCTATAAATAGTTAATGGCCTGACATTTCACCTCTAGCAGAATCTTTCCCTTTAGCCTCGCAGAAAGGCTCTGCTAGGGTTGGAACGCCAGGGCAATAACTTAGCGTGGATGGGTTCAGCATTTTTTTACCATGACAGGTTTTAGCTGTT